>NC_042616.1:281690692-282015505 GCF_901001135.1 Rhinatrema bivittatum | reverse complement strand
TGTCAGGCTGTCCTCTGTCAGTGCACTCTTTCAACTTGGACTGCCTGGGGCCTGGACTTTCACTCTGCTGGCTGGCCTGTCAGGCTGTCCTCTGTCAGTGCACTCTTTCAACTTGGACTGCCTGGGGCCTGGACTTTCACTCTGCTGGCTGGCCTGGCAGGCTGTCCTCTGTCAGTGCACTCTTTCAACTTGGACTGCCTGGGGCCTGGACTTTCACTCTGCTGGCTGGCCTGGCAGGCTGTCCTCTGTCAGTGCACTCTTTCAACTTGGACTGCCTGGGGCCTGGACTTTCACTCTGCTGGCTGGCCTGGCAGGCTGTCCTCTGTCAGTGCACTCTTTCAACTTGGACTGCCTGGGGCCTGGACTTTCACTCTGCTGGCTGGCCTGGCAGGCTGTCCCTCTGTCAGTGCACTCTTTCAACTTGGACTGCCTGGGGCCTGGACTTTCACTCTGCTGGCTGGCCTGGCAGGCTGTCCTCTTTCAGTGCACTCTTCAACTTGGACTGCCTGGGGCCTGGACTTTCACTCTGCTGGCTGGCCTGGCAGGCTGTCCTCTTTCAGTGCACTCTTTCAACTTGGACTGCCTGGGGCCTGGACTTTCACTCTGCTGGCTGGCCTGGCAGGCTGTCCTCTTTCAGTGCACTCTTTCAACTTGGACTGCCTGGGGCCTGGACTTTCACTCTGCTGGCTGGCCTGGCAGGCTGTCCTCTTTCAGTGCACTCTTTCAACTTGGACTGCCTGGGGCCTGGACTTTCACTCTGCTGGCTGGCCTGGCAGGCTGTCCTCTTTCAGTGCACTCTTTCAACTTGGACTGCCTGGGGCCTGGACTTTCACTCTGCTGGCTGGCCTGGCAGGCTGTCCTCTTTCAGTGCACTCTTTCAACTTGGACTGCCTGGGGCCTGGACTTTCACTCTGCTGGCTGGCCTGGCAGGCTGTCCTCTTTCAGTGCACTCTTTCAACTTGGACTGCCTGGGGCCTGGACTTTCACTCTGCTGGCTGGCCTGGCAGGCTGTCCTCTTCAGTGCACTCTTTCAACTTGGACTGCCTGGGGCCTGGACTTTCACTCTGCTGGCTGGCCTGGCAGGCTGTCCTCTTTCAGTGCACTCTTTCAACTTGGACTGCCTGGGGCCTGGACTTTCACTCTGCTGGCTGGCCTGGCAGGCTGTCCTCTTTCAGTGCACTCTTTCAACTTGGACTGCCTGGGGCCTGGACTTTCACTCTGCTGGCTGGCCTGGCAGGCTGTCCTCTTTCAGTGCACTCTTTCAACTTGGACTGCCTGGGGCCTGGACTTTCACTCTGCTGGCTGGCCTGGCAGGCTGTCCTCTTTCAGTGCACTCTTTCAACTTGGACTGCCTGGGGCCTGGACTTTCACTCTGCTGGCTGGCCTGGCAGGCTGTCCTCTTTCAGTGCACTCTTTCAACTTGGACTGCCTGGGGCCTGGACTTTCACTCTGCTGGCTGGCCTGGCAGGCTGTCCTCTTTCAGTGCACTCTTTCAACTTGGACTGCCTGGGGCCTGGACTTTCACTCTGCTGGCTGGCCTGGCAGGCTGTCCTCTTTCAGTGCACTCTTTCAACTTGGACTGCCTGGGGCCTGGACTTTCACTCTGCTGGCTGGCCTGGCAGGCTGTCCTCTTTCAGTGCACTCTTTCAACTTGGACTGCCTGGGGCCTGGACTTTCACTCTGCTGGCTGGCCTGGCAGGCTGTCCTCTTTCAGTGCACTCTTTCAACTTGGACTGCCTGGGGCCTGGACTTTCACTCTGCTGGCTGGCCTGGCAGGCTGTCCTCTTTCAGTGCACTCTTTCAACTTGGACTGCCTGGGGCCTATGCCTGTCTACTCATTGTATACTGACCAGCGGTAATCAATGTATTACAGTATCCAAGCTATTGGGGTGCCACTTCCTGTTCCTAGGTAATCATGCTTTGCCTGTACTGATAACACCCACTGCCTGCATATGTGTAAATACTGCTGATGGTGGAGTGATGTAGTCCGGAATTGGATCACTTTGGATCCATTAGCTATCTAGTACTTGCAGATCATGAATATCTAGGAACATAAATTGTATGCTGTTCCTGCTGCCATAATACTTGTCTATACCCTGCTGAATGTTGTCACGAATAAATATCCTATTTAACCTGCCACCTATTGTGTCCGTGCCATGTTCCTAATGTGCTGTTGGTGTACCCCCGCCACACCTTGCATGTTGTATCCCACATTGCACCAATACTGAGTGTTCAAACTGGCCCCTGCCTGACGTTCAGTATTGCTACCTGTGCATCTCTCTGTCACATACCTTACAGAGTTAAACATAGGGCAGTACCAGACATGTCCCTAACAGTAGTAGACGTATTGTTCCTCAGTACAGGGAATGCACAGTAATGGAGTGTGCTGATGTATGGCAGCACTCCTGATCTGTGAGGAAAGGGGAAGGGGTGGCCAGCTGTGGATTGCAATAGGACTGCTCATGTCATGCACTGATGTCGGTGAAGAGTCCAGACATGGATATCTGACCAGGGTGCAGTATTGTACCTATCTCGGCATTACACACACCACGTAAGTAAGGTTAACTGATGATAAGGTACTAGCCGACGATGGCTCCTAGGTAGTCTCTCACCTCTGCAGGTAAGTGGGCGATTGCTTTCACCACTGCTGGGTGACTGACTGGGAGGTTGGCATGCACGACATCCATGATAGTGGTAGCGCAGGCACACTTTCCATTTCCAGGCACCATTGGCATACAATACTGTGTAGGCCTTTCCAGCTGTACTCTGTGCAATCCCATACATCGTTGTACATCCCCACCATGGCAGCATGGTTGTGTTCCAGGAACACCATCGTCTAGGCACGCATTTAGCATTAAGGTTGTGGGCCCCTGACAGGTGTGGCAGGGGAGGGTAATGTTGCTATCTGCATGCTGTGTATGACAGCAGTTGCACAGACTGTCAGCAGCCAGCTAAGTGGGCTGTCAGTTGTACGGAGAGGGGAACAATGTTAATGCACAATCGCCATAGCTGTGTACAGGGTGCAAGCGGTGTAAGGTATGGTTAACAGCCCTTAAGTGTGTTTAGCGGGTGTCCATGTGCACACTGATGTGGTGACTGCTGTTGTGCAGTCACTGTTGCTCACCCATGTAGGATTTTGTGGCTCTGAAAGGTGCAGGTATCGCAACAAGGGGTCCCTATCCATAGTGGCACACATCCCTCTGGTGCCATCTCCTAGCTGTGGGGTGTGCATGGCTCCTCCCTTACCTGTTCCAATGGTGCCCATGGCCCACCATCTGATGGCCCACACTGTGTGGTCCAGAGTCCTACTGTGTCCTCACATATGTTAGGTCACTACACACACATATGCCAGCCACTCACCAAGGTGGACTGTCCTTGGTGATAGGGCATGTTGATTGGCTAACCAGTACAGGGCAGTCACAGGTATCGGTCAGTTGTGACAGATATTTGTTAGACATAACTGTCCCTCAAAAGTGCAACAATCATTCACATGCTGCAGAACCCCATTGGACTTTCCTTCCTACAGGTGTGCAGTTGCGACAGTTACAGGTAAACAATGTTGCTCACACATCATTTTCAGCAGACATTTTACACAGACTGTGTGACCTGTGTCACCATCATGTTATGTAGGCACCTCACACCCATTGTGCCACAAACCCTGTCGTGTAGCTCCTGTACCTGCAAGCCTTTTTTGAGGGACATCATGTGGATGGGACGCCTACCCTCCCAACGTACCAATATGGGTGCAGCTATGTCACGCAGAGGGACATGTAGGTCCATGTGTGGCCCTTATTCCCTATATGCCTGCACACAGCGCAGTTAGCAGTACTGGTACCACCACTGTGCACCAGCTCCTGTGCACCACATACTTGGGAAGCAAGGTAAAGGGGGTCTCCTACACATATGGCCTGTCAGGCAGTGCCACAGGTCATTCAGCATGTGGAAACAGTAATGTTCTACTGATGATGATGTGTGTGCCACATTGGTTAGCTGTCACCGTCTGCCTGACCAGCACACCTGTAGGGAGGGAGGTACACTGGGGTTCTGCAGCATGTGAATGATTGTTGTCCTGTTCTAATTCAGTAGATTATACTGAAGATCTGTATCACTGGGTCTCACACAGTTCTGTATTCATGGCATTACTAAGGACCCTGTTGGTGCACCCATGGAGGACACAATCCATGAATGATGGTTTTCCACTGTACGTGGACATCAGGAAGCTGTCACCTGTCGAACGCTTGCCATACATGGTGTACGGTGTTGCCTCCATGTCCATGGCACTGTGTGGCCCGTGTATGCACTGAGGCAGAGGCCAAGTGCAACACTGAACACTGTGATGGTATTTTTCAACACCCTTAGGCACATCTTGTGTCACTGACACATTCCACCTCATTAACAACAGGTAGCCATGTCAGAACATACAGCATGTACCGTGCAGCCTGTTTAACGTCTGCATACCCAGCTAGTGGAAACCAGGACCATACAACTGTGGTGCAGCAGGTAGCACAATTGTTACGGATGCACATTTGCTTGGCCAAGTGTGCGGTATATGAACACTGTGACCAGCCATGGCAGGGGCTGATGGCACCATTGGCCCTCCTTATATCCCCTTGTGGAAGACATCGCTGGGTGCAGCCAGCTCACGTGCTGCCAGACGGGTGCACCCTCATAAGGTACAGTACCTGTAGGCTCCAGGTGTACATCTGCATGGGCTCATGCTTGAGGGCCAAAGCAAGAGTGGATGGTGGTGAGGGGGGTGTGTGTGTGTAATGCAGAGCCGAGGTACCACCTGTACCCCGAGATGCCATCCTGGTATGGGGTGCTGCAGTGGGCAGCACCATCATTGTCAGATAGTGGCAACACAGCAACCTGTCCCAGTCACACAAGCTGGGGGGGATGGGTTGGCATATCTTGTGGCCAGACTGGGGGGGGAGGCATGGTTATGGTCAGAGCGCAGACCAATCCTCAGCCCAATCGGTCACCTTCCTGCCCTGTGTACCATTATACCGTACAGTATGAGGGCGACAGGCCACTGTACCCTACATACTTTATGAGCCACACATGCTTCCAGTATGAGGAATCCTTTATTTATTGTGATTATTTATTTCAGTTTGTTAGATCCCAACATTCCTGACAATAGTCCCATCATGCTGGTTCACATGACACAGGAGTGCAAAATAAGCTTACACCTGAACAATAGTGCAGAAAAAGCTGTTACATGTAACAGCAGAATATGGAATTTGGAGTAAGAAGGCAACATATGAAAAGGAAAACACGATAAGTATATATAATCACATTGTAAGAGGTAGCTAATAGTCATATTTATGGTGAGGTGTGTTGACTGTTAGGTGTTAAATAATAGTGGAGTTCTGGCCAAGCCTGCATGAACAGCCATGTCTGGGGTCCCCATAGATGATAGGGTCAGCCATTAGTTTCTCACCCTGCCTGACATGCTGTCCTTCCCATCACATGCCAACAGTCAGGCCAGCACCTTTGTAGGCAAGAATGCGTAAGGTGGCTGGGTAGCCCCAGTCCACAGCTCCGTGCAGCCAGCACTGCTGACACTTTCTTCAGGTGAGATGTCATGACGGGAGTATGTCCGGCCTGCATTAAATGGTGGCTGTGTGTCCCAACAGGGGCCATCTATATCATGAGGGGGTCTGACAGCATGTGTGTGTGTGCTGCTTCCAGGAGCATGCATGGCCAGGTAGCTCTTCCTTGCTGCTGAGGTGCACTGTGTTGCTGAGTAACCCCATCAGATAATGTGTGCCATATCTGGAATGACACAGGTGTGTGGTACACCTTGGATGGCAGAGGTGCACTGCACAGCAACCCAGAGTATGTAGCAAGTGCTCAGCCCAATGGCACAGAATAGGTATCACACATACAGCACCTCAGCAGCGGCTTGAGGCAGCGCTTCCCCACCCTATTAAGGCCTACATCCTCTGTGGCAGGCCAGCACCCCACACAGTTGTTGGGTGGACACACATAGCAGGTGAAGCACGTAGCAGACTGAAAGGAGCTCTGCACACTAACCTATTTCCTAACCCATCGGTGGGCAAACAGGCCGTCTGGGGCAGGGGTCTGCCCCATGCCACCCTTAAAAGTGTGTCTGTATAAGGTGTTGCCGAACCTGGCTGCCCCTGAGTGTGTTGTCATGCCGTCGTGCACGCGCACATGGGGGATCAGGTCTGAGGTCTGGAGCTATAGCCACAGGTATTCCATGGCGAAGAGCCACATTATGGAACACACAGCAAAGCAGGGTTATTTGAGCAACCTTGTGGGGGGCATACAGTAGCGCTCCACCACTCTTGTCCAAACATCGGAAGCGGCTCTTCAAAAGGCCGATGGTACGTTCGATGACCATGCGGGTAGCAGTTAAGGACCGATTATAGGCCAGCTGTTGTTCTGTGGCAGGCTGGGGGATCGGGGTCATCAGCCAGGGCCTGCATCCATAGGCTGCGTCTCCTGTAGCAATGACATAGGGAACAGATTACACATACTTATGTTTCTGTCCCATGGATGTATGTGCTCAATACATGCAGTTGAACCGGATGGCACGAGGCAGCCCATTCCTGTTTCCCTACACCTTATGTGTGTGGTGTCAGGATTGCTTTGGCACACAGCTGGTGTGTGTGGCTATTAGGCGTTATAGCACGTGAAGGGCCCCTAAACAGTGAGATGTATGTCAGCTCTGTGTATGCGGTTGGTGCATTACACCACTGTCCTGACGTCCCTGTGTTGAAATCATATGCAGTATGCACTCCAGTCATTGTGTACTGACATATGTGCTCAGGTACACCTTCTCTGTCGGTATGCCTACCCAACAACATACATGGTGTCAACTGGCTGCCCCTCAATGTGCACAACTGAGTAGAGATGTTCATGCAAGGTCTCAGGAACGTCAGGGGCACACTAACACCTGTGGATGTGAGCTGCTCTCACATGACAGGTCTCAATTCATCTTGCACACTGCCAGTAGCCATGGCTCCACCCAATATGTGTCGGCTGTCCACCTGTGCGGTGAGGTGAGCAAGCCATGCCACATACAGGGCGTACTGCATAGTTTGTGCTTGGCAGCCAATGGTACATAGTTGGGTGCCTGAGCCATTACGCCACTTTCAGTAACACAATGTCCCACTCAGGTCTGTTGTGATGGGGACCTGTGACTCCATCACAACAGGCGTCTACATCACCTTTGTGTGCCATTACAGAGATGACCCTTGCAAAAATGTTATATGTATGTTAACGTGGATCTTACCTACAAGCCAACCATCGCCATACAGGCCATCTTCGAATTTGCGATACAGAGCTGATTGCCTGAGTACGAAGGCATCGTGCGCTGACCCCGGGAATCTGGACATCACCGAGAGGATCCGCATTCCAGCATCACACACCACTTGCACGTTGAGGGAGTGGAACTGCTTCCTGTTGCGGTAGGCTGCCTCCGTCTCACGGGGTGGAACGATGGCCACATGGGTGCAGTCAATAGCTCCAATGACATTCGGAAAGTGGGCAACGGCATAGAAACCACGCTTGAGGTCCATCAGGTCCTGTCTGTTGCGTGGGAATGCTATGTAGCGAGGCATGCGGTCCATAACAGCTGCAATGACCTGGTGCAGACACCGGGAAAAGGTGCTCTGTGACATGCCACCCACAACAGCTACCGTGGATTGGAAGGAGCCACTTGCTGTGAAATGCAGGGCGGCCAAGAGTTTGGTCAGGCCGGGGATGGCACGGCTCCTTCGGGTTCGGGCCTCAAGGGCACCTCGTATGTCTCCATATAGTTCCATGATGGCACGAGTGCTGAGGCGATATCTGCTGATGACTACATCCTCTGGCGTTCCCAGCAATGTGGTTCGTGGCAGATGGATCCTATGCCTGTAACGATGGCGACGTCGACCAACATCCTGGCGTCTGCGTCTGCGTTGGGCCTGGTCAGCCATGGCGTGCACCTGCCCCATACACTGTGGATGTGTGGAGCAGATTCACCTACTAAGAACAGGCCTTTTTATTGGCCAGCTCTACATTTGTAGGTCTATGGGGATTGGTTTGGCAAATTTTCGTTCAACGCGCTAGTAGCGCGCTGCGCGCTGTGCGCCGCAATAGACTGTATCGCATTTGAAAGGGTTGTAGTTATTGGCCGCGTTAGGAGCCGCGCTAACACCGCCGCGGGTTTTCGCGCCACGCGGTACCTCCTGCCTACTTTACATTTGCCCCGCCCCAACTCCGCCCCCTGAATACATTATTCCATATTTGCATTCGCGAACCGCGATATATGCTTGTTATCGCGGTTCGCGAATTTAGCGCAGGCGGTACAGCCGTATCGCGCGCGGTAACTCTTTGGAAAATGAGGCCCATAGTGAGGGCAAAGGCGGTCTGCTGCCAGTATTCAAAATGCCCCCCCCCCCCCCCCCGCATTGACGAACTACCTGCTCTGCAGAGTCAAAAGATGTGTTAACATACCGTGCACAACTCCTTCGGCACAAAATCATTTACCGAACGTCCCTCCAAAAAGGACAGACTATGAATAAGCCTAAACTTACCCAACTCTTTTTTGGAAACCACAGCTAAGGAAGACAAAATCATTTTGCCAAAGGTAGGTTCAGCAAAAGTTGCAGCCATCCTGCCCAACTCCAATTCAGCTTCTCTTAAATTACCCTACTCAACTTTACTACAGACTTGTTATAATTCCTTTCCTGGTTCAACTGCAGGGGACCAGTATAGAGAATCTTAAAACCTTAGGAAAACACTTCAAACAAGGTAACAACCACTTCTATTTTATGGCAAATGTGTTCCATGGCCACTACAACAATCAGAGGAGGAGCCCTCTCAAACCAATTACTTGCCCGCATTCCCATCTGTTGAACCCCCAGAAGTCCCAATCCCTGCGTGTTTAGGACACTTGTTAGTCAGGTGATTCGCCCCACAACTGGAGCAAAGATTCCTAAATTTACAGTCTGAAAAATGACAGATGGATCGATTAAACCACCAACAAACATCGGGTAACCCAAACCCCTGTTTAACTGCACCTCCTGGTGCAGCTGCCCTTGAAAGGACTGACTCCCTGACACTGACACTGCCCCAACACCCCTGGAATTTCCACCATAAAGAACTGATGAGGCCACCTTATTCTTCATTTGAGTGAGCCAAAGGCTCACATCCTGAATGCCCCAAGACATAAATCTGTTCTCTTCCATTTTATCATGGAAGTGCTCATCATATTTGAGCCATGCCCAACTCTCATAATGCTTATTCGCTGACAATATAGTATCAGCATATGCTAACATGTGCCCATACTGTGATGCAACCTCATGCCCAACCACTCTTACCAATCGCAAAAAAGAATGGCAAATCCAATTTAATATAGTGTGAGGAGCACTTTTCTGCGTCCCCTGGAGATGGTCTCTGACTGTCCTCTTTTCCTTTCTTCCTGTGGCCTCTTCTACCCTCCAACAACCTAAAACTGTCAATGTATCTGCACCTCCTTATCTTATGCCACATTAAACTAGATACAATTCCAATAACATCATTAAATCTTGTGTTTCCCTGTCCTCCCCTTAATCTGCAGACCTGGTCCTAGCAGAAGGCTTCTCCTTCAAAGAGGAAATAGACGAAGAAGAAGAGGATGAGCTGGATGAAGATGAACTAGAATGTCCATGCTATCACCTGTGCTTTGACCTTTTCTTAGAAAACCCGACACCTTTCCCTTCGGCACAGACTGCGCAACCCCTCCCTCACCAAAGCTGAAACATTGCTGAAGCAGCTGCCTGATCTGGCCCTGTCCCCGCAGACTCAGTATCACCCTGTACTGTGTCACCTGGTGCCGGCAATTCACCCTGCTCCTGTACTCATTACTATTCTTCCAATACTTGCGACAGCTGGACATGATGTATGATGTAAAACTGATGCTGGATCACCCCTCCAATCTTCCAGATGAAATGTGCTAGGACCCTCAACAGCAGCCTGCACCCCTTGCCTCTGTATGCCTGCAACCTGAAAAGGAAATACAGAAGACGCAGTCACTTGAACAGAAGGCACCCCTGCCTTCTGCAAGGACCAACCACAGGCACCCCTGCCTTCTGCAAGGACCAACCACAGGCAATGTGCCTGCTATTGAGTACAATCCCCCTGCCCCCCAGCAGGAAACTACCCCATCCCAGATTTTTGGCCTCCCATGCCCCATCCCTAATGGAAGTACACTAGGAAACCCCAATTACTGGCACCTGGTAAAAAAAAACCGGGACCTCTCCAAGGGGATGTCCCGCCCCCACTCCAACATGCCATAGCCTGAAAGACCCCAGCTAGCTTACCTCTAACCCAACTGTCAGGAATGGTACTACCATCCTCCCATCCCTAAAGTGGTCCCTCCACAGGCTAGAACCAGTCCCCAGGCTCCTCAAGAGCAAAAACATCCTGAAATCCTGCACCAGCCCTGACAGAGACTCCACCAGCATCTGCACCATCATGGGCGCCAATCTCCCCAAGCTCCAAGGCCCCCCTGCTCCCGCATATAAAATGGAACCCTTCCCTGCTACCTGAAGGATCCTGCCACCATGATGGAATAATAAAATCCTCCTTTGCACCTCCACAGCTCACTCCAGCCCCCACCCTCCAGTGCTTCTGAACACAGCATCAACTCGCACATTCTCACAAGAGCTAGCACCACTCCCGGTCACACTGCACCCCACCTCTACCAAAAGCCTGCCGCTAACATACACAGACCCGTTGTGCACTGATGCCAGCATGCCTTGGCCTTTAACCCACGATCGCATGCCCTGAGGAGCGACAGCAATGAAGCAGACCCAATGACCTCTGATCCCCTGCTAATACCCGTGACAGGTATATCAGTGTTTCCCTGGTCTGGGACCGAAAAAACATTACCCGAAGGTTCTGCTTCCACTGCACGGCCCCACGGTAACTCAGCCTTAACCTGCAATGTATCCTCCCTGCCAGATATTAACGCCAACTGCAGACTTTTCTCCTTTTCAGAGTCCCCGTCACTCACTGCTAGCCCTACCTCAGGATTCATTGCCTCCAACGACCCCTGATCCAGACGCTGCCCCCACCATACCGAACCAGGATCTTAAAAGAAGACCCAATTAGAGGTAACAAAACTCACAGAGATACGCAGCTCACCATATCCAGACCAAAAGACAAGGCAAAACTCTAATAACTTGCCTGTTTCCCCTTAACCCCTCTCACTTTTCCTTGGATCCCTGCAAACCCTGCCTTATCAGAGAGTTAGGGACGTCACAGCCTCATTCAGAAATCCTCCAGTCTCTCCCAGCATTCACCACAGGATCCTCACCAATTGATTCTCCCCACCTCCACCAGCTCTGAGCAGCACAAGGCCTGGCCTGGTACCCATGTTATCCTGGACAGCCAGGGACTTCGGCCCACCTGCCCTGCTCACGACAACTATAAGCATTCCTGTGCAGCTGCAGATAGTGAGAAAGAAAAGTAGGATTTTTTTTTGGTCAGAAAGCAAAAACAAATTGTTTGACAAAGAAAAGTCTTAACCCTGGCATATGTAGTTGCATTTTAACCCAGTGGAACAGCTCTACTAGGAAAAGAGAACCATTGAAGAGAGGGTAAGCAAACAGAGAAATCTGTGTGGAATAAAATGTAGTTTAAAGTTAGTTTACCAGCAGAGACATGTAGAAAAATTAATCTGCTGTAGTTAAAAGTCTGAGTGAAGAAAAGCTTAAATAGAATCTGTTTAATTGTGAATTTGGACACTAAATCCAAGGATTTGTTCAGTCAAGAGGTTGGTTTTGATATGAGGAGCTGTAACAGCCGAATGAAACACAAGTAGCTTGGCAGAGTGAGCTGATGTTGTAAAAAGGCTGTTTTTCTTTAAGGCCTGTACAGTGATTGGAACTAAATCTCCTAGTCAATAACTGGGAAAATAAAATGTAATGAAGCCTTCTCTGCTAATTAAAATCCTTCTCTATCAGAGCTGTATACTAGTAAGACTGACAGACATATAATCAGAGAAAGAAAGTAAATTTGAGTAGCTAGCAAATATTAGATAAGGGCACATTTTTTAAAAAATTGTTTCGTTTTTTATTAGCTAGCTCCTAATCCAGTTTAGTGGTTCCAGCGAATAGATTCTGCAGGAAGATAATTTGCATAAAGGGGCGGATTTTCAAAGGGTTATGCGCGTATATTACACGCGTAACCCCGACACCCGCTCCTGCGCGTGTCGCCGAGCCTATTTTGCATAGGCTCGGCGACGCGCGCAAGCCCCGGGACGCACATATGTCACGGCGCTGGAAAAAATGGGCGGGAGTGGGTGGGCCGGGGCAGGATCGAGGCCTCTGGCACAGCAGTAGTGCTGGGGGCTCGCACACCAGCACTTGGCTGGTGTGCGCAACCTACGCCTGCCCAGAGGCAGGCGCAACTTGAATAACAAAGGTACGGGGGGGGGTTAGGTAGGGCTGGGGGGGCGGGTTAGGTAGGGGAAGTTGGGGGGGGGGGAAGATCCCTCTGAGGCCGCTCTGATTTCAAAGCAGCCTTGGAGGGAACAGGGAAAGCCATCAGGGCTCCCCTAGGCTTGGAGCGCGCAGGGTGCACAAGGGTGCACCCCCTTGCGCACACCAACCCCGGATTTTATAACATGCACGCAGCTGCGTGCGCATGTTATATAAAAGGGTGTAGATTTGTGCGCGCCGGGATGCGTGCACAAATCTACGCCAGCGCGTAGTTTTTAAAATCTGGCCCAAAGAGTAGATAGACTCTTTTTGATTTGTTAAAACTCAGGGCAGTGGGTGGTGTGGCCAGACCAGAGGATCCATGGACCAGATGATCAAACATTTCAAGAAGAAGAAAGCGTGCCAATGCATTCCAGCAGCACCCGCAAGGACGGCAGAACTGAGAGCTATTTCGTGCATACTTGTTACAAAGACAGTACATTTCAGACCAGAAACATAGAGAAGCACAGACAGAAAATACACACAGAAATCTTCAAGGACGCATAGGAAATGGTGCCCAGAGTGAGGCACAAGGAAAAACTAACAGAAAATATACTTACTTGTTGATTATTTCACTTTAGGTTTTAAAGGTACTCCTGGAAGTATTTTTTGAAAATTTAGTTATTACCAAAATGATTTCTTCAATTTGGGTTCTTTTAAAAATAAACATTATTGAATTTTAAGAATATGAGTCAAGGTATTTTATTGCTGTGAATTCACAGTTATTGTATGTCAGATGTTTATTATTGACATTATTTTTTTTCTATGACCAAATCTTATGGCACATGCTTTTCTCCTGGGAAACCAATTGTATTGTTAATAGTCACAATACAGAGAAGTGTTCTGTTATGTATGACTGACATTGAAGGAAAGGTGAGGGAGAGAGGTGTTTTTTTTTTTGCTTTGAACCCATGGCAGATTTAAGGCTCTCCCTTTCCTGTTGCTCCCTTGGGGGGTTACAGAATTAAAAGGGTTGCACAGATTTCCTTTACTGTAAGCAATCATAAAACAAGTAAGCCATCAAACATAGGTGAATGTAAGTTTGAAGTTTCTCTATGAAGTTCAAGTACTCAATACTGCCCCTTATGTTTGCCATATAAATAATAATGAATTTCAGGGCTACCCCACCCACTGGGAATATTCTTGTGTATTTACATCTCAAAATTAAGTCTTACTTTCAGATGTGTTTTTTTCAAGCATATTTATTTTATTTATTTTTTAAAATGGTATATACCGCACTCTACAATGGGGTTAGATTGAAGCGGTTTAAATTATCACATGCATAGTAGTAAAACATAAATCATAAAATAGGTAAATTAACTTAAAAGGAAAACAAGTTATAAAATTAACATGTCATTACAAAACAAAATGATTAACAGTAACCTCATGCCTCACAAAGTTTAGTACAGTTGATAATCAATCAATCACAGATTGTTTAAAAATGATGGAACCCAGGTAGATTTTCAGATTTTTCTTAAACTCCTTAATGCCTAAGGGAATCAGGCATAGAATTCCAGAGAGTAGGGTCTGCGACAGAGAAGTCACGCCTTCTTGTGTGATCAAGCCCAGCTAATTTGACTGATGGAACCCAAGGAGGTTTTTATTCATAGAACGGAGGCATCTTGTGGGTTGATACATGCGTAGATTAGAGCATAACCAAATTGTGGATTTCTTATATAATAGGTTGTGAATCATTGGAAGAATTTTAGACTGTATTTATTGAGACACGGGGAGCCAGTTTAATGAGCAATGGATAGGTGTTATGTGTTCTCCATAGCTTGCATTTACAAGGATACATGCCTCAGTTAATTAAAGATAATATATTCAAATATTTCAATTTTCAGATGTTTTTAAAAAGATATTTCATATAAAAATAGCAAAGAAAGCCCAATTTTATCATTTAAAAATATATCTGTAACTTGTTAAACATTTTGCCCAGTATTCCCCGTTTCTGCCCCAAAATAAATAAAGGAAAATGGTATTGTGGCATATAAAAATACACATTGAAATTTTTGGTAGATGTTCTTTATTTTCAAAATGGCAATTTTATTAGACTCTAAAAGAATGGCAGCTTCAGCAGCAGCAACTGCAACAGAGGTGAGAAAGAAGGCCCCTAATCATCTGGTGTCATCTGCCAACCTGCAATACATCCTCTCAAGTGTCTTCCAGTACAGACTGCTTGGCTCCACCCACCCAACAAAGTCACTGCCAGCAAGAAGAAAAGCCAGCCCAGCACTATGGATGTATTGCTGCCAGTGAGTCACTGCCAGTGGTCAAGCCAAAGGCGCTTGCTCCATTGCGAGTCCACTCATGGACCCTTGAGGATTTGCAAAATTAATATAATTCCTTGGACTTTGAAATGGGAGTCTAAGGCCTGGATTTTCTAAGGTCGCAGAAAATCCGGCAATAATTGGGGGCAGGGTGGCGAAGCGGGGGGCGGGCCTGCGAAAGCCAGCAGAGATTGCACCTCCATGGTGCTATCGCTGCCGGCTTTCACACCCAATAGCGCCATCGTAAAAGGTGGTGCTATTGGCCACGAAACTGGCGACAAAAAGGGCCCTTACCTTTTCGCCGTCAGTGACATCTTCATGGCATCCACCCCGGTGCCGCCCCGACTTCTCCCCTTCCAGAGCGGACCCTGCCCAGAACCAGCCCCGATCTAGGTATCACACGTGAAAAGGGACTTTTCGCGTGCGATCCCTTTTGAAAATGACCCCCTAAGTGAGGTTGATGGCTTGCTAAAACTATGTTTCTATAACATTAATTAGGATTATTTATAAGATTATTTGTTTATTGTACTTTTATATTTGTTTATATTTATTTTAAACAAAACTTGTAGCCTGCTCTATTCCCAGTTCTAGGAATGTATATTGAATTTTAATTTCTTAGATGCAAGGGAAGTCAAAGAACCCACATGCAACATCACCATTGGCTACCATCTTCAAAGAGTGAGCAACAACATACTCTCAAGCAGCCTTGACAATTTCGAGAAGACATTTTTAGAGTACATATGAGAGGAGGTAGTGACAAAAATTTGCACAGCAGCAGGGCAGGACAGGGCAGGGCAGGGAGGTAAAGGAACTGTAACGCATTCATAAGAACATAAGAGCATACCATACTGGGTCAGACCAAGGGTCCATCAAGCCTAGCATCCTGTTTCCAACAGTGGCCAATCCAGGCCAAAAGAACCCGGCAAGTACCCAAAAACTAAGTCTATTCCATGTTACCATTGCTAGTAATAGCAGTGGCTATTTTCTAAGTCAACTTAATTAATAGCAGGTAATGGACCTCCTCCAAGAACTTATCCAATCCTTTTTTAAACACAGCTATACTAACTGCACTAACCACATCCTCTGGCAACAAATTCCAGAGTTTAATTGTGCATTGAGTAAAAAAGAACTTTCTCCGATTAGTTTTAAATGTGCCACATGCTAACTTCATGGAGTGCCCCCTAGACTTTCTATTATCCGAAAGAGTAAATAACCGATTCACATCTACCCATTCTAGACCTCTCATGATTTTAAACACCTCTATCATATCCCCCCTCAGCCATCTCTTCTCCAAGCTGAAAAGTCCTAACCTCTTTAGTCTTTCCTCATAGGGGAGCTGTTCCAGAATTGTACACAGTATTCAAGGTGTGGTCTGACCATGGAGCGATACAGAGGCACTATGACATTTTCCGTTTTATTCACCATTCCGTTTCTAATAATTCCCAACATTCTGTTTGCTTTTTTGACTGCCGCAGCACACTGAACCGACAATTTCAATGTATTATCCACTATAACGCCTAGATCTCTTTCTTGGGTTATAGCACCTAATATGGAACCTAACGTTGTGTAACTATAGCATGGGTTATTTTTCCCTATATGCATCACCATGCACTTATCCACATTACATTTCATCTGCCATTTTGATGCCCAATTTTACAGTCTCACAAGGTCTTCCTGCAATTTATCACAATCTGCTTGTGATTTAACTACTCTGAACAATTTTGTATCATCTGCAAATTTGATTATCTCACTCGTCGTATTTCTTTCCAGATCATTTATAAATATATTGAAAAGTAAGAGTCCCAAAACAGATCCCTGAGGCACTCCACTGCCCACTCCCTTCCACTGAGAAAATTGTCCATTTAATCCTACTCTCTGTTTCCTGTCTTTTAGCCAGATTGCAATCCACGAAAGGACATCGCTACCTATCCCATGACTTTTTACTTTTCCTAGATGTCACACCTGTGACAGGTAAAAAATGCTTTTTTGGAAAAACAGCACGATCTGTTGGATGGACAAGCAACACGCGCTATCTACAATATAAATGGGCTCTGACCGACGGCCCGCAAATGTGCAGTAGAGAGCAGCTCTACCGCGCATATGCGGACCATTGAGCTCTGCGCTACGTGCTGGGTGTCACAGAGGGGAGGAGGAAAGGGCAGACGAGTCGTCGCTCTGAGAAATGGCTCAGCCCGTTCCTCCCCCACTGGGAAGGGGGGAGGGAATAGGGTCTGCCGGACAGTTACACCCAGGAGGAGGAAAGGGTAGAAGAGTCGCCGAGCCATTCCGTCCACCGCCAGAGAAGGGGGGGAGGGAGTTGGGACGGCCGGAGCAGAGCAAATGCAGTAGAAACCAGCTGTGAAGAGATCACCAGCAGCTGCAGCCTGCAGCAGCCAAAGCGCAAAGAGCTGAACAGAGAACACCTTGCCCTCCTCCCCCGCCCCCTGAGTCCCGCAGATAAGGAGAAGCCAAGTAAGTATCCCACAATTGTGGGGGGGGGGGGGGGAGGGGGAAGGCAGTGCTGTCAGCCCGCCCATGGGTCTCAGCCACCACGGGAAGAGTTTACTTGGGCATCGCTCCACCCCCACTCCCAGCAAAGCACCGTGACGAAAGTGAAAGCCAGAGCCCTGCTCCCTCCTCCCTCTCAAGCCCCCGATCGGATTTCTTAAAGGCACAGGTCTGCCAGAAAGAGCAAATTAAGCTAGGCAACATGTCCCAAATCTGTTGCAGTGCCTGCTGCCTGCCCTTTGCGATGGGGGGGGAAATGGAGTGTTTTCCTCTCTCTCCCAGACACAACTGGCATGGGAACTTTGCAAGCTCTTGCGAGTACAGAGCAAAGACTTAGGTGGGGAGGGGACAAAAATCCCACCCGTTTTAACTGTGTGAGAGAGAAGTGTAGTAATGTGTGCTGAAGGCAAGTGTGAGTGCCAGAGAGAGAGGAAGACTATGTGAGAGATTGTGTATGTGTGTGAGAGGGATTGGGCGTGCGAGTGAGAGGGACAGAGGAGAGTATATGTGCAAGAGACAGAGAGAGAGGAAGCCTATGTAGGGAGCTAAGAGATTCTCTACCCCCACCCCCAGCTCTCCACTTATAGGTTGCAGTGGAAGGGGTTCAGTGTAGAGGTGAATGGGAGAGCAAAGGAGTTGGGGCCTATAAGGATAGAGTGAAAGGGGTCTGAGCCTGTCCCTCCGCCATCGGGGAAGGGGGGAGGGAGTTGGGATGGCAGGACCATTATGCCTCACGAGATCCCCCTCGGCCACCGCTGCAGCTCCTACCACCGCCGCCGCCTCTGGCCCTTCGTGGTGCTTGGGGGGGGGGGAGCGGAGCAGAGCAAAGACGTAGGAGGAGAGGGGACAAAAATCTCACCCATTTTAACGGGCTTAACGGCTTGGACTAAATATTTTACGATTCCATTTCAATGTTTCTGATTGCATTGTTAAATTGAATTTTCATAGATTTCGATTTATTTTCATTTTGATTTAATTATTTCGTTTGACATTGCGTTGAAATTGAGCTGTGTCATTTACCATACCGTTCATTTAGTGAGTATAGTTTATGTTTTTTCTTATTTCATTCTTTTTCATTTCTAGAATTATGCGGTTTACACCTAGACACGGATTGCTTCTCACATGGACAATTATATGTTACGTGTTCTAGAGTCGGAAAACCAGACAATCTCTATATCTGCACAGACAATGGAACAACAAAAAATATTGTATACCCACAAGCATTGTGAAATTAACCATATTCGAAACGTGCGCTCTCTCTTTTCTTTCTTTTCCATTTAACCAGACTGAGCCACAGCAACGCGTGGCCGTGTACAGCTGGTACATAATATATAATCGCTGTTCGGCTACATAAAATTAAAATAACAGGTGCTGAGGGGTTCACATCCTTGCATTAGTCTGCGGGTTCAAATAAAATGATTTTCTGGATAGTGTAAGTCGATCAGGCTCAGTCAGAGGTATCTCTCTGTGATCTGTCATACTGGACAGGGCAAACCTTTCCCCTCTGTTAGGGGTGTGCATTTGTTTTGAACTTAAATGGAAAACGCAACTTTTTTTTTTTTTTTTAACTTAAAAAAAAGATGAGGCTTAAACGATTGGATTTCCAACTTATTCAACATAGCTATGTTGAATACGTTGGAAATCGCGATTGTTGATCTAAATAAAAATTTAAACCCCTCACCCTCCTTAATCCCCCCCCCCCCAAGACTTACCAAAGCTGGCCAAAAGTTCCGTGAGGGTCCGGGAGCAGACGCGTGGGGAATCACGTGACGTCCGCTTCACGTCGGAGTGACGCGGCGTCACGTGATTCCCCTCGGGTTCGCTCCCGGACCCCTCGTTGGGCTCAAAAGGAACTTTTGGCCAGCTTGGGGGGGTCAGGAGGCCCCCCCAAGCTGGCCAAAAGTTCCTTTTGAGCCCAACGAGGGGTCCGGGAGCGAACCCGAGGGGAATCACGTGACGCCGCATCACTCCGACGTGGCGCCGACGTCACGTGATTCCCCTCGGGTTCGCTCCCGGAACCCTCGTTGGGCCTTTTGGGCCCAACCCTCGTTGGGCCCAAAAGGCACTTTTGGCCAGCTTGGGGGGGTCAGGAGGGCCCCCCCCAAGCTGGCGGCGCCGCGTCACTCCGACGTGGCGCCGACGTCACGTGATTCCCCTCGGGTTCGCTCCCGGAACCCTCGTTGGGCTCAAAAGGCACTTTTGGCCAGCTTGGGGGGGTCAGGAGGCCCCCCCGAGGTGGCCAGGAGGCCCCCCCGAGGTGGCCAAAAGTTCCTTTTGAGCCCATCGAGGGGTCCGGGAGCGAACCCGAGGGGAATCACGTGACGCCGCGTCACTCCGACGTGACGCCGACGTCACGTGCTCCTTGCAAAGGAGTACAGGAATGGCGTCCTGACCCCGCTGGACCACCAGGGAGTTTTGGTAAGTCTTGGGGGGGGGGGATTAAGGCGGGTGAGGGGTTTAAATTTTTATTTGCACATATGGACATAGACTCAACTTATGGAATTCTCCATATGTCCATATTGACCGCAAATGGGACCCCCTTTCGACTTATGGACTTATGAACTTAAACTTTTGGTCTGCACATCCTTACCCTCTGTGGCTTGAACAAACTACCACTTACCAAATACGGCTTCCTCTTCAAATCCACCACAATTCACAGGCATCTTCCACCTCATGTGACCCTAAATCCTGGAAAAGAAATTCAGTTAAACTCTGGATTGGAGGCTCCAATAATACCAAATTATCTCAAAACTTGTATCCTGTTCCATCCCCAATTCTAGGAATATATATTGAATGTTTTGCATTTGTTTTGTTGAATTTTATAATTTATGATATTTATAATTGAATATTCAATTGGAATGTAATTGTTTAAACTTTGATATTAGCCAGACTGAACAACATTTTCAACTGGAAAAGTAGGATATATTGTAAATCTAAAATCAAATAAAAAATAACAGTTTGGTGGAAATTTCTTTTTTCACTGTTTTACTGAAATGAAGAATGTATAGGGTGTTTATATTAAAACAAAACAAAAAAAAAAAAACCAAGAAAAAGAAAAAGAAATGCAAGTCATGGGTAGCTCCAAAATGGATTCTCATTTAATATCTAGCTTTTTAAAGTTTCCTGCCAAACCTAGAAAGTTAGATTAGAAGGCTGCTTAAATCTTGATGAATCTTATGCCCCAATATGCCATATGCCCCAATGTCTACTCTAACCCTTCCAGCTACTAGTGATTGGGGAAATGTGAGCAGGCTCACATTCAAAATCTGAAATGATTCACATTAAATAAAATCTAAGGTGATTCACTAAAAAAAAATTAAAGCAATCCAAACCAGAATTTGCCCTGAACATGTGAATTTTGATCCAAATTGGGTTATTACTGGACTGGAAAACCAAAGAAAAGTCTGAGCCTGTCCAACATAGCTTAAACCAGTCCCTGATATTTTTCAAATCCCTAATGCTATCTGTGTCTACCCTTAATGTTCATTTTAAATGGAAAAAACATTAGTGGGAACATGAACTTCTGTTCTAAAATATTCATTACAATACAGGCTTTCTTGTTTTGGAAGGATAGCCAATTGTATGACAGAAACAAGAGCCTGCACATTGAAAAACAGCCTAAGGATACAGAAAAGGCAAGCTGTAAATTGCATAAGGAATATGATAAGAAGAGTGTGACTTTAAGACAAATGCCTTGGGGAGTTGTAGTTTATAATAAAGTCAGGACTCCACCCAGATGAGAACATACAGAGATTGAGGTATAGCTGGCCTTCCAGAGGAAAGAGGGCAATGCAAGGAAGTAAAGATAAGGCAGAAAGAAAATTATATTGTGGTAGACAAAAGCTTGATGGGTAATGTAGTTCCAACAGCACAAAATCCAGAGACAAATGTGGCTGGTTTAAGTGTATCCTAAACTAGAAGAACCTTTAGAAAGACTGGAAGAAGGACAGCAGACAGATATTTTGGATTATCAAAATAAACACAATACCACCTGCTAAAAGATAGGTCTTTATTTAAAGTATGGGATAACCCAGGAGAGTGTGGGATTACTAGCAAGGTAATTCAGAAGCAGTCTCAGAGAGCACTGTTGACACAATAAATTAAATAGATTATTACCTCTAATTTACACACCAATGAGCACATTTTTCCTAATTGGTTGGCAGATGGAAAGCCCGAAGTGGTATAGTGAAATTGAAAGGTGATGAGGAGCAATGTGCTGAGATAGACAAGGAAATAGTGGAAATATTAAACAAATAATTTAGTTCTATATTCACTTAGGAAGAACCTGAAAAAGGACTGTTGCTGGTTGACAAGACCATAGAAGGGAATGGGCTAGACACAACTTTTACAGAAGAATATGTATGGGAAGAGCTAAGAAAACTGAAAGTGGACAAGTCCATGGGGCCGAATAAGGTACATCCCAGGATACTACAAGAACTCAGAGATGTCCTGACAGGTCCACTAAATGACCTGTTCAATAGATCCCTGGAAACAGGAGTAGTGCTACAAGATTGGAGAAGAGCAGTGGTGGTTCCACTTCATAAGAGTGGCAGCAGACAGGAGGCTGGATCCTATATGCTGATTAGCCTCATTTTGGTGGTGGAAAAATTAATGAAGATACTGCTGAAAAAAAGGATACTGAACTATCTACAATCTGGTGCTGGACCTGAGGCAGCATGGATTCACCAGAAGAAGATCCTGTCAGACAAATCTGATTGATTTTTTTTTTGATTGGGTGACTAAAGAATTGGATTGAAGAAGAGCACTCGATGTCATCTATGTGGATTTTTTATACCATTCCCCATAGGAGGCTTGTGAACAAAATGAGAAGCTTCATAATGAGTGCCAAGGTGGTGGAGTGGATTAAAAACTGGATGACTGATAGGCGACAGCGTGTAATGGTAAATTGAACTTACTCTGAAGAGAGAGCTGTGTTAAGTGGAGTGCCACAGGGATCAGTATTAGGACCGATTCTGTTCAATATCTTTGTGAGAAACATTGCAGAAGGGATAGAAGGTAAAGTTTGTCTATTTGCAGATGATAGCAAAATCTGAAACAGAGTGGAAACACCTGAAGGAGTAGAGAGAATTAAAAGTGATTTACAAAGGCTGGAAGAGTGGCCGAAGATTTGGCAGCTGGGATTCAATGCCAAGAAGTGCAGAGTCATGCATCTGGGATGTGGTAATCGAAAAGAGCGGTAAGAGAATGGGGGGGGGGGGGGGGGGGAGGCAGTTGTGCATGGACCAAGAGTGGAATCTTGGGGTGATAGTGTCTGATGATCTGAAAATGGTGATGGAATGTGACAAGGCAATAGCTAAATCCAGAAGAATGTGGGGCTGCATAGAGAGAGGAATAACCAGTAAGAATGGAGGTGGTGATGCCCTTGAAGAGTCCTTGGTGAGGCCTCACCTGGAGTATTGTGTTCAGTTCTGGAGCCCTTATCTCAACTGGGATACAGACAGAATGGAGGCAGTCTAGAGAAGGGCTACCAAAATGGTATGGGGTCACTATTAGAAAACCTATGAGGAGAGAATGAAGGATATGAATATGTATACCCTGGAAGAGAAGAAGCACAAGAGTGATATGATACAGACCTTCAGAATCCTAAAAGGTTTTAATGATATGCAAATGTCAAAATTTTCCTTTGGAAAGAAATCAGTAGAATTAGGGGTCATGAAATGAAACTCCAAGGAGGAGACCTCAGAACCAATGTCAGGAAATATTTCTTCACAGAGAGGGTAGTGGATGCCTGGAATGCCCTTCTGGAGAAGGTGGTGAAAACCAAAACAGTGAAAGAATTCAAAAGGGCATGGGATAAATACTGTTGATCCCTAAAGGCTAAAGGATGGACATGAAGAAAAGAGTGCATGGAGAAACTTGAAGGTGCAGCAGTTATTACCCTTAACCAATAAGACTTAATACTGCTGATGCAACTTCATCATTGCTCTCTGTTTCAACAGCAGGGGGAAAAGAGGAAATGGATTTGTTCAGCAATCGAAGGCCCTGACCTTTACAGTCTGGGTATTCGGGTAAGTTGCTGATGTGGCAGTTACTACCCTCAACCAATAAGACTGATACTTTGATACAACTCAAACATTGCTCTCTGCTTCAACAGCAAAGCATAACATGGAATTAGATTCAATAGTAATCAACGAGAGCTAGTGTGAGAAACTGATAAGCACGGGGGTAACAGGGAATTGGATTCAAACAACAAACAATGAAGGCCCTGACTTTTATGGTCTGGGAAACAGGTACGCATGGGGTAACCTACACAGCACAGCAGATGCTACCATAAGCTTACTGGTTAGACTGGATGAACAATTTGGTCCTTTTCTGCCATCATTTCTATGTTCTATGTATGTTTGTATTATCTCATATATATTAATGGTACTGAATTTTTGTAAGTCATGTGATTTCTAGTAAATTGAATCCAAAAGGCAAGAGTGAAGCTTTATGTTGAACTTTGCCATACATTTTTACTTTTAGCATACATTCTAGCATTTCAGCATATTCTGACATGTCAGCAACCTTGAATAATATTTTCAAGCTTGATCAATTTTGTTTGTAGTGACAGTGAAAGGCCATCTCCCAAAGGGTGGAGCAGAGCCAAAAGGTTAGAATAGGGAGGATCCATTAGTCTTTGTGAAAGTTCATTGATAAGGGAGCTTAAGAGAGGCAACAGGGATGCTGTACACTTCCAGAGTTCCAGTTAGGGAAAGGACAGCTGTCATTCCTTTCCCATTGGGAGAGTGTATGTCTCCCATCTGCTTGAATGTTGGAGCTGATTCAGCAAGGTTATTATCCCCAAGATTCAGGGTAGACAGCTTGCCCAGGAAACAGTTTTCTAAATTAAAGAAAGAGGATTCCTTAGTTCTGAAGGGTATCTGGGAAAGAAGAAGTTTTCAGCGGCTTGGAGAAGTCCAAATTTTCCTAGCTTAATTTCTTCATGGTACATGAGGATTTGACTTTTGAATTTAGGAAGCACTTAAAACTGTGTTTTATTGTGTTATCCTCTGCTTTAAAAATAACTGATTCTTGTATTTTCCTACATTTTTTCCACTTCTGGACTTAATTTTCGTTTGTAATAAATTATTTTTTGTTTGAACCTTGAAATCATGGATCCCCTTGATGTTACAGTTGCACAATAAATCTGACTCCCTTTCACCATCCCTAGCCCTGGATGGCCTAGTTAGCAGACATTCTGAGCCAGGAATCAAACCCATGACCCTCTGCAAGAGTCATACTGAGCCACTTTGGTGGCTGCAGCACCATGATCCTTTGGTAGCAACTTCTTGAGGTATTTTTCCCAGAATTATAATCGCCCTGTCCCCTCACGTAGCCCAGCCATCATATTTAAAGCCCTTGCCCTGAGGTCACAGACCATGGATCCATTTGGAAGCCAATATATTTATGTATATCCTGAGTCTGGTCACAAGTGACTGCCAGTGTGCAATGACTGGGAATCCCTCTCCTTAGGAGGATGTAAACACTGCCTCCTTAACTTCTCAACCTTAGCTGGCCCAGAATCAGGATTTAAACCCAGCTCTCCCCTATGGCAGTGCAAATTATTGGCACTGGGCCACCAGAACAGCCAACTACTTATAGTAATGCCTATTATTCTGTTCTACATAAACTGTGAATAGTCAAGATATATATTGAATAATAGATGAACTACAATTAAGTTCCAGGAAACATTTTCATTGAGGTATTCTAATGTCATCAGGAACAATGAAAGTGAAGTCTGAGTGAGTGGATTGTAATGTAAGGAATTTCCCGCTCTTGCAACATTTCTTGCCATCTAAATTCACTGAAGCAATCATGAGGATCCAAGACTATACCAAGTTTTAGCTGAGAGAAATGAAAAGAAAAAAAAAAACAAAAACAGCTGCATGAACTGGTTTACGAATGAAAGCACTTGTTTTTATTTTAAATATGTTCATATTCAGTGGGAAGGAAATGACAATGATTTTCATATGAAATTGCAATTGTTGGAACATAGTGAAAAGGAAGTGCACAACTCAAAAGAATGTATACATAAAGGGGCCAATGTAACAAAACCTATGCTAAAATAGGATTTAAATTTTAACATGGGCTTCGCTTAACATGCATGTTAAAAACAGGGGTCACTGTGGGCTGCAGTAAGCTAAATGGATGGAAATTGAACAGGAGTAAATGAAAAAATACACTAAAATGTGAGTTAACCTGAAAAAATCTGCACTAATTTACAAACGTGCTTTAACACAGGAATAAGAAAGTAAGGACTTAAAGTTGGAAAGTATGTGACCATAATGACCTTGCATGCAAGACTGGCACTGGGCATCCCAACCTGTGCACAATCTCTCTTGCAAGATCATTTTGGCAAGGCATGCTCAACGAAATCAAAGGGTAAGTTCTCTAGGGAGGGCACCTACAACCAAACTGTATGCACTTTGGTGCCTTGCATCTCTAATGGCAATAGCTACCTGTTCCAGAGAGTTTACCTTTTGATTTCACTTGGCATGCCTTGCCCAAAAGGCCTTGCATGCAAGATTGTGCCCAAGTCAGGATGCCCTATGCCAATCTTGCTTACAAGGCCATTTTGGTCACTCTCTTTCCAACTTCAAGCACTTACCTCCTTATCCCTGTGTTTTGTTAACTCCTTGGCCAGAGATGAACTAAAAATTAACTCACATTCCTGGTGGCCATGATATTCGATAGCTGGGCCCATGTGGCAGTGTCTAGCTGTTTCTATCACACTGTGCACAGCAATAGAATAACTCTGGCCACCAGAAACGTGAGTTTACTCCACCTGAGACCAACGAAGAAGTTATATTTCCGCATAAGCTCTCTGAGGCTTGCACTACAGCGGGAACAAAACAGAAGTTCTCTTGAGCAGGCACCTTCAGCTAAACATTATGCACTTTGGTTTTGTGCATCCTGACTTTTGGCGTACTGTCAGTTTAAAGTGTCTACCCCAGAAATCTTTCACATTGTTCAGCTGTAGGTTTCAGATCAAGAGAACTTACATTCAAAATGTAAGTCCTTCCTGGATCTGAAGCAGAATACCGCATTGGACACAAAAATAGTCAACACTGGCCACCAGAAATGTGAGTTTATTCCACTTCAGACTCGGGAGTTAAATGTCCAGTGTAAGCCCTCTGAACAGGCATCAATCACAGGTTTTCTTTGCTTTCCTAACCAGCTGGACAGCCCAAGCACAAGCAGTGCTAAAGTGTATCCTGATGAGATGCTGGCACCTACCCAGAGAAACTATGCTTTGTTTATCTAGCTGTAGGAGTCTTTCCAGGGAGCTTATTCTTTTACTTTACTTGCCATTCCTTGTCAAAATGGTCTTGAATGAGAGAATGCATCCACAAGTTGGGATGCACAGCACCAATCTCACATGCAGTGCCATTTTGGCAAGGCATGGCAAGAAAAATCAAAGCATAAGTTCTCTGGGGCGGGCACCTTCCGCTGAACAGTATGCATTTTGGCACTGTGCTTCCAACTTCGGCATCCTGTTCAGCTGCTGATGCTCACTCCCGGAGAGTTTATTACTTTTTTAGGCTCTGGCTGTAGGTGCCCACCCCATAGTGATTATGCTTTGATTATACTTGCCATTCCGTGCCAGTGGCCTTGGATGCAAGAATTTGCTCTCTGGAGTGAGCACCTACAGCTAGCTGAACAAAGTGTAAGCTCACAAGGATGGGCATCTACAGTTAAACAGTATGCCAAGGCTGGGATGCACAGCACCAGTGTACTGGTCAGCTGTAGGCGCCTGTCTCAAGAGTTTACAATTGAAATTAAACTCCTGTGCCCAAGGTGGCAAAGGTTATTCTGTTGCTGTGCCCAGTGTGGCAGAAGCAGCTAGACACAACCGCACTGGGTAGAGCAACAGAATAACTTTGGCCACCAGAAGCATGAGTTAAGTTTTACTTATGCTCTGACCCAGGAGTTAAATTTCCATTGTTAAGAAAATGTGCTTTGAGCTGTCTGCCCTTTAACAAACCTCCCTGCATTGCTGAGAAAGAGCGGATGCCTTCTTTACATGGGATTTGTATGCACAAGCACTAATCTTAGCGTAGGCTTTTACGCCTAGCTTAACGTACATTTTTTTAGGACTTAAAACCCCTGCTACATACCAGCGTTAACTTGCAGCAGAATAATACGCGCTAAAACAGAAGTTCAAACCAGCACAAATGTTAGTGCACCTTATTACATTGGCTCCATATACTGAAGTGTCACATGTGTTTTGGTTAGAATGAATCATCCTTGGAGTTGCACATCCTTTTTTGCAATGTTTTCTGGTGATTTCAATTTACTACCGATCGCCCTTTTAATTTTTGACAGTTTTAAATTGTATTTAAAACCACATTCAGGCTCTTTGCTATTGAACCGGTGGAACATAACTTTTTCAGGAAGGAAAAAGCAATATAATGCTTGCATGATACTTTGCATACTCTTACCTTGCAATGGTTTTTTTTTTTTTTTTTTTTCCAAAATATTTTATTGGTTAACATTTCCAAATACAACAACAGGAATGCTCTTGTTCAGTTTCCAAAGAGAAAACAACAAATACAGCAATAAAAGAACATACAGCCCTTAAACAAGCATATATAGGGACATGTTAACATTTTTAAGGTATTTCCTCCCAAATGGCCACCCTACCCACCCCCTGTATTGCTAATGTAATTGTACCAATCCAAAAAAAAGAAAAATATACAAAAGAGAGAAACCTATCCTTTACTGCTGATCACCATGCTCGAAGAGGAACCATATTCCGTAAGAGTAGAAAGAGCACACCAAATAGTGCATCCCAGGGTTATGGGCATTCAGGCAAAGTGTTTTAACGTGAAGCCAAGACAGTACGGGACCCCGACTTTTCAAGTGGAAATAGTTGTCTAACAGCTAGAGGAAGGGTCTGATAAAAATGGTGCCAGAGATCCCAAAAAAGTCCCTTTTTCTTATAGGACATATTAGCATATAGGGACCCATATTCCATCTGAAAGAAATGTGACATCTGTGTAACCCATAAAGCTTTAGTCGGTGGATTACTGTCTATCCACTTCAGAAGGATACATTTTTTGGCAATCAAGCAAACCTTAGAAAAAAATAAAATATTGTCATGATTCAACGAGGAGTCTCCCGTGTCAACATTCAATAAGCAAAAAGCTTGAGACCACTCAATTGACACTGAGACCATCTCCGAAACAAGTAAACGAACCTGATCCCAAAATGCGTGAATAAGAGGACATTCCCATAGCGCATGTATGAAAGTAGCCGGGCCTTGGGAACATTTTAAGCAAAATTCAGACCTGGCAATTCCCATACGGTAAGCTGCTTGAGGAGTATAAATAATTCTATGAAATATTCTACCTTGCATTTCCCTGAGAGACACATTATTTGTAATTTTAAAAATGGATAAATAGCCCTCCTGAAGCATGAGATCATCTAAGTCGTCAGAAATATCAGAGCGCCACTTCAGTGTGAGGCGGTCAAATATGGGATAGAAGGTCACATTCTGGCAGAACTTATATAACATAGACAACGAGCCCTGCCGTTCTTTATACAATTTCAAAAGGAAAATATATTGTGGGTTATCTAATGGTCCCTGGACTTCCCTCAGCAGTGAAGAAACATAAGCTCGTAACTGAGCATGCTCCAAAAAGTGGGAGCTAACCGAGCCTAACTGCTTCTGTAATTCCAGGACTGACTTGAGATTCCCTGTGTTAGGGTCCAAAAAATTCCCCAGCATGCTACTCACTGGCTCTTGAATATTATCTGCAAACAATTTCGCAAACGGCGGAGTCAGTGGATTATTATGCATAGGGTATTGCGAAGAAACCTGAACAGGCAGTTTTAACACTTTCCGAAGGGCCACCCACGCCCGCCGTACAGTATAGACTAATGTGGCCGTAATACCCCTATGAGCTAGTTCCTTCTTTGATAAATGAAGCACTAGCTTAGGATCTATCGGATGACATAGATCAACCACCAGGGAATAATCAGTAAATTCTGAAGTACCTTGTAACCAGTCCCCGAGAAATCTAAGATGTGCTGCCCACGCATACTTTTTAAAATCAGGCAAGTTAAGCCCTCCCTTTGCCTTTGGAGCTGCCAGGGTCTGATAAGCCAATCGGGCTTTCTTACCTCGCCATAGGAACCAAGAAATAATGCGCTGAAGGCGCTTCAAATCTGCCTCCGCTAAATAGATGGGCATCATAAGTAGCAAATATAGTATCTTGGGAGCAATAATCATCTTTATAACCGCTACCCTTCCATGTAATGTCAAAGGAAAATGCAACCACACCTCCAGTTTGCTCTTAAGTTTATCTAAAAGAGGAGGTATATTGGTACGATACCACTCCTGAGTGTGCTTATGAATGTGTACTCCTAGGTATTTGATCGTGTCCCCTGCCCATTTAACCGGTAGGTCAGTCCACTGCGCCTTCAAAGCTCCCCGTATATCTAAAGCCTCCGTTTTGTCCAAATTCAATTTGAAACCTGAAACCTGCTTATAATCCTCAAAAAGCCGTAAGGCCACTGGGAGAGATTTGCGGGCCTCCGTCAATAGCAACAGTAGGTCATCAGCAAAAAGTAAAGTCTTATGAACATGAGACCCCACCCGTATACCCGCTATCTCCGGGTTGGACCGTAGTGCGATGGCTAAAGGCTCAACCGATAAGATGAACAAAAGAGGGGACAGAGGGCACCCCTGTCTTGTACCTCTGCACAATGAAAAGGGATCAGACAGGGAACCATTTACCAAAATTCTAGCTGTAGGATTGGTATAAAGAAGCGTCACATAGGCAAAAAACTCCCCCGTAATACCAAACCGCCCAAGTGTCTGTTTCAAAAAGTCCCATTCAACTCTGTCGAATGCCTTCTCTGCGTCACACGCAATCAATAGGGGTTCCGATAAATTTTGAGAGTGGCGCAACTCCAGAGCACACAATACTCTGTGAATGTTTACAGTGGCCCGCCGTCCTTTAACAAACCCCACTTGATCCTTGACTATAAGAGAAGGCATGACATCTTTTAATCGGTTGGCTAAAATTTTTGCATAAAGTTTAATATCCAAGTTTAACAAGGATATTGGTCGATAGGAACCTGTGTTAAGCGGATCTCTCCCAGGCTTTGGGAGAACAACAATATTTGCGGACTTCATAGATTCTGGCATCTGGCCTTTATCTTTCATGGCTATGAAAACCTGTGATAATGTGTCTGGTAATTCAGAAAGCAGGGATTTGTAAAATACGGAGTCAAAACCATCGGGCCCTGGGGCTTTATGTGACGGTAAGGTTTGAATCGCTTCTTTCACTTCTTGTACACTAATTTCTTTATTTAAGTGGATTTGTTGCGCCTCCGAAATTACCGGGCAAGATATCTGCTCCAGAAACTGGGTTATCTGGACCGGGTTCGGGTTTTCTGAAGAGTATAACTGCCTGTAATATTGGGAAAAAGCATTAGCAATGTCTGTGGAGGCGGTTTGTATCTTCCCCTGTGCGTTCTTAATGGCTGGTATAAACTTGCTAGGCTCTTGACTCTGAAGCAGGTTAGCCAACATCTTTCCTGCTTTATTGGCCTGATGAAATAGCCTGAACTGGTAATGCTTCATAGAAGAGATAGCCTTAGCATGTAGAATATTGTTTAAGGCCACCTGAGCGGCCCTATATTCCTCAAGCAGGGAATCAGATACATTGCTGATAATCAATTTTTTCAATCGGTTTAGCGTCTTGGTTAAGCGAATAATATCCGCATGTTGCTTTTTCTTAAAATAACTTACATAGCTTATTATATGGCCCCGCAATACAACTTTGGCGGTTTCCCAAAATAATATTGGCTGTTGAACATGTTGGGAGTTATCAGTTACAAATTCCATCCACCTTGCTTGTAAAAATTTGGGAAAACCCTTATCAGAGAAAAGAAAACTGGGCATTCTCCATTGATTCCCCCTAGCTGGCGGTAAAATGTCCAAAATAGCCGTCACCGGGCAATGGTCCGAAATTACTAGATCAGCAATTTTGGCATCAGAAAATTTGGACAAAATAGATTCAGATATCATTAAGTAGTCAATTCTTGACCACGTCTTATGTGCCCTAGCTAAGTGGGTATAATCATGATCCCCTGGGTTTAAAACTCACCAGAGATCCAGCAACTTTAGCTGTGTACATAAAAAGGGGGGTCCTTTGTTATCACTGATAGGCTGTCCCTGCTGACCAGGGCGCCTGTCTATCTGTGGGTCCACTACACAATTTAGGTCACCGCCCAGAACAATAGGTCTATCCATATACATTGAAAGTTTAGATACTAAGTCTACAAAGAATAGATGATCATATTGATTAGGCGCATAAACGGAGACCAGAACTACTTCCATCCCCATGAGGACCCCAAGCACAATGAGATATCTACCGTTGGGATCAATAAGCTGTTTCTGGAACTTAAAATCAAAGGTCTTATGCAGCAATATTGCCACTCCGCGGCTCTTTGAGGTACCTGCGGCCGAATAAACCTGATTGAATCCTTTTTTCGCCAGTTTACTAGCTTCTTTTTGGGATAAATGTGTTTCTTGTAAAAAGACGAGTTTCGCCCCAACCCGATTTAGATGAGAAATCACTTTTTCACGCTTGACCGGCGTACCCAGGCCCGCCACGTTCCAGGTAAGTATCTTTCCCGCCATTAGTATAAGCGACTAAAAAAGAAACGGCAGATAATTACCCCAACAGCCCTTCCCCACATTGTCTCAAATTCGCTCACATTGGAATAATAGAAAGTTCCCCATCCCTTTGACAATAGGTTCACCCCAAGAAATGTACACAAAAAAAGAAACAAAGGAATCATCAAAAAGCAATATAGGCCAGGTGAACCCCCCCCCCAAATATCTTTCCCCCCCCCCCCCGCCCCATCCCAGTCCCCTGAACAACTCCCCAACAACCCCTTAGGTAACGCAATTCCGTCTCTATAGCGAGACTGGGAGTCATCTTGTTGACGTGCACACCCGTCTCATCATAATAAAAGCAAACATAGATACACTTATGCAGTAATTAACCAAACTAGGTTATAAACAGAGAAAAAAAAGAAAATAATAACCATTTGGGATTCAGTCAATGGAAACGCGGGCGGTGCGTAGTGTGAAGCAGTCTAAATCTGGAAAGCAAAACTTCGCCTTCCCCTAACGCACCTATGAAAAGGAAAAATTGAAAAAACCAAAAAGGTCCCAAACGTGGAACATCACATTGTGTTCCAACATTGTTCCGGCCCTGTTGTAAAGCTTCAGAATGAAAATTTAGAAAAGTCCATTATGCAAAGTCCAATTTGTACGGGGTCCATTTCGCTGACACCACACAGCACAAGGAGCATCACAAACATCACTCTGGATCCACACTTCTGGTCTCAGGAGCCTCTGTTCTATGAAACCTCTACGGACTGTGGAATCTTGGAGATAAACTCCTGGGCTGTCGCCGAATCTTCAAATAATTGTGGAGCCCCCTGATGCCAAACCCGCAATTTTGCCGGATATAAGAGCGTAAACCGTACCTTCTTTTTCGCCAACTCGGAACAAAGAGGGGTAAAAGCCTTCCGAAGCCCGGAGACATGCGCCGAAAAGTCCTGAAAAATTAATATTTTCTGGTTTCCATATTTTAACTCCCGATCCTTCCGAAAATGCTGTAAGATAATCATTTTATGAACGTAGTTCAGGAACCTGGCAATAATCACCCTTGGCCTGGGTGTCGCCCCATCCACACCTTTTGGGCCCAGCCGGTGAGCGCGCTCCATTAACCCTCCGGGTGTGGTCTGCAAGGCCGGGATAAGGGCGGTCAGCCAGGTCTCCAGAGTGCTCATAATGTCAGCATCGGCTATAGTCTCGGGGAAACCAACGAATCGAAGGTTGTTTCGTCGCGCCCTGTTTTCCAATTCATCTAGCTTGTCCCCTTGCTGTTTATTAGACTTTTCCAGAGCTAGAATCTTACGTTCCAGGGCCCCCACGTCGTCTTCCAACAGAGACACACGGCCTTCCACCCATTCCACTCGATTTTCCGTTTCAACTAATGAAGACCGTACTTCAGTAATCTGTTCCGCAATTTGGTGGAGTCTTGCATCAAGTGCCAGAACCACCGCCTGAGATATACGCTCCTCAAGCGAGTCCTCCGTTGGGTTATCAGGCACTTCAGGGGAAACCGGCGCCATCTTGGTATCAAGCTGTTTGGCTTTCTCCTTCTCTTTTCGCTGTAGTTTGGTCGCCATTCAGATGCTATGCGTTTCAAATTGCAAGTAGTGGAGGGTGGGCGCCGTAAGAAAGAAGCGGTGATAGAAAAAAGTGAAAAATTCGGTCACCCACCCACTGAAATAAGATGAGACGGCCGGAGCTCGGTCAGGACGCGTCTTGCCGAGTTCACCACATCACGTGACTCCCTTGCAATGGTTTTTGTTCAACAAATGTAATTTTTTTCTGGATAGGGAACAGATATTGGGAGCCGTTCAGATTTTGTCAAATATTGAGCATTGAAAAAACCCCCCAGATATTTGCCTGAAAGATTGAAATATTTGCTTAGTTGATCACAAAAATGATGCTGTATAGGAAGAGGCATGACATCCATAGATGCATCACACTTACCCTTTCCTCCAACTTATGGGCAGGCTCCTTGGACTGATTCTCTTAGATTTGGATGCACATTTAGCATGGTTCAAGGAGGCTTTTGAGCTGATGTCTGAGGCAGGCAAAACCACCTCGCTCAGTTGCTGTGCAGTTTTAATCCAAGGAAGCTTTTGTTGTTTCACCTTGCCTTTGTTTTGCTGCCACTGTAACAGGATAGAGATAGTTGCTTGCTACCCAATATTACAAAGAGACCATCTTTGTCTGAATCCAGGCCAGGGTTCTAACTATCCTGCTCCAAACTGGGACTTCCTATTCCAACCAATAGGATGATTGATGTTAGAAAACCAGATATTGTGGTAAAAGAGAAAAACAAAAGAACAACATTGTTGATAGAGGTTTCAATACCCAGTGACTATTCTATGAATCATATGGAGAAAGTGAAGATCCTTAATTACCAAGAGATGCAATTAGATACCAAGAAACTGTGGCAGAAAGATGTAGAAATAGTCCCAATTTTATTGGATACCACTGGCCTGATTAAGAAGAATTTCCAAGAACATCCTGATATGCTGTCTATAAAAATTACACCTTATGAACTCCAGATGGAGGCTCTCTTTGGCACAATGCAAGTACTTAGAAGGGCATTAGCAGTAAACAGAGGCAGACTGGCCTATCGGGGGATCGGGCATCCCATGGTGAGCGGATGCAATTGGTCACATGATATTTGTTTCCAGCATTTCTTCTGCTATGTAATGACCCTGTGTTCTGGTGTGCAGAGAGAAGGGCCAAAGTAGACAGCAGTTGAAGGAGAAGCTACTGAGGGCCGCCGCCAGAGACCAGGCCAGCAGCAGCTGAAAAGTGGAGATTCCGCTAGCTAGTAGCCACTGCCACTGGATCCCAGGCCGGCGGTGGCTGGAGAGACACTGCAGGCAACCACTGGAGGCCAAGCCAGCGGCAGTGGCTGAAGAGTGAAGAGATACTGTGAGCCACTGCCAGAAGCCAGGTTAGCGGTGGCTGAAGAATGCAGAGACATTTCAGGCTGTTACTGGAGGCCAGGATGGCAGCGGCTGAAGAGTGCAGAGATGCTGTGGAGTGCTACCAAAAGCCAGGCCTACTAGGCTGAAGAATGAGAAGATGCTCCATGTGAGAGTGGTAGCTTGTGTGTGTGTGTGTGTGTGTGTGTGTGTCTGTGTGTGTGTGTGTGTGTGTGTGTGTGTGTGTGTGAGACAACTTGTACATATGTATATAGGAGAGGCAGCTTGTGCATGTGTGTGGGTGAGAGGCAGCTTGTGTATGTATGTGTGTGTGTTTCCACCATTCTTCCCTTGCTAATCCATGACAATCTCAAAATGACTGGAAATCAAAATATCCCAGGTATGGAAAGCAGGGTATTTTTTTTTCTGATAAAAAAATTATTGGGTGTTATTTGATGTATCTATTCTTTTGAAATATTTTATTGGAGTTTGGGACATTTTTTTTTAAATTATGTTTTGAAATATTTGTTCTTTTGTTAGCATTCATTGATTTGGGTTTACTATTATATTTTATGTTTCTAAATATTTATTATTCAATATTTTATGAGCAGTAGCAATGTTTCTTTTTTCTGTTGTTGCACTGCATACAAAATCTGGCTTGTTCCGTTTTCCAGTTTCGTTTTTGTTTTATTCCTTATGGTCTCTTTATTCTGCATTTGATGAGACTGCTTGAATTCTGCATGTGTGATTGAGGTCAGGTATTTTGTTAGCATGTAGTTTCTTTCTGGGGATCTTTAGAAGCCTGGCTTGTTCTATTTACCTAATAGGAGCTGTATTAGGGTTTTACAGTGTTGACTTTTCATATGTTGGGTTGCTACTATTTGAGTGCTAGTAGTTAGTGATGTTGTGGTATGGGAGGTTTACTATTTTGTAATTTAGTTAACTCATGGCTTTCTGAGGGCCAAACCTATATCCAACACATATTACAATAGGCCTAAAATCATATGAGTTTCAATTGTCTTGTTTACTTTTTTGCCGGGTTTTCTGGTCGGTTCCACAGCAATGCATGTAAATATAATATACATGTGATATTTTTGTCCATTTTCATGTAAAACCTTAATATAAATGCATAACTTTTAATTGTATGTGGAGAGGTTGGGGCTGCAGGGATGTGTGTATATGTGTAAGACTGTAAGGTTTGCCTAGGTTGCCCAATACCCTTGCACAATCTAGCTCTGGCTTGACTGGGCCAATGTGGAAAAGCAGGATTCCATATGGAGCTGTGCTACTTTAAATCAGGCTCTCCCCAGCCTCACTCTTGGCCAGGGTTTAATTTTCTTTTCTTTTTCTGAAGACCTGGAAGAAGTTTGCAGCATGGATCACTTCTGGATCCCCCTTCCCTGGAATAGGTTGGCAGAGCAGAGCCTAGGGAACCATAAAAGCAACATTCTGAGTGGCACATGGTCTATGAATGTGCTGCAGTGGAGCCTTGAGAAGTGGAGGCAAGCTACTATCATACAGGCCGATACAGTACAGTGCGCTCCTGTTAACCCGCAATTGGACGCACATTTTTGATGCGCTAGCTTTACCCCTTATTCAGTAAGGGGTAATAGCACGTCGAAAACGCACGTACAATCCCCCCGAACCTAATAGCGCCCGCAACATGCAAATGCTTGTTGATGGCCCTATTAGGTATTCCCGCGTGATTCAGAAAGCAAAATGTGCAGCCAAGCCGCACATTTTACTTTAGAAATTAGCACCTACCCAAAGGTAGGCGTTAATTTCTCCGGGCACCGGGCAAGTGCACAGAAAAGCACTAATATCTGCTTTTCTGTGCACCTTCTGACTTAATATCATGGTGATATTAAGTCGGAGGTCCCAAAAGTTAAAAAAAAAAATTTGAAATCGGCTCACGGCTCGCGGGTTGAAAACCAGACGCTTGATTTTGCCGGCATCCAGTTTCCGAACCCGTGGCTGTCAGCGGGTTTGAGAACCGATGCCGGTAAAATTGAGCATCGGCTGTCAAACCCGCTCAGGAGTTGGATGCAGTGCCCACTCAGGAGTTGGATGCAGTGCCTCCCTTGGAGTATCCTGAAGGAAGAAAATGGGGCAGAAAACTACTCAGAATTTATTTTTTTTAGTACCCTCCACACACCCCTGAAAAGAGCCAGGAGAACATTTTAAAGAACTGCTTGCTGCATAGCTGCAAGTTCAAGCCCAGGAGCTACAATTGCAAGTTCAGGTGGAGCAGCAGAATTTTTAAGCACATGATACCATCTGCCTCCCATGATACAGGCAGCAGTCTTCAGCGTCCCAGATTTATATCCCAGACACACCACCTGAAAAACCTTCAACCTACAATAGCACTCATTGGGATGGTAAATCTCATTCATTACGATGGACCACCCTTGGTGTCTTTGTGACTGATGGAAGGGAAGGCCTGGATTAGGGTGCAAAGTCGCTCTTATTTGCTGTGCTTTGCTTCTTCAGGTTCATCCTTCTCCTTTTCTCTGCATGCTTTCTGAAAGGAGAAGAGCTGAAGTAGGAAGCAGAGGGCTGTTTTCTGCTGCCTGAGATGGTCACTGGCCAAAAAAATCAAGGGGCAGAGCCCTGTATGCTCATAATGGGCATCTTGCTATTGAAGACCCAAGGCAGCTATCCTTTTGCCCATACAATAGGTAAAAAGCAGCTGTGCATACAGTACTATTGTGTATTAAAAGGAGAAACTGAAAATGTCTGTCTGTTCAGTGCTAGAGTTACCGCTGTGCTGTGTCATTGAATAGGCAGAAGTAAGAAAATCTCGCTTTCTCTCTCTCTCTCTCTATCTCTGTGCAGTGAGTGCATTTGTGCACTACAAACTGCAGAGAGATCTGACTATTTATTTTAACAGCTGCAGTGTCTCTGATCAGTGACCGCTGCACTGACCAAACCAAACACCAGCCTTGCTTTTTTATTCTCTCTTTCTTTGGTTGGAAAATGGAATCAGCAAACACTGACTACAGTGTGCATGTGTCTCTTTTTCCATAAGCTGTGACATCCTAGAAGAAGTCTATATAGACAGTCAGCAAGCAGGTAGTGTGAGACATGCCTTTTAACAATGTGTAGTGCTTTCTGCCCGTGTGTTTGAAGACTCTCCACATGAGACTAGTACTGGTGTGAATGCAATGTACTAGTGTAAGAGTAAACAGAATTTATTGTATGAATAAAATGCCCTAGCCATGCCTAGTGACTGAGCAACTGGATCAAATTCCATCATACCACAGAGAGCAAGAGGTAGATGTCACACTAGTAGCAACAATGGGAAAAGGAGAGGAAATGCTTTTCCTCTAAAGAGACATAGGGTGAGCACAAGTACTAGTAGCACTAATGATGATAGTGCAGAGATGAACAAGACTCCCCTGCCCAAGATAAAGAAAAATATTTAGCAGAGGAAATCAGAAGCAAGGTCAAGGAAGAAGAAACTCAATCTGGAAGAGCATCTGCTGCCTGTTCCCACTCTCATCTCTGTTGCTTAGGTGTAGGGGCAAGAGAAGGCAGAGTCAATGGAGGATGGCATCAGCAGTAGAATGGCAGAGACATGAAGAGTGGAGCACCCAAAAGCATCTTAGCACCTCCGCCCCCCAAACCCCTCAAATTCCTTCTGAACAGTTTCTGCATTAGATACCTGAAAAACAGTATGGATTCAGATGAATCATGTGATGGCTTTTCAGAATCACAAGATAATGAGCTTCAAGTACCTCTGGAGGGTTTGAGAAGATTAGTTACTAGCATGCTATCCACTAGCGAGAAGCCGCAGGAGGCAGAAAGTGATACTCCCAGGGAAAATGCACTCTCTGGGATGAACAGGTAGTGGAGCACATGAGAGATGCCTCTGTCTTTTTACTTCCCAGTCTGTCTCCAACCCCAGCCCCAGCAACAGCGCTCAAGCATCCAGAGAGGGAGAGGAGATTCTGCAAGACATCCAACATGTAGATGCACTTTAAGGGAGTATAGTGTTTTCCAGAATGCATACATTGTTGTAAGGCCATCAGTAGAGGAAAGGTACCGGGTTATTTTCCAAACAATGGCATGTGGTATCATTTTTAAAAAGAATACTTGTTAGTGTTATTTTAAGGGAGGAGTTGCTGGTACTGGCTTGGGGACTCCATCTACCATTCAGTGTAGTAGTAGGAAAGCCAGAGGAAAGGGAAAGTCAACCTCCCAAGCCAACCTCCCCATCCCCGGTCACTTTTCTTAAAATCTATTCCTCCTTTTGTGACACTTCAAAGAGGATTGGGTTGAGAAAGCAACAAGGAAGGTTATCTAAAAAAGCCGTGGAGGCAACAAAATGAGAATTAGAAGCCAAGATGTCAAATTTTAATCCTATATTGGAGACTTGGAATTTTCAAAAGCGCCCGACTCGGCCTGAGTCGGGCGCTTTTGAAAATTCCAAGTCTCCAATATAGGATTAAAATTTGACATCTTGGCTTCTAATCCTCATTTTGTTACTTCAGAGGATTACATTCAGTTACTGTAGGTATTTCCCCATCCACAGAGGGCTTACAATCTAAGGACCTCATTTACTAAGCATTTTTCCTATAGACACAAAATTGGAGAAAAGCCTTAGTAAATCAGGCCCTAATCTTGTACCTGAGGCAATGTAGGGTAAAATGATTTGCCCAAGGTCACAAGGATTATGAGTAGAATTTGATCCCTGGCTTCCCTGGTTCACAGCCAGCTGCTTTAACCTCTAGGCTACTCCTCCATTGAGGGGACAGGTAAGCAGCAGTGACAAGCCATCAAGCAGTAGTTGGGGTGTTTTTATCATATCACTGTCCCGTAGTAGGAGGCAGGCAGCATCAAAGGTGGTGACATGGTGCATTGGGGAAATGATTGCCTTGGATGACCAACCCCTGCAGTTCATGAAGAATATGGGATTTAAGCACCTGCTGCACTTTATATCCCCAATTGCAAACTGCCTTCCAAGACAACATTCATATTTTTTTATTTTATTTAACCACATTTGATTTCTTTCCATAACTTACAGGAATTATGGCAATATACAGTATAAAACATTATACAATATATAAAACATAATAAAACATTAAATTATAAGTAAATAACATAAAACAAAATAAAATAAAATATCTATCCACAATTAAGAAATCCAGTCTACAGTATAACATAGACAGGCCGATATTGATACTCATCCTTGGTCACACTAACGCAAGTTGAAATACAGTCCATAGTAATTATCCTGAATAACCATGCTTTGAGCTGTTTATAGAATTCTAAGAAGATCTCCACTTCTTTAATCTCAATTTGCAATGTATTCTACATAAATGGATCGTAATAGCTAAAAGCTGACTTTTGAGTTATTGTCAATTTAACTTCTGAAGATAGAATTTCCAAAAGATGTTATTGACATAATCTCAATGTTTGAAGCATGGTACATTTTGAAATTAACTTAACATAGTAGCCTGGAGAACACTAATGAATGCATTTAAAAATCAATATCATAATCATAACCTGAATTTTGGATTCCATTGGCAAGTGGGGAAACGTGATCAAACATGCCTGCCTCCACCAGCAGCTATGCACATGTGTTTTGGAGCAGCTGAAAATGTTTCATTCTAGTCCCTCATTAACCCTTACAATCCCTTATACAAAGAATTGCAGTAATCCAATCAATTAGTGATACAGGCAAGCACAACAGTTGCCAAATCCTTTTGAGAGAAAAAAATTACAAAGTTGTCTAATCAACTGAAGAACAAAATAAAAGAGGCTTGAACCAATGCAGAAATCTGGGCTTTAATGACAAATTATTTATTTTTATCCCCAAACTTGCAATACCTCTTTAGGAGGAATATTCACTCCAATTTCCGGTTCTACTCATAGAGGTCTGTTTCCCCTACTTATCCAGAAAGTAACCGTCTTTTCCGGATTCACTTTCAAATGCCTATGCTCTTACCATTTTGCTACCTCTTTTAAACAAAGTGGGCCTGATTTTAAAAAGCATTTACACCAGGGCTTCCCAAACCTGTCCTGGGAATCCTGTCGGATATTCAGAATATCCACAATGAATATGCATGAGTTGAATTTGCATATGCTGAGTCTCCATGATATCAAATTTATCTCATGCATATTCATTATGGATATCCTGAAAACCCAACTGGTTGTGGGGTCCCCAGGACAGGTTTGGGAAGCCCTGATGTACACGCTTAGTTGGGTTTTACATGTGTAAATGCACTTTGCCTGTGTAAGTGGGCTTTTGAAAATTGCTACAATAGATGTCATTGGATTGTCCATAGGATATTCATGTGCAAGTGCACTTTACACGCATAAATGGCATTTTAAAATTGCTATGATAGTGTGTTACATTTGCACATGTAACTCCTTTTATAGCTACCCAATATGTGTAAGGATACATCATCTGCAAATAAGCGGCATTCTAAGCTGCACTGACTGATCGCCTCTACCAACGGGGTCATATATAACAGGGAAGATAAGTTGAACCCTGAGGAACATTCCAACTAATTACAATAGCTTTGGACTCCAATCCCCTCCAATGCACATTAAATGATCTTCCATCCAAATATGTGTTAAACCAACACAACACTTTTCCCAACAGCTCACCCTCTAGCAATCATTCTAATAATGGATTGCAGTCAAGCATATCAAATGCTGGTAACAAATCAAGAAGAAAAAATGAGTCTCTCCCCATCCCCCGCCCCTGTCAGCATGTCTCCTCATAATATCAATTAAACTCAGTAATACTGGCTCTGTTCCCCTGCCCTACTGACTCCCTGAATTAGCAGACTATGACCTGCAACAAATTGCAAAACCTGATTGTAACAGGTCCTCTCCATGGAATATTCTACTTTGGCTAGTAAGACTCCACCTTTCCTTTATCCAAAGATCCTTTCTTCAATATAGATCTCACCATTGCTTCAAATGATGTGGTCATTTGCCTTGTTGTTATGCTAAATTTACTAAATATGCCAGATCACTGCCATGTGCACTCAGTGCCAAGCTCGTATGCTGGTATGCTTCCTAATGTTATAGGGAGCAAATATGAGGGCTATAAAGAAAGTCCTTATCATGGGTTAAATATTTGTGATTATTGCCCACTCTCTACAAGTGTAAAAGTATCCATGTATGTCACAAACGCAGGTACTTTTTTTTCCATGCATATCTTTGGAGGAATATCTGAATCAGGATTAGGTTAGGGGATCAACTTGTGTGGGTAATTTTGACTACTCAAAAGTAAATACATAAAAACACATTTGTGTGTGTACTTTTGGGGTAATAATGAACTATTTTTGGAAATTCTATGTTTAAAACTACTCATAGAGATCATATTCAAAGCATAGCTGGCTAGTTAAATTAACTGGATAAACTTAACCAGCTAACTTAGGGGGTCATTTTTTAAAGCTAGCGCACGCGAAAAGGGACGTTTCGCATGCGAAAAGGAACGTTTCGCGTGCGATTGCTAAAAAGAGGCAGAGTTGGGGTGGCGTCTGCCCCAGAAGAGGAGAAGTCGGGGCGGACGCCACAATGACAACGTGGACGACAAATAGGTAAGGTGCCATTATCGCTGCCTATTTCGCGCCCAATAGCGCCACCTTTTATGATGGCGCTACTGGGTGCGAAGCCGGCAGCGATCGCACCTCTGCAGGCCTGCCCCCCCTGCACCACGCGATTCATGCCACCGCGGTGTTTTAGAAAATATAGGCCTTAGCTGGAACATTCAGCAGTGCAGCTATACCAATTAATATACCCAGATAACGTTTAAGTTAGCCAGATAAGTTATCCAGCTAATTTAAATTGCTCTAAAGCAGGTCTAACTTATCCAGCTAACTTGCACGGTCATTTATCATTTTTGCGTTAGGGCGATAATGCCCAAACATGTGAGATAAATACCGCATGGCAAAATGTGTATGCAAATTAAAAATTAGTATTTGATTGGGAGGAGTTTGGGTGGAGTAAATAGAAATGAGGGTCTGGTATTGCGGTCTGCTATAGAGTAATGCACACTATCGAGGGATTCAACAATAGAAATAACTACACCTTTCTATTTTGCAGCATGGTGAAAAAACTATTTATCGAGGCCGATATAGCGGCTCGTGGGTATTATCGCACCAATTATCACGGCGATAAAAACAGGAATGATAACGGACACACCTACCAGGCCTTCCTGCCCCAATAAAAACACTGTTCTTACCTGGTCTTGCTTCCAAAAGCCATTCTTACTCCTGGGGGAATTCTGCGCTACTGCAGCTTGGTTGGTAAGAGGGGGAGTGGGGGGACGCTTGAGTGTGAGTTTCAGAGAGGGAGCCTATATGAGGAGAGGGTGACAGAGAGCAGGAGAGTGTGAGAGAGAGCATGGGAGGTGAGAGGGGGCTGGGGGATGCTTGAGTGTGGGTTTCAGAGAGAGGGAGCCTATATGAGGAGATTGTGAAGGAGTGTGTACGTGTGTGAGAGATTGAGAACTCGTGTGTATGAAAAAGGGATTATGTGTATGGGAGGGTGCTAGCCTGTGTGAAAGGATTGTGTATGTGTGAGACAGAGCCTGTGTGAAGGGCTGCATGAGAGAGAGACATAGGTAGCCTGTGTGAGGATGTATGTGTGAGAGAGAAAGGGAGCTTGTGTGGGTGTGTATGCAAGAGAGAGGCCCTGTATGAGGGGATTGTGTGTGTGTGTGTGTGTGTGTGTGTGTGTGTGCGAGAGAGTGAGGGAGCCTATATGAGGGTGTGTGTATGTGGACGGGACACTCTTACAGTGAATTTCTAGGGAAAGTCTGCTCAAAATATTTAAAATTCTGCAACTTTAAGTAATAATTTTTTCTGTAATAATTTAAAATGTAATTACTTAAAGACTGTCATGTAAATTGTGTTATTTTGACCAATATAAAGTTTGCAGAATTTTGCTGAATTTTCAGTTTCGTGCACAGAAATTTAATTTTTTTTTTGTGCAGAATTCCCCCAGGAGTTGTTGTGGCAAGTTTAATTGTTGGGGGATACTGGATGCTTTGGGAGGCTCGCTGCAGACGACATCAAGAGGAGGAACAACAACCTCAAGAACAGGCAAGGGCAGTTCCAAGCCCTCCTAGTGATGTCCCAGCACTGTAAGCAGAGCCATGGGCCCTGCAGGGTCAGGACCCAGGGCAGCACCTGACATGCAGGTGGCCACAGTGGAGGAGATACAAGGAGTGCATCTTTCTTCCCCCAACATCCTTGCCGAGCATGCCAGAGGACTATGTGGTAAAGATGTGAATCGTGTGATCGATCGTCTTAACGATTGATTTTGGCTGGGGGGGAGGGAATCTGATCGTCACGGTTTTGTTCTGTTTTTTTTAATCGTTTAAATCGTAATTCGGGGGAGGGCGGGAAAACCGGCACACTAAAACATCCCTAAAACCCACCCCGACCCTTTAAAATAAATCCCCCACCCTCCTGAACCCCCCCAAAATGTTTTAAATTACCTGGGGTCCAGTGGGGGGGTCCCTGTGTGATCTTCCACAATCGGGCCACGGCTGCGTTAATAGAAATGGCGCCGGCGCTACCTTTGCTCTGTCATATGACAGGGCAAAGGTAGCGCCGGCGCCATTTTGGTTCCTGTCCCCCGACGTCACGAGCGCAGCAGATCGCTCCCGGACCCCCGCTGGACCCCCAGGGACTTTTGGCCAGCTTGGGGGGGCCTCCTGACCCCCACAAGACTTGCCAAAAGTCCAGCGGGGGTCCGGAAGCGACCTCCTGCACTCGGGCTGTATTGCAAAATGGCGTCAGCCGTATGACCGTATTGCCGTATTGCAAAATGGCGCCGGCCGTATGGACCCTTGATCTGACCCAGTATGGCATGTTCTTATGTTCTTAAATCCGAGGGATTTGGATCCAGTCACACAAAGGTCCCAAGCTGTGCCTGGCCTCACCAAACTGTTGGCCACCCTGCATTTCATGGCAAGTGACTCCTTCCAAACAGAAGTAGGGGTCATGGGGGAATATCCCAAACCACTTTTTCCTGCTGCCTGGATCAGGTCATCACAGCATAAATCAAATAATCACATAAATCACAGCAGTCTCTGACTGCATTATCGCTACATAACTTTTCCTCGGGACAACCAGGACTTGATGGACTTGAAGAGAGGCTTTTATGCCTTTGCAAACTTTCCCAGTGTTCTGGGAGCTATTGACTTCACTCATGTGGCCATCATTCCACCCAGTGACAGGGAGGAGAAGTATCGCTACAGAAAGCTCTTCCACTCCATCAATGTGCAAGGGGTCTGTGACGCTCGAATGCGCATCCTCGATGTGGTCAGGTACCCGGGAACAGCACATGATTCCTTTATACTTAGGCAATTGGGCCTCTTTGAAAATTTTGAGGACAGCCTGTACAGTGATGGCTGGCTCATAGGTAAGAGAGACGCTTCTTTCTATATTCCATCTCTCGCTATGTGTTTGTGGCAAACGGCATGGACATTGGGGGTGGCTGGGGGGGGGGGAGGAAAAGCATCCCTGCCATGACAAGGGGCTTGTACAGTTACATCTGCAGGCCACATGCCCGGGGCCTGACTTTTTCTCCCCATGCTGCAGAGGCCTGCAAATCTTGTGAGGGCAAACAATGCACTGGCCCTAAAGGTTAGTGTATAAGCAGGCACTATACATTTTCAACATGCTCATTTTCAAAATGGCCCTGTCCTATCCTCCTATTGGGAACTATTTAAATCTCTCTAGCTAATGACAAGCTTGGAGTGTCCTCACTGCTGGTACTGCCCGATCACTTGTGGTCAATTAGTGAGGCATCTTGACCTTCACACACCACAAGCAGAAACAAATGTGCTGGCATGTTGGTGGCGTGGCATATTCTCTGTGTCATTGCTCACAATTTGGTTTCTATGGAGGACATACTGCCGAGCAGGCAGGGACATTCACATTCAAGGTTGGCAGCCTGCTACACACCGGTAGCCTTAGCTCGGTTGTGAGGGCCTGGCATCCATTTGTTGGAATCCCCAGACACGATTTAGTGTCTGGGGATTCCGGAAGAGCTGAGCTACTTTTGGCTACTGCTATCCTGCACATATACTGGCCCAAAACAATGTGGCATGCACTTAGGGTAGAGAAATTGGCCTTTAAGGCTCAGGCAAAGCTACAGGCTAGCTTCTACTTATAGCATGCTGTGGTGTGCCAGCCAGATCTGCAGGTGGCTGTACTGTTTTACAGGCCCTTTACTCAGTCCCTACCAGTTTTTTCCAGTGTTTAAGTGCATTTCTTTGTGTGGCATCTTTTTCTTTCCCTCAATTTTTTTAACCCCTCCAAATATTACTCCATCCCTGCCCTGCTTATGTAGACCTGCTGTACACATTACTTTGACCTTTCTTCCATAGTCATCACCCCTTACACTACACCCATGCATACACATTCCTCTTCTTATCCATCCATGCATTCGCTTTCAGAACCAGATCATTTACTTCCTCATTTTCAGTTCATTCCCAACCGTTCATCTAACACACACACCATGCATAGCACAAACAGCTAAAAAAAAAAAAAAAATACTGATGAAGGATATTCATTTTTTTTTTGTGAGAATATTTTTCTTTTTTTTTTTTTTTTAATAAGGCATGGGTAGAAAGGGAAACGAAAGAGGTCCTTCATGGTTCCTTTCCTGCTGCTATCAGGGCAATTTATGAGCACTTCTTTCCTGATTTCTCTCCTTCTTTCTCCAGCCAAACACAGGAACTTGTTATGAATGACTCTTACAGTAAGAGTTTAGTAGCAGAATTCATTTCCTTTCTCACACTGAGTTTGAACTTGTTTTAAATTAAGAGATCCACTTGTGTCCCATGAATAGAGTGTTTCTAGGGACTGAATGTAACTTCTGAAATGTATTTATGCAGCTCGTTCCTGGAGTAGCTTATTTAGGAATAATGTATGTGAAGGCCCATACTCATTATATTTAGTTCCTATTGGTTGGGTTATTGGCAGATGGACCTTCACGATGTATCAGCTCTCTCAGAATATCTCCATTTTCTCACATTAATCTTGAATACATATGTGGCTGTTTCCTGGGGAGAACTCAGAAAATCAATATCATAAATGAAATACCATTGGCATACTCTTCTCATTCCAGTTACTGCCTGAACGAGGAGGTATAATGTACCCATAAATAATGTTTAGCTTCAATCTTGTTTTACAATCATTCCAAACAGATGAGCAATTTTTGAAAAGCAACCATAGAAGGTGAACAGTTGCTTCATCATCAAAAACACAAAAATGAAACATTTCAATATTTATTGCAATACATTACAAACATATGGGGTGATCCAATAGATACGCCTTGTTTCTCTCTGGCACTGGCCTTCAAAAATAAAGGTGTAAAAGGGCCTAGATTTTATTACAGTGTAACTCTGAATATGTAATAGTTCTATCTTACTATAAATGTGCATTGAAACTAAAACCTTGTGCCTTCCCATAAACCTTGGAACTGGGTCTTCTGCAAAATAGCAACAGCTTGTTGTTATTGTTTTTATTCATTTAATGCTTTATTCGTTTAACTTTTCTTGTCTTTAAAAATGAAATTTCAGGAATATATTATGGATATATATTTCAAAGTACCCTGTTCTATATGTTCTAATCCATCAAAGAAATAGTAAAACAATACTGAAAGCATACTAAACTGTTGGAAACATCTTATAATGGTTTCTTCTTATATGCACAAGGGGCATTAAACAATGTGCATACCTCCAAAATTCAGTATATCAAGAATATATTTAACACTCACGATTTACTTTTTGAGATGAAAATAAAAAATCCAATCTTGCACTATATATTTTTTGTAAATATATATTTTTTGTAAACCGTTGTGATGGCTCTACCGAATGACGGTATATAAAACTCCACAAATAAATAAATAAATACATACAATTTTTTAAAAAGACACAAAAGAAGAAAGTTATACCCAAGCATCAAAGCTTGCCACTGAGGTGTGCTCATACATGCAGACATCTGTTTCTGACTTTTACAACAAAAGTGATATCAGCAGTCAAGTTTAATTAATCACACACATTAGCTCCATGTATTTGTGTTTAATTTCAATGAACATAATACTTCAGTTCTTCCTAATACACCCAAATATGTGAAAACATTCTCTTGAATTAAAAATTATTTTACAAGCTTGCTGTTGCACTCGGGGGTGGACCCTTGTCCTGGGACAGTGAAGGAATGCCTCCTGAAAGGGAACAGGAGGAAACTGCCCCCAGGGGGCAGAGCACTGGAGGAGACAGAGGCTGTGAAGAGCTTTACCACTGGAAGCCCGAGGTGCCCCCGGGAGGAGCCCGTAGGGACCCAGGCCACTTGGACTTAGGTGGGCCTCACAGGGTCTCCTGAGAGAATGGAAGTCCGGCGTGCCCACGGACACAGGGGGAGCGCGATCGTTTCCAAGTTGGAGGCTGGTTGGAACAGAGTTGGTGATGACAAGGTGAGGAACAGAGCCAGAATCTGGAGACAAGGTCAGGCGGGCAAAGGTCAAGATCCAGAGGTCAGTCTGAAGAATAGTCAGTAAAGCAGGGGTCAGGTACCGGAGGTCAAACCACGTCAAAGGCAGGCTGAGATCTTGAGGCAGGCGGCAGGCAGGCAGGCAGGTCAGGAACAAGCTGAGGTCAGTACCAGTAAGACAATCTGAGGATACTACCTGGGTAGATAGACAGACGAACATAGGAACAAGCAGGACGCAGGAACTAGGATGCAGGAACAAGTCAGGAACAGAACTGGAACAGAAGGATCCTGGAATGAGACTAGGAACAGGCAAGAGCAGGAACAAATGCAGAGGCAATCTTAGAACAAACCGACCCGATTGCCAAGGCAAGGAAGCAGAGACAGGAACTTCCTTATATCGAGGGATCAATCAGGGCGCGCCGCGGAGCTAAGACCCACCCTTGGCCCTACATGAGTCCGGGCGGTACACATGTGCGCGCATAGTGGCGTGGCTAACATGGCAGAGGATGCCGAGCCTCAGCGTGAGGCCTGATGCGCAGTGGAAGGCCCGGCAACTGCCGCCGCGGGATGCCGGGGCCTGGCATGCTGGCAACTACCATGAGGGAGGTTGTCCCGGGACCCGCTGTGGAACCATGAAGGTGAGCGGGGCGTGTAACACTTGTCCCTGATATCGCCAATGTTTCCCTTGAAAAGAAAAGTATCCATGTCTGTTTGTAAAATAATTTTTTATTTAAGAGAACATTCTCACTTTTTTGGGCGTATTAAGATAAACTGATGTATTTTCATTTAAAAAAAAAATAAATTTGAAATGAGAGCTGTCTCTCTCTCTAGAGGGTCCTGAAAGAAAAATGTATTTATTAATTAAGATTTATAAATCGCCTGTTTCCAATGTAACTTCAGACAGCATACAACATAAATTACATCATTTAAAATAAATATGTGAAAGAATTATAAAATATAATAAAGTAGGTAATACAATCTAAAATACAATAAAATAATACAATAATACATCATCACCTTAGTCCTGAGAATAAAGCCTATAGTTATGGTCAGCATATAAAATACATACAATACTGATTACTTGGCAAACAACCAAGTTTTGCACATTTTCTAAATAGTAGATAATCCCTCATCAACCTTATTTGTCTACTAACTGGATTCTAAAGAGTAGGAGAGGATTAGAAAAAGCCATATTTCCTGGATTTTTCATTTTTCACTCTAGGAAACATTAGGAGTGAAAGAAAAACATCCTGAAAAGATTGCAAAGATCATGTCAGAGTACAGAAATTCAGTTTGTATATTGATGGCCAGAATTAAAGATTGCCTTATTTATTAGCAAAAATACTTCAAAAATGAAGTGAAGACTTTTCAGAGTTGGGAGTGACATGATTACGCAGCTTCAAACTAAGGGGGGTTATTTTCCAACTCGTGTTATGGCCTTTTCGCAAGCGTTAAGGCGTTTTCGCGTGCAAAAACACCTTAATGCGTGGGAAAAGCACCATAATGCATGGTGTGATACTAATTTGGAAAAGGGGGAGGAGTTAGGGGCGGGATGTCTGTCAAAGTGGGCTGGCTTCACAGTTTACGAAGCAATATCGCACAGTTTTATCACCGGAAATAACTACACCTTTTTTCATTGGCATTAAGCTCTCTCTCTCTCTCTCTCTCAGAATTGCAACAATTGTGGTATTGCACTCTGTAGTAATACCTATGCAAAGCAATGTGTGCTATTACCATGAAACATGCCCCTCTTCCTATTGCATGTGATAGTTTGATGAATCTAGCCCTAAGTTTTCTTAGGAAAGATATAAGCAGAAAATACATATGTTCTGGAAGTGCCAAAATGAATAGTATGGGATTACACACCCAGTTCACTTTCCAAAATCACTCACAATCTTTTCACTTCCCATTTTATTCATTGCAGTTGACCATCAAATCATAGAGCAATAGGAACAAAATCCATATTTAGCTGCTCATTCAAAACAATTCTGTTTTCTATTGATTCAAAACCAGCCTGTTTCTGCTCATCTATTCCTGTTCAAATGTAAGGCAAGCAGAGAGCTATTTTATTTTATTGATATGATCATTACCTACCTAATTCACAGCAAATTTGGATATCATGGGATTATAACATATAATGTTCATTTTTTATCATTTGTTTTTATTTTTTTGTTTTTTCTGTCATGTTTTAGTATGCATTACATTTTTTTAGAGCACGCTAACACTGATTTAGCATGCACTAAAGTATTAATGGATACTAGTTAAAGTGAAATAGAAATTAAAGCTAATCTTTACTTTCAAAAGCAAACAAAGGATAAAAACAAATAACCAGCAAATTCTTAGCCTACTCAAGGTTCCTTCATAGCTCATCTATTGGTGCCACCAGTGAGATTTATATTACAGGGTTAGCTCCGCCCCCTTAATGCTGCTTTTTAAACACAGCTGTCATTGCTGTACGTGCCCCTTGTGGATACAGCCCTGACCCGCTGTGCTGGTAGGTCTTTACGGTCTTTTGTTCACCCCTTTTCTCTTTCTTAGCTGGGTGTTTGCCTTGACTTTTGTTCGCAATGTTGTTTTCTGTTTTTTTATGCTTTATTTCCTGCAGGTATTCCTGTTGCTACAGTGAAAAAAAAACTTTTCTTGAGTATTTTCGCCTGGCCGGGGCTCCTGCTATTCCTGTTACCTTGTGCAGCCAGTTAGGAGGCAACTTGACGCATGACTTCCCTTAGTTCTTCTGGTATGTTTACCTGCATCTCTCTGAATTACTGCTGGTTCACTTTTATCTTACATTTTTTCTTTGGGTTTGACACTCTCTTGTCCCATTGTTTACCCAGAGGGACCACTCAAAGGCACCACCATTGTAATATGCAGCCCTAAATAGCATTTCCTCTGCACGGTATGTATGCCTTGTCTTTCTATCTGCTCCATTGTGCATTTTGTTTTACTTTTGCTTTTCAGTTGTTCACCTACTTTTTTCCCTCCCCTTTTTCAACAGTGTATGAAGCATATCTTATCGAAGACTACCGGGATGCAGTGCAACTAGGTAGCTATCCTACATGTACCTGTGGGAGGTCTGACTGGCCCTCCCCTCCTGCCCATTCTTTTCCTTCTTCCTTCCCCCTTTCCCTCCCTTTCTTACCCTACCCTCCCCTTCTTCCCTTCTTCCCTTCCCCACCACCCCTTCCCCCCTCTCTTGTTTTCCTTTCACACTGCTTTGATATTTGCAGCTCAGTTCTGTGCTCCTTTTGTCAACTGTACTATGGACATTTTTCAGTTCGTTTTTATTATTTTTCACTGCTATTTTTCAGTTTTTTACTAATGTATTAGTTTCTTTACTTTTATTGGTTTTATCATACAGTGTGCCTTATTAAAAACACTAAAAACATTAATATAATAAAACCATTATATTTGCCTTACTTAGGCTCCCCACCCCATTCCTTCCCTTCCTCTTGTATTGTTTCTCTGTTTGTTCCTTTCAGGCCTGCTTCCAGTTGATCACCATCATCACTCTTGTGTAGACAGTCCTTTACTGTTTCATTTTATCAATTTTTATTTTTTGTTTTATTTACATAAATGATTTGTTTTAGGCAGCTTGTTCTGCCAATTTGGTGTTTTGCTCTGTATTTTTGGTTGCTTTGTTATAGGTCCTTATCATACTCCCATTGAACATTTAATTGTTGTTATATGTTGGCAGTTAAGCTCTTGGGATTCTGTCCCTCCCAACGCAGCCCTTGTGGCTAATGTAACCCCAATATTTAAAAAGGGCTCCAGGGGTGATGCGGGAAACTACAGACCAGTTAGCCTGACTTCAGTGCTAGGAAAGATAGTGGAAAGTGTTCTAAATATCAAAATCACAGAACATATAGAAAGACATGGTTTAATGGAACAAAGTCATCATGGCTTTACCCAAGGCAAGTCTTGCCTCACAAATCTGCTTCACTTTTTTGAAGGAGTTAATAAACATGTAGATAAAGGTGAACCGGTAGATGTAGTGTATTTGGATTTTCAGAAGGCGTTTGACAAAGTTCCTCATGAGAGGCTTCTAGGAAAAGTAAAAAGTCATGGGATAGGTGGCGATGTCCTTTCGTGGATTACAAACTGTTTAAAAGACAGGAAACAGAGAGTAGGATTAAATGGACAATTTTCTCAGTGGAAGGGAGTGGGCAGTGCAGTGCCTTAGGGATCTGTATTGGGACCCTTACTTTTCAATATATGTATAAATGATCTGGAAAGAAATACGAGTGAGGTAATCAAATTTGCAGATGATTCAAAATTGTTCAGAGTAGTTAAATCACAAGCAGATTGAGATAAATTGCAGGAAGACCTTGTGAGACTGGAAAATTGGGCATCTAAATGGCAGATGAAATTTAATGTGGATAAGTGCAAGGTGATGCATATAGGAAAAAATAACCCATGCTATAGTTACACAATGTTAGGTTCCATATTAGGAGCTATCACCCAAGTAAGAGATCTAGGCGTCATAGTGGTTAACACATTGAAATTGTCGGTTCAGTGTGCTGAGGCAGTCAAAAAAGCAAACAGAATGTTGGGAATTATTAGAAAGGGAATGGTTAATAAAACGGAAAATGTCATAATGCCTCTATATCGCTCCATGATGAGATCGCACCTTGAATACTGTGTACAATTCTGGTTGCCGCATCTCAAAAAAAGATGATGGAGAAGGTACAGAGAAGGGCGACCAAAATGATAAAGGGGATGATGGAACAGCTCCCCTGTGAGGAAAGATTAAAGAGGTTAGGACTGTACAGTTTGGAAAAAAAAGACGACTGAGGGAGGATATGACAGAGGTGTTTAAAATCATGAGAGGTCTAGAACGGGTAAATCTGAAATGGTTATTTACTCTTTTTATGATAATAGAAGAACTAGGGGGCACTGCATGAAGCTAGCATGTGGCACATTTAAAACTAATCGGAGAAAAGTTCTTTTTCACTCAATGAACAATTAAACTCTGGAATTTGCTGCCAGGGGATGTGGTTAGTTCAGTTAGTGTAGCAGGGTTTAAAAAAAGGATTGGATAACTTCTTGGAGGTGAAGTCCCTTACCTGCTATTAATTAAGTTGACTTAGAAAATAAGAACATAAGAACATAAGAAATTGCCATGCTGGGTCAGACCAAGGGTCCATCAAGCCCAGCATCCTCTTTCCAACAGAGGCCAAACCAGGCCACAAGAACCTGGCAATTTCCCAAACACTAAGAAGATCCCATGCTACTGATGCAATTAATAGCAGTATCTATTCCCTAAGTAAACTTGATTAATAGCCGTTAATGGACTTCTCCTCCAAGAATTTATCCAAACCTTTTTTGAACCCAGCTCCATTAACTGTTCTAACCACATCCTCTGGCAACAAATTCCAAAGCTTTATTGTGCGTTGAGTGAAAAAGAATTTTTTCCGATTAGTCTTAAATGTGCTACTTGCTAACTTTATGGAATGCCCCCTAGTCCTTCTATTCTTTGAAAGTGTAAATAACCAATTCACATCTACTCATTCAAGACCTCTCATGATCTTAAAGACCTCTATCATATCCCCCCTCAGCCGTCTCTTCTCCAAGCTGAACGGTCCTAACCTCTTTAGTCTTTCCTCATAGGGGACCTGTTCCATTCCCTTTATCATTTTGGTTGCCCTTCTCTGAACCTTCTCCCTCGCAACTATATCTTTTTTTAGATGCGGTGACCAGAATTGTACACAGTATTCAAGGTGCGGTCTCTCCATGGAGCAATATAGAGGCATTATGACATTTTCCGTTTTATTAACCATTCCCTTCCTAATAATTCATAACATTCTGTTTGCTTTTTTGACTGCTGCAGCACACTGAGCTGACAATTTTAAAGTATTATCCACTATGATGCCTAGATCTTTTTCCAGGGTGGTAGTTCCTAATATGGAACCTAACATCGTGTAACTACAGCAAGCGTTATTTTTCTCTTTATGCGACACCTTGCACTTGTCCACATTTAATTTCATCTGCCATTTGGATGCCCAATCTTAAAGTCTTGCAAGGTCCTCCTATAATGTATCACAATCTGCTTGTGATTTAACTACTCTGAATAATTTTGTATCATCCGCAAATTTGATAACCTCACTTGTCGTATTCCTTTCCAGATCATTTATAAATATATTGAAAAGCACTGGTCCAAGTACAGATCCCTGAGGCACTCCACTGTTTACTCTTTTCCACTGAGAAAATTGACCATTTAATCCTACTCTCTGTTTCCTGTCTTTTAACCAGTTTGTAATTCACGAAAGGACATTGCCTCCGATCCCATCGCCTCTGATCCCATGTCTTTTTCTTAGAAGTCTCTCATGAGACCACTGCTATTACTAGCAACAGTAACATGGGATTTACTTAATTTTTGGGTACTTGCCAGGTTCTTATGGCCTGGATTGGCCGCTGTTGGAGACAGGATGCTGGACTTGATGGACCCTTGGTCTGACTCATTATGCCATGTTCTTATGTTCTCTGTGTGAGAGACTCCTCTGGAAATCTCCTCTCCTGATGATGGCATCTAAATTCCCTTGTACCTGAAGAATTTAGTTGACTGGCAAATATAAAAGCCAGTCTTCCACAGTCAAGCAAAAATAAGGAAGGGTAGATGAAAACTTCCTTCAACATAAATTCCAAAAAGGAGGAAATAGTTCCTAAAAACTGGGGAAAAATCACCCTTTCTACCTTTAAGCAATAAAGTTCAAAGATCTTCTTTCCCAAAAATAAGAGGGAAAAAACAAGATCTTGAACACCACCTTCCTGCCTCCTAAAAGTTCAACTAAAAATCCATACCCTAAGATGGTGTCTCTAGATTTTATAGAACCAGGACATTATCAATACAGCAGTTCATATGGGGGACCTGTAAACCTCTAGGGATACTTCCCTTCTAACTACATAGATGGAATATTCCTCTTTGTAGAGTTCAAGTGGACTCTGCATAGGAATTTTCATTTATCATTTCATTTAATTGTTATAAACTGCCATACCAAGCACAAACCTGCCCATGATGGTATACAATAATTTATGCCTATTCACAACTTTCACTCTTTTTGCTTTGTAAAATACTAACTTCAGACAAAAAAAAGAGATGCAATAAAGCTTTAGTGATTAGGGAGATAATGTTTTTGCATCTAAAATCCCAATTAGATACATTAAAATTGTTATTGCCCTTTAACGAATAGATGTCTTCAAATGTTAATAGCATAGCACTGAGAGATCTCTACCACACTGTAGTACTACATTGACAAATATAATTATATTGGGATATTTATTAGTCAGTGACTTCAAAATCCCAGCAGACACTTGTGAGGTTCTTGTAGAACAAGAGAAAAGTTGCAAGACAAGTTACAATTAAAAGTCAGAAATGATAAGATGTTTAAGCTGTTGTGTGAAGGAAAATTAACATTATTAAACTAAAGATTCAATTTTAGATTTTGGAATAGGATTAAAACAAGCACAACAGGAAACAAAGCATGCATGTCTTAAATGAACACACAGAAGTGTGAAATTTCAAAACACATAAAGAACATTCATTCGTTAAATTGCTTAATGCCATCCAAATATTTAATACACTGCCAATAAATATGTATGCATGGTAGAATTATCTTTTTTAATTCCATGGGTTTTTAGTACTCATAAAAGCAAGAGACCGATAGCATTGACTGGAGTCTACAGCAAAATAGCAGGCAGTGTGAAGGCTTCCTGCTCTGTTTTGATAATGCATCTTATTCCTGACCTGTAATGATACCCGCTATGTTCAAAACTAATAAAAAAAAAAAAAAAAGAACATTCTTTGCAATACTTCTACCTCCAAATAAAAGTGTGAGTCTTGAATACATCAAAGGTCAATGTGGACTCTAATTTGTGGCAAAGAGTTATGAGTTTCCTCCGAGTTTCATAAATCTAATACTGAAGAACCACTGTGCCTGTATTTCGGAGTAAATCTAAGCAAGAGCTACACATACACACATGTATACAATTTATCTGTATATAGATAGATAGATAGATAGATAGATAAATATATATGCAAGTACATTTTCATGCAGTTTTATGTGCTCGTAGTAACTTGAGTGATAGTGGCTTGTAAGAAACCAGAAGGAATAAGGAGGCAGACTCTGGCTTTACAGTGAAAAACAAAGTGCAAAGCAAAACAAACAAATGATGCAGCTCACTTCAAGGTTCAGGTAATAACGTGACATCACACATAGCAGGTTTTGTCATACAGTGGCTTTCTGCCTGTTTTTGGGGACCTGGTAACCCTTCAGGGCCCTGCTTTCTTCTGCTAGGCTGAAGGGATCATCCCTGGGCCCAGAATCCCCTGCTGGGTTGGGACTTAAGGAAGACCGGGCCAGATAGCTGTGGCCAGTCCCTTAAGGTAATCTGAGGGAGTTTTCTGAAGACTCCATTAAACACCCTCCCCCTCAGCTCAGCCATGCTAGGATGAGTGCCTGCCTATACCAGGGACACCTGTCTGGACAAGAAATCTGCACTGTCGTTTTCCATTCCTTTGTCAGATCTTATAGTTGAAGGGCTGTAGGGCCAGGAACTATCTCATCACTCTCACATTCGACTCCTTATTTCTATTTATCCAAAAGAGTGGTTGATGGTCCGTTACAAATGTGAACTGCTGTCCCAGCAGGTAGTAGCACAAGCCCTCTAAGGCCCACTTGACTGCCAAGGTCTCCTTCTTGACTATTGAGTAGCGTCTCTCCCGTAGCATCAGCTAATGAATGCCATAGGAGGTTCATGGTCATCCTTCTCTTGAACTAAGACTGCTCACAAATTTGATGAAGTCCAGACTTATCAGGACCGGTTCAGAACATAACGCCTCTTTCAAAGCCCAGAAGGTCTCCTCTGCTTCTGCTGACCACTGGACCTTTTCTGATGCTTTTTTACCAATGGCCTTGTAAAAATCTCCAGCTTCTCAGAGTATTTGGGACTAAAATTTTTGTAATAACCAGTAAACCCTGGGAATGCTCTCACTTTCACTTCCGTTTATGGGCTTAGCATCCGGGTGATCGCCTCTATCTTCTTGGTCTGTGGATGAACATTGCCTTTCCCCAGAATGTAGCTAAGTTACTGAACTTCTTGCCCTTCCAGAAAGCACTTCTTAGAGTTAGCTGTTAGTTCTCCTTTTCTCAGATTGGTTAGCATGGCTGGAGGTGGCTTAGATGTGCCTTCCAGTCTGAGCTGTACAACACAATGTCATCTAAGTAGGCAGCTGTGCATCCTTGATGCAGGCAGAGCAGGCGGTCAACCAAACACTGAAACATTGCGGGGATGCCACAGAGTTCAAATGAAAGGATGGAAAACTGGAAATGCCCCTGGCATTGAGAATGCAGTCTTTTCTTTCACCCCTGGTGTGAGAGGTACCTGCCAATAGCATTTTGTAAGCTCCAAAGTAGAGATGAACTGGACTGATTCCAGACGCTCAGTCAGTTCATCTACACATGGCATTGGGTATGCATTGAATTTTGAGACCTTGCTGACCTTTTCTAAAGTCAATGCAGAAGTTTATGCTCCATCTGGATTTGGTACCAACACTATGGGTGAGGACCCATCATTGTTATACTCCTCTGTAACCCTGAAGTGGAGCATCTCCTTCATTTCTGTCTCAATGACACAGCACCTGGCCTTGGAAATCTGATAGGCTCATTGCTGCACAACAACTCCAGGAGGTGTAATGATGTCATGCTGTACCAGGTGGGTATGACCTGGTAGGTTCGAGAAGATCTTGTTTTGCTCCACCAGCTGATTTAAGTCAGCTGTCCGGGTGGTGGACAGATGTTCTCCAAAGGGAATCTGGGTTCGGTCCACTTCAGGTCTGATCTCTGGACCAAACTCACCTTCTTGTACCAGTCTGCACTCCTGTGCAACCCCTTTCTTCAGGAGGTCTAAGTGATAGATTTGAGTTTTCTTTTGCTTATCTGGCTGGGTTATTTTGTAATCCATAGATCCTGTTTTCTTAAAAGTGTCATAGAGTCCTTGCCAATGGGCTAACAACCTGCTTTCTGAAGATGGGAGGATGACAAGTACACAGTCCCCTGGCTGGAATACTCTATGGACCATGGGGCAATTATAACCTGAAACTTGGATAGCCTGAGCCTTCTCTAGGCTTAGGCAGGCCATTTCCTCACTGATCCTGCACTAGGAACATGTAGTCAATAAGGTTCTGCCTAGGGTTCCCTTCATTTTCCTAAGTATTGCAAGCTATGTCCAAGATTCCTCTCTGTCTCCTGTCATTCAGTAATTCAAAAGGGGAAAACCCCATCAAGCTCTGTGGTACTTCATGGATTGTGACCAGGACATAGGGTAGCAATGCATCCCAGTTCTTGCTATCTTCATCCACAAATTTCCTCAACATTTGTTTGAGCATCTGATTGAAGCACTTGAAAAGGCCATCAGTCTGCGGGTGAAAAACAGAGGTACACAGAGTTTTTATCTTCAGCAAGATGCAGAGTTCTTTCATTAATTTGGACATGAATGGAGTTAACTAATCCATCAGGATCTCCTTGGGTAGCCCAAATCATAAAAAAAACCTCCATTAGGGAAGTCGCCATCATCGGGATCTTCATTTTCTTTAACAGTACTGCCTCTGGATATCTTGTGGCACAGTCCAGAATGACAAGGATGTATTATTTTCTTGATTAGATCTCTCTAGTGGCCCCACAAGGTCCACGCCCACCCTTTCAAAAGGGGTCTAGATTATGGGCATGGGTATGAGAGGTGCCACCCATATGCCAGCAGGCTTTTTGAGTTGGCAGGTAGAGCAGGACAGGCAATTCAACTGAACGCAGCCAATAGAACTGTGCCAATATTTTCTCTTGAGTCTTTCACTCTCCCAGGTGACCCCCCTAGAAGGTGGCTGTGGGCTAGTTGCATGACCTTCTGGCAATACAGTTTGGGAACTAAGAGTTGTTCTATCAATTCCACCTCCACACTTCCCTTTGTGACTCAGTAAAGTAGGAATAGAGTCTGTAACCTGTGCTCTGGGGACTAGCTTTCCATCTACCCTCTGCATATTCTCCTAGGCTCACTTAAAGGACTTATCCTCCCTCTGAGCCCACTGGAAGCTTCCTGGGTCACCCCTTTTTCCCACTCAAAGGGGATAAGGTAAGACATTCTGGGTGGGTTGCTTTTCCTCCCTTGACTCCAACCCTTCCTCTTCAGCTGCCTCTAAATTAGCAGCATAACTGTGTTTGTCCTGTCAGCGTTGCCTCTGGGACTTAGGATTCTTAAAGTGTTTATGATACAGATCTGTATCATCCAAGGCAAAGAGTTCTGGAAACTCCAATTCTTCATTGTTCTGTCTGAACAAAAGCATTTTGAACTGGTTCCAGAGGCTTTTACAGTTTGGACAGTCCCATCCTATTACAACAGGATAGGGTAGCCAAGGAAGAACTCCCACCTCAAATTTGTCTTGGCTGACCAGGGTCTTTAGTTGTTCCAGGCTTATTGGATACTGCCATTGGTTCCCTGGATGCATGCAAGGATCACTACTCTGTCATAGTCAATCTGGACTCACTTCAGTAACTCTCTTCATGCACACTCCCTGAATCTACTAATGCCTGAGTTGGAATATCATCTAGCTCAGTCACAAAAGTAGAGACTACGTGGCTAAGGACATCCACAAAATTACAAAAGTGTGAGGCCACAGTATTAACGTCCCTTGGTTCATCTTCCCTGCTGGGACAGTCTCTGCCAAAATGGCCCCTTTCTCTACAGTTGAAACATGGTGGCCCGACTGAGATTTGTGGTGGAAGTGCAAAGTCCAGCTGGGTCTGTGCTATTGGTTGTCAGGGCCTCTGGCTCTTTAGAATCTGTCATCCTCTGCCTGGGTTAAGTGGCTTCTCTGGGAACTGTGGTGATTCATGCCTGGTCCAGGCCTGGTAATAGGCCTCCACCACATCCAGCACTTTTTTCAGCATAGTGTTTAGGTGTTGGCAGACCCACTGCCACATAAGCTGTTCCAGGCTATCTAGAAATTGTTCTAGGAGAACCACTTTGGCTACCTTCACTCCAGTCTTCCTTTCTGGGTGCAGCCACTTCCAAGCAACATCCTTGAGTCTGTGGAATAGGTTCCTTAGGTTTTCCCCCACTTGAAGAGCTCCCCACCAAAACCACTGTTGGTAGGCTTCTGGGGTGAGTCTCGCTCTCTCTAGAATGATGGCCTTGACTTCCTGGTATGTGGTCCTCCCTTCCAGATTGGCAGTTTGGAAAGCATCCTGACTACTTCCAATGAGTAGATTCCCCAAATAGGAGGCCCACTTGTCCTCTGGCCAACCTCCCAGTCAAGCTGAGCATTCAAATTTTTTTGAAAACCATCGGAGTCTTTCCCTGGGGTCATCTTAATTAGTGTCAGAGACAAGGGAGAAGGACTGGTTATGGCGGTTTGCACAGCTTGTGCTATCTGGGTTAGCACTGTATGCTGCTGCATCACCTGTTCTCACAGAGTCTGCTCCTTATCAATTTTAGTTAGCAGGGCATTCTGTAATTGCTGCTGTCCTGTAATGAGAATCTGGATCACTTCCACCATCTTCTTTGCTTACCTAGCTGCCTCCAAACTGGGTATCTCTCCAGGGGAAGGAGAGGTGAAAAAACAAAAAAAACCTGTTGGCCTTTCCGGCCTTGACTCACTGCTTGAACGCTGACTGCACAAGCAAGCTGGTCCTTTAGCCTGTTGTAGCTTCAGCTGGGTGACTGGAACTGGGAAGCCCAAGGAAAAAGATAAAAAAAACTCTGCAGGGTTTTTTTTTTTCTGCTGCTGCAGCTGTGGGCTCTTGCCTGTAATTCTGGCTTAGGAAAAGACCCCACTGCTATTGCCATATGTGGTAACTTGGGTGATAGTGGTTTGGAAATAACCAGAGGGAATAAGGAGGCAGACTCTGGCTGTTTCCCTTTTCTGCAATTTATTTACAGTGAAAAATGAAATGCAGCTCACCTTAAACTTCAGGTAACACAGAGACATCATATATAGCAGGTTTTCTCATACAGTGGCTTCCTACCTGTTCCCCCAGGCCTATTTAATAGGGATGTGCATTCATTTGCGACGAAATAGGAAATATAGACGATATTTCCTATTTCGTCGCATTTCTGGGGGTCGACGAAACAATGGGAAAACCCATGAAATTTTGTGCGGTTTTCTTATCGTTTTTGGGGGGGAGAAAGCGCACATTAAAAAAAAAAATCCAAATCCACTCCAACCCTTCAAATTTAATTAATTGCAAACCCCCCACCCTCCTGACCCCCCAAGACTTACCGAAAGTCCCAGGTGGACCAGCGGGGTCCCAGGACCAATCTCCCCCTCTCGGGCCATCGGCTGCCACTAGTCAAAATGGCGCCGATGGCCCTTTGCCCTTACCATGTGATGGGCTATCGGTGCCATTGGTTGGCCCCTGTCACAAGGTAGGAGCAATGGATGGCCCGCGCCATTTTTTAAGACGGCACCAGCTGTCCATTGCTCCAACCATGTGACAGAGGCCGGCCAATGGCACCGATAGCCCCTGTCACATGGTAAGGCCACCGGTGCCATTTTGTTTTCTGGCAGCTGACGGACCGAGAGCGGGAGATCGCTCCCGGGACACCCGCTGGACCACCAGGGACTTTCGATATATTTTGGGGGGGTCAGAGGGTGGGGGGGGGGGTTGTAATTGGGGTGGGGTGTTTGGGGGGTTTTTCGGTTCGGGTCAGACGAAAAAAAATCGGCCTGAACTGCAGGAAATGAAATTTCCCGCGGCGGGCCGATAACGAAGGCTGAACCAAAAGGTTCGGCCGAATCACATCTCTACTATCTAACCCTTCTGGGCCCTGCCTTCTTATGCTAGGCTGAAGGGATCATCCCTGGGCTCAAAATCCCTTGCTGGATTGGCACTTAAGGGGGACTGGGCCAGATAGCTGTGACCAGACCCTTAAGGTAGTCTGAGAGAGTTTCAGGGAGACTGCTTCACAGCGCAAAGTTTCTTCCTATTTAAAAATCTTATAAACAAAGCTTACAATTGCGTTAGTTTAATGACCTGCCAACTAAGAACTAGGTCGTGACTCCAAATTAATTTTGATAGAGACAGAACTTGATACTGTCAAACAGATATCTATCTTGAGAGAGTCAATATATTAATACTGGTCAAGTATGGCTTGGGCCCCAAGTATTATTTTGTTTCTTTTTCTCTCTAGATACAGAGAGAGAAATTGAGACCTCCATTAATACCTTGCATTCAATGTCTACAAACACCTATGTACCAAAATATATTTGCTTCTTTCACTTGCCTCTGATAGCCCTCAAACCCAAATATATTAACTCCTGTTCCAGGCTGGAACAAGTCTGAGCCAAAGCACTGCTACAGTAGCACACCTCCCATTAGTGCTTGTGGGTCTGATTTTGATAGGATTTTTAAAACATTTTTCATGTTTGAGAAAAATTAGGAAAGCTTGCTGCAACAAATCATATTCTTTGACTCTCTCAGATAGCAAACTTCCTTGTATTTAAACACTGGATAAAGTCTCATATGCAAAAGCCGCATCTATGCATCATATCCATGAGCAACATTTGCCAGCCTCGAAGAAAATGTGGTGCTTAAAAGAAAATTATTCCTTACCTGCTAATTTTCGTTCCTGTAGTACCATGGATCAGTCCAGACCGTGGGTTGTTCCCCCCTTCCAGCAGATGAAGTCAGAGCAAAAACTGAGAGGGCGCTCTCTCATATACTGGTGCACCCTCTGTAAACCTTCGGTATTAAGAATATCCAAGCAATAAAGAAAATACCTTGGATGGATCAATACAAATTGTATATCATGGATCAATACAAAATTGAATATCAACTGTAAACATGTCTAAGCAAAACTTGCAACCTGAACTCTTAATCAGTCCCAAACCGGTCCTGAAATAATTACACCGTCGAGTTGACAGATTATCCCAGAGAATCCCCAAAAATCCTTAGGGTGGGCATCTGGACTGATCCATGGTGCTACAGGAATGAAAATTAGCAGGTAAGGAATAATTTTCTTTTCCCTGTACGTACCAGGATCAGTCCAGCCCGTGAGATGTACCAAAGCTTCCCTAAGTAGTGTGGGCCACTGATAGCCCAGCTCGAATGACCTGAGCCCCAAAAGAGCCCACGATCGGCCGAAGATTCAAGCAATAGTGACGTGCAAATGTGTGCAATGACTTCCAGGTAGCCTCTCTGCAAATCTCCTGCGGAGAGACCAATTGGCTTTCTGCCCAGGAGGGTGCTTGAGCTCGGAGGGAATGAGCCTTTTTACCGTCTGGCAGTGGTCGCCCAGCGCCAACATACGCCGTAGAAATAGCTTCCTTTAGCCAGCGGGCAATGGTGGTTTTAGAGGCCTTGTTTCCCTTCCTGGGACCACTCCAGAGGACAAAGAGGTGATCTGATAAACAGAAATCATTGGTAGCCTCCAGATAGTGAAGGAGGACGCGCTTGTCATCGAAGCGTCTAAGGTCTCTGGAATCCTCATTCTGGAAGGACGGCAGTTCCACCGACTGATTCAAATGAAAGGATGAGACCACCTTTGGTAGAAAAGATGGTACAGTATACAAGGACACACCCAAATCCGTGAAGCATAGGTAAGGCTCTCTACATGACAAGACTTGAAGCTCCGAGATTCTTCAAGCAGAACAGATAGACACAAGGAATACTGTCTTGAGAGTGAGGTCCTTGAGCAGGGGTCAGGAACCTTTTTGGCTGAGAGAGCCATAAACGCCACATATTTTAAAATGTAATTCCATGAGAGCCATACAATATGTTTAAAACTAAATACAAGTAAATGTGTGCATTTTATGTAAGATCACACTTTTAAAGTACAATAAGTCTCTGAAAATATTACACCAGGCCTTAAGACACCAATACATCTCCTATTAGGAAAACGGACCAAGTCAGGCTGCTATAGAGTAGGGATGTGAATCGTGTCCTCGATCGTCTTAACGATCGATTTCGGCTGGGAGGGGGAGGGAATCGTATTGTTGCCGTTTGGGAACCCTCGCTGAATGACCTCCTGCAGTCGATCTCCTGCCGGCGCCATTTTCCGTACGAAAACGATTCGCGGCGGGAAATCGCTCCCTGACCCCCGCTGGACCTTCAGGAACTTTTGGCCAGCTTGTGGGGGGCCTCCTGACCCCCACGAGACTTGCCAAAAGTCCAGCGGGGGTCCGGAAGGACCTCCTGCCAAAAGTCCAGCGGGGGTCCGGAAGGACCTCCTGCCGTCCAATCGTGTTCGTCTATGGCCGCCGCCATTTTTCGGCGCCATTTTGGAAAATGGCGCCGGCTGAAGACAACAAGATTCAGGAGCAGGAGCCCGTTCCGGACCGCTGCCGTTCCGGACCGCCGCTGGACCCGCAGGTTATTTAACTCATTTGGGGGGGGTTCGGGAGGGTGGGGGATTTAATTTAAAGGGTCGGGGGTGGGTTTTAGGGGGTTTTAGTGTGCCGGCTCACGATTCTAACGATAAATCGTTAGAATCTCTATTGTATTGTGTTCCATAACGGTTTAAGACGATATTAAAATTATCGGACGATAATTTTAATCGTCCTAAAACGATTCACATCCCTACTATAGAGTCCTACACAGAAACTACACGCCAGCAGAAAACCTCACCTGAATCACGTGCTGTCCCTCACCTAACATAGAATAAAGAGACCAAAACGCATAACAAGAAGCATGCAGAAAAAAACTGAATTGGAAACTGCAACAAGCCAGAGTCTCTGTATGCAGTGTAACAAAGGAAAAAAGAAACATCAGCCATCCTTATAAAACAAATCAAGAAATATAAAATCATCAGCAGTAAAACTGTACTAACAAAAGAACATATTTTGAAACAGCTGATGAGTGGAATATCCAATAATTAAAAACTCATATAAAACATTTCCAGATACCAACAAAATATTTCAAAATAGCAGACACAAAGACCCAGTAATGAAAAATAATAAGGATACAAAATTTTTTTTGCTCTGCATACCTGGGAGCATTTGATATCCAGGTGTCCTGAGATTGTTCTGAATTAGCAGGAGGTGGGGTGGTTTGCTTGGAACTTTCTCCTCTCTCAGTCACATACCAGCGCTCTCTCTCACACTGGCTCTCAATGACACACCTATACACATATGCTCTCAGTACTCACATATACACATGTTTTTTCTCTCTCACTTATATAGGCTCTTAATTACACATTTACACACATGCTGTCTATCTTTTCACACCTACACACACACACAGGCTTTCAATCACATAAATACATGCTGTCTTTTTCTCTCACACACAGACTCTCATTCACACGCTTACAAACATGTCCTCTCTTTCTCATTTACACACAGGCTCTCAATCACATACTCACATGCTCCCTCACCTAAATCAGCTCTCAATCACACACAGACACACATGGTCTCTCTCTCTCATTTAAACACAGGCTCTCAATCACATACTCACATGCTCCATCACCTAAACCAGCTGTCAATCAGACACAGACACACATGATCTCTCTCTTACTTATACACACAGGCTCTTAATCATACATACACATGATTTCTCTCACACACAAAGGATCTCAATCATACACACATACTCTTTCACACAAACAGGTTTTCAATCACAAACTTACACATACAGGTTCCCAATGGTAAACTTACATTCATGCTCTCTCTCTCTCTCTCACAGGCCAGCTCTCAATCACAGACATACTCTCTTTCACATGTACAGGCTCTCAATCATTCACATACATTCAAACTCTCACTCACACACACACACACACACAGGCCCCCCCCCCCCCCCCCCCGCGGCCCGGAAGAGGAAGTGGAGAGTATCGGGTGCCTGCGCGGCAAGAAGAGGCCACGCTACTGCGCTCGGCATCGGCCCAAAGAAAAGAAGACTGCAGCGCGGCTCGGAGGAAAATGAAGAGCTTCAACCGCGGCCGATGGGACTCCGCCTCCGCGAGGGCTGAAAATGAAGAGGTTAGCGTTGGGAGGAGGCTGCTGCTGCCGCGAGTTCCCAGGGTGGGGGAGAGAGAGAGTGAATGAGCGAGCAAGTCTGCTCGCTCCCCCACCCCGGGAACTCGCGGCAGCAGCAGCCTCCTCCCAACGCTAACCTCTTCCAGGGGCAGCCATAGCTTTCTTTCTTTAATCTGCCTGACTAATAACATGTTATGGACTTTTCCTCCAAGAACTTGTCCAGACAACCCCACTATGTTAAGTCACCTTGAAAACATCCCTGGCAACAGATTACACAGCATGATAGTGCACTGAGTAAAAAAATAACTTCTGCAATTTATTTTATATCTCTTTGTTGTAGCTTTCATGGAGGATCCCCTTGTTTTAGTATTATTTTAAAAGTTAAATAACCATTTCATATTTACCCATTCCATACAATTTATGATTTTATAAACATCTATTATGTCCCCTCTCAGCCATCTCGTCTCCAAGCTGAAGAGCCCTGGCCTGCGTAGCCTCTCGTCATGGGAGAAATTTTCCATCCCCTTTATCATTTTTTTGTCACCCTCTTCTGTACCTTTTCTAGTTTGACTATGTCTTTCTGGAGAGAGGGCAACCAGAACTGCACGCAGTACTCAAGGTGCAGTTGCACCATAGTTCAATACAGAAGCAATATGATATTTTCTTTTCATTCTCCATTCCTTTTCAGATCATTCCTAGCATTCTAGTTGCTTTTTGACCATCACCATGCACTGAGCTGAGGGTTTCAATGTATTGTCCACAAGGACTCCACAGTCCTTTTCCTGGCTAGTGACTCCCAATACAGAACCCAGCATCTTGTATTGGGAGTTGGGATTATTTTTTCCTATGTGCGTCACTTTGCAGTTTTCCATATTATATTTCATCTGCCATTCAATTGCCCAGTCTTTTAGTTTCACAAGGTCCTTCTGCAGTTCCTCACAATTTGCTGCTGTTTTAACAACTTTGAATAATTTTGTGTCACTTGCAAATTTGATCACTTCACTCATTGTTCCCTTTTCCAGATCATTTATGCATATGCTAAATAGCACAGGTCCCTGTACCAATTCCTGTGATAGTCCACTAATAACTTTTCTCCATTTGGAAAACTGACCATTTAGTCTTACCCTTTGTTTCCAGATTTTTAACCAGTTACCATTCCACAACAGAAGAACACTATCTCCTGTCCCATGACTTTGTCATTTCCTGAGGAGTCACTCATAGGGAACTTTGTCAAATGCCTTCTGAAAGTACAAAAAAACTATATCTATAAGAATATAACTATAAGAATTCCCCTTGATTAAAACCATGTTGACCCTTTCCAATTAAGCTATGTCAAGCTATATAACCACTGATTTTCTTTTTAAGAATGACTTCTACCATTTTGCCTGGCACCAATGTCAAACTCATCAGTCTATAATTTAAAAATTGGCATCACATTGGCCACCTTTCAGTCTTCAGGAATTGTGGCTGTTTTAATGAAAGGTTAGTTCTTTCAGAACTCTGTGATGAATGCCATCAAGTCCCAGCGATTTGTTATTCTGCTTTCACATTGTCTAGCTCCAGTCTGTTCTCATTTGTGCAAGCATCGATTATCATTGAAAAAAAATGTGTTCTGTGTGAACATTACTGCATGGTATTAAGACTATATAGAAGCTGATTGTTATGTTCTTGAGGGTATTTGGGCTCATCTGGCAGTCTTTCATTTCAGAAGTGAGTGCATATAATACTTTTTACAATGCCAAATTCTTTGTACAATGAATCAATAACAATCTCTTTAAGACTTCAAGCTTGGACTGCATCACAGGCAAAGCATTTGGAGGGGCTAATTTGGACACAATAGCTATGAAAACTGTTTTCAGAGAAGTCATATCCATCACTTACAATAAATATTTGTTGGCTCTTTTGTCAAAACTTAGAAAGTCACTCTCATATTTCTCTGCCTCAGCTTATATTAATTACTTCAGTCTGGTCTTCCCAGTGAACCCAAAAAATTGTCCTGAAACCTTCTTTCAAGTTTCTCATGGACTTTCATCATTAGCTCATACACCAAGATGGTGCTACATGACTTGCCACTAAATCTTCAATATAGTCCACAAATAAATTAACAGCCTGAATAAGAAAAAGAAAATAAAGCTTAGCCAATGCACTGGCATTTATTTTATTGGTGAATTCATAGTATTTTGGGGCATTTATTCTCAATTGTTAGCATTGCAACAATTGATCAATAGATAGAAAGCCATTGTGTCATAACAAGCTGCAAAAAAAAACTGTACTCTTCCACTTCAACAAAGTCACAAAAATCCTTCAACTGTATTTTTTTGCTTCCAAAAGAACTAAAATGAGCATATACCTGGGGGGGGGGGAGGGCATGGCAATGACGGCAATCTGAGAACATGCTCCTTTCTCTCACTCCCTAGAAGCCTGCGGGATTTTTTTAAAATAAATTTTCAAATTTTTCGCTGCAAATCATTAAAAAATCACATTGGGACTGCGTGGTGAGTTACCGACGGGTTGTGCAGTGTTTGCAGAGGTCCGATTGTGGGACACTTTAAAAGAATGGGCATGGAGAAGTCTGGCAGTGGTGAGGATAAGATGGTGCTTGAAGACCCAGGAGCTGAAGACCTACGGAAGTGGTGATAAGAGACCATACCCGCAATTGCATCAGTGGGAAAATAAGTCTGAGAAATTTCTAGCTAGATTAGTAAACTCAAGTTCACGTCCTAAGGGACTTATGCGCCTCCAATATGATTCACTGGATCTGCTGAATACTCCCATGATTGTTAAAGCGTTTGAGACATATTACAAATCTCTGTATGTAGTGGGGGGGGGTTCAGGTCTTGGGGTTTCCCAGAACTGAGTGAGCAGGCCAGGGGTTTGTGGGAGGAGCCTATTATGGAAGCAGAGATCCGTATGGTGATCACACAGCTGAAATTGCTTAAAGCTCCCAGTCCTGATAGTCTAGTCCCAGAATTTTACAAGTTATTGGACGATGGAAACTTACCCCTTTAAAAAATGTGTTTCATGAAGCAAGAGAGAGGGGAGAATTTGCTGAAGGGCATAATCTTGCCATGATTATTTTATTGCCCAAGCCCGGTAAAGATCACATTCTGCCCTGGTCCTAAAGATCCTATTTCTGTTCTCAAATAAGACACTAAAATTCTGGCTTTACATGTCAGTTCGGTGGTAAAAGAGGTGGTCTTCCAGGACCAGATCAGCTTTATTGAGGGGAGCCCCAATTCTAATACATTGAAAGCCTTGCTTGCAGTACTCCTGCAGGTGACAGCAAAAAGGTATTCTCGTCGTCAGTCTAGATGCTGAAAAAGTGTTTGATGACATGGAATGGTCCTATCTGGAAATGGCGTTCAAGCAATTTAAATTTGGGGAGGGGTTTCTGCAGTAGGTTAAATTACTACACAAACACCCCCAGGCTCAGTTAATGGTGAATGGGTCCTTATCAGAGATATTTTCTCCGGGCAGGGGTACAAGACAGGGCTGTCCCCTATCTCCTCTTGTTTGTCATTTCTTTAGAGCCAAACTGCGTATACCCAACTAAAATATCTCCATTAAAAGTTACCGCGTTTTGGCTTACTGTGGCTATCAGCTATAGTTTGGTGGTCTCTTCTTTCTGACATGGATTGGGAATTTGGATTTTTTTTTTTGCCTGCCTTGGGCAACTCAATGTTTCAGGGGTGGTCTAAAAAAGGGTCTTCACAACCTCACTCACTTGGTTGATTCAGAGTCTTCCTGTCTGCACTCATTTGAGTAGCTGAGAGAGGACTGGGATATTCCAAGAACACCCTTTTTCGCTTATTTCCAAGCCTGCCACTACTGTTTGAGGGTCCATGCAGGTGATATGTCTCATAGTGTGTTGACTGATGATGAGGAAGAGAGTTTCTTGGAAATGCCTGTTAAGTTTAATAAAATTGCCATATGGTCAAGACAATTGATTGCAAATCTTGCCTGCCCCACATGTACAGTGTTTAGCAGTGCTGTGGAGCAAAGATCTGGGGGTACATATCTCAGACGAACTAATGCTCCAGTCCTTTTAAAACTTGTATCAGCATTATCTCTCAGTTAACATGAGAGAGATCCAATTTAAGATTCTTCACAAAACATATATATCTAGAGTACTGGAGATGAAAATGAAACTGTGGGATTCTGAACTTTGCTTGAAATGTAAGATACTTCCTGATTACTTTTGTCATATTTTTATGGGGTGCCAAAAACTGCAGCTTTTTTTGGAGTAAGGTGATAGAATGTTTGGAACAGGTCTTGGGATATGAAATTCCCTCGTCTGGGATATCTGTGTATTTGGGACGGCAGGTCTGTTCTGCCTCAGGGTGGAAGAAAATGCATTGCAGTGGCCATCCTCCTTGCAAAAAAATGTCTATTTTATTGTGTTGGGGTCAGAGGATGTCCCGTCGTTTGCTCAATGGAAAATTTTTATGCAGCAGCAAGTGCAACTGGAAATGATACGGAAGAAGGAAGTTGCCACATTGAGGTCATTTTCTTTCAGAAGGGGCTATTGTGATTTATGGTCTAAGGTTTTACTTGCTATATGGAATACAGAAAGGGGGTATTGCCTCATCTTTGTCTTTTTGGTAGGTTTGGTGAAACAAGGAATACTCTGGTTTGTTATATGTGTGCAGTGAGTGACATGGTGTGAATGTGTTTGGCTGTGAGTGTGCTGTGGGGTTCTTTTTTGTTACTGCAATAATGATAAAAATTGATAAGTCGATGTTATATTGATTTGAAGCTACTGTTTGAAGCTAATGTTGTGAAGCTAATATGGTTGCTTTGTTGTGTTATGATTGCTTGCAGTTGTCACTTGCTTTGACTCAATAAAAAGAAGTTTAAAAAAAATGAGCATATGCCTTGAGAATAATATTTTCTGCATCGGTATCAAGGTTTCTGACAAAGTGTCTTAGTGCATTATGCAAAACATGAGCCAGGCAGTTGGTCACAACAATGACCTGCTGAGCATTTTTTTCAGTTTTTGGCAAACACTGCTGTGCTTTCTATAATTAAAACTTGCATTTCCATCTGTATATGGAGAAAATGTAGCCAGATCAAAAATTCAAGTTTGGATAATAGTATTGTGATTACTTCTGAGGTTTCCTGATTATCACTGTAAAAATCCAGAAGTTCATGCTCGACCCCCTTCTCAAAATGAAAAATCTCAAAACTAAGGGGAAATAGTTTGTTGCACCCTTGTTTGAAACATCAGTTGCCAAAGAAAAATAAAAGTTGTGTGCTTTGAGGTAATCAAAAGACTTTAGAACAGAATATGACTCTAGAATGTTCTCACACAGTGCCTTCACTTTTGTTTTTTCACGTCAATTCTTTTCACAATTATGTAGTCGCTATAGTTTTCTTTATAAATTTTTCTTCATGGTAGACTTTGCAAAGTTCAGTGGCAATAATTATATTATTGTAAGATCCTATTTCATCCTTACCAAAGAAGTTGGTTTGCGTGTGAGCCAAAAGATCAAGGAAGCAAAGCAACTCCAATGAGCCACAGGAGTAGGGAGTAGAAGTATCAAAGGAGAATGCAAATAGGGAGTGCTCACAGTTTTGCACATCCAAAGGGGATGTTTTTCAAGGAGCATACATTTGAGAGTTCAAAGCATTCTGGGTTCTTTCCTGCAGGTTTGAGTCAAAGAAGGGGGAACAGCTCTTGTGAGATCTTTCATAGAAGACCAGGAATGGAGGGGAAAACTTTTTCTCCAAGCAGAGTGTTCAGAACCAAGTTTCTGTTCTCATGAACCAGCAGAGGGTATGGAGTCATGAAGTTACTGAAGAGTATTGAGATTGAATGTTTAATGGAGGGTCTTTGTCCTATGTACAGGATAGAGGACTATCTTCACTTTTCAGCTTGGAGAGGACTATCTTCAGACTTTTCAGCTTGGAGAAGAGACAACTGAGGGGGATATGATAGAGGTGTTTAAAATCATGAGAGATCTAGAACGGGTAGATGTGAATCGGTTATTTACTCTTTCGGATAGTAGAAAGACTAGGGGGCACTCCATGAAGTTAGCATGTAGCACATTTAAAACTAATCGGAGAAAGTTCTTTTTTACTCAACGCACAATTAAACTCTGGAATTTGTTGCCAGAGGATGTGGTTAGTGCAGTTAGTATAGCTGTGTTTAAAAAAGGATTGGATAAGTTCTTGGAGGAGAAGTCCATTACCTGCTATTACATTCACCTAGAGAATAGCCACTGCAATTAGCAATGGTAACATGGAATAGACTTAGTTTTTGGGTACTTGTCAGGTTCTTGTGGCCTGGATTGGCCACTGTTGGAAGCAGGATGCTGGGCTTGATGGACCCTTGGTCTGACCCAGTATGGCATTTTCTTATGTTCTTATGTTCACAAGTATACAAGGACATAAGCTACCTAAGAATGTGTTGGTCACAAGTTACAAGATTTCTGATTGTATCACGTGGGAACTGTGGATTAAATTTGTAGGGATGTGCTCTGATTTTTTTTTTCGGGTCGTTATCTGTTATATTTCATTTTTAAAATGTCTTGGGAGGTATTTATTTCGTGTTTTCCTACTTTGGAGTTAACAAGTCTTGGAGTAACAAGACTTAATGCACACAAACTGGATGTTAGTGCACACTAACTATATGTAGGGCACACTAACTGAAAATGTTACCAATCAGTTAAAAAGTGTCAATTTGGGAGGAATTCATTAGCTAGAGGTTTGGTTCTGCATTCCATTGGCTGCCTCCTTAGTTACCAGTACTTGTTTGTGTTGCTATGATTGCAAGGTGGTGTTTGTAGGGGTAACAAGTATGAAAAAACAAGTGATGTAATTTTATAGCATCAAGTTATAGTCCGAAAAAGCATGTAATGCAAATGCATATTTAGAATTCACCAATCCTTTTTGTATTTTAGGAAAGGTGCCCTGGCATTTTGGGATATGCATACTTTGAATCCCCTGATGTGAGTCTGTGTGTTTGGGGGGGGGGGGGGGGGAGTGACTGGTGAGAGGGGATGTGACTTCGATGAATATAAGGGGTCACAGATGGGAAAGAGTCTGGTTGGGGTGGTGACTGGAGAGAGAGAAGCAGCCTGGTGTGTGTGGGGAATAACCTGTCACCCCATACAGTTACCCCAGTCACCCACCACACACACACACACATACACACACACACACCAGGCTGCCTGTCTTTCTCACCAACTCAAGGAAAGCTGATCACATTACCCCAATACTCAAAGAACTCCACTGGCTCCCCATCGCATCCCGAATTCTCTTCAAAATTCTAACCATAGTGCACAAGTCCATCCACTCGCACAATTCCAATTGGTTGGATGAACCCTTTCGTCCTATACGCACTGAACGACCCACTCGCACTGTCAACAAAGGCACCCTCTCCATTCCCCCTTTGAAAAAAGCCCACCTCTCCTCTACTAGGGACCGTGCACTATCCATTGCAGGCCCTAAACAATGGAACGCCCTCCCTACCACTCTCAGGCTAGAGCCATGTTACGCCAAGTTCAGAAAAAAACTTAAAACATGGCTCTTCCGACAAGCCTACCCTGATTAAGTACACCGACTTCTGCAAGTATCTTGCCTACGCCTTGTATATTCCTGTAAATAGTCCGTTGCAGTTTTTATTTATTGCTTTAATTCCTCCACCTCCTGCTCTTTGTATACTCCTCCTTGTTCGCCCTCCCTGTTCATTGTAATTTCTACCTTTAAAGTTACATTGTAAACCGGTATGATGTATGCATACTAATACCGGTATATAAAAGTTTTTAAATAAATAAATAAATAAATAAATGTCACCCCATACAGTCACCCCAGTCCCTTCCCTTCTCACTAATCCCACCTCATACACAACAGGCTGTCTCTTTCTTACCAGTCACTACCCCAACCAGACTTTCTCCCACCTGCCACCCCATACATTTACCCCTGTCACTTCCCCTCTCACCAGTTACCACCCCCACCCAAACACACAGACAGACACCAGGAGAATTAAAAGTATTCATGTACCAAAATCCCAGGGCCCCTTTCCTAAAATACAAAGGGATTGGCAAATTTAAAATATGCATTTGAAAAATACATGCTTTTGCATTTGTTGACTAGAAACTTGATGGTATTAAATATTTATTATACCAATTGTTTGTTTATGTTTGCTACCAGGCACTGGCCATCCCCCCACAAATATCACCTTGCAACCTTGGCAACACAAACAAGTAACTATGGGAATGCATAACCATAACTCTAGCTAACAAACTGCTTCCCCAATTGACACTTTTTAACTGATTGCTAACATTTTCACTTAGGGGCAGATTTTCAAAGGGGTACGCACATAAGATACGCGCATACCCCCCGAAAACCTGCCCCAAGCTCCCCCTGAGCACGCCGAGCCTATGTTGAATAGGCTCAGCGGTGCACGCAAGCCCCAGTACACACGTAAGTCCCGGGGCTTTCCTAGGGGGCGTGTCAGGGGCATGTCATGGCGGCACGTCATCCAAGGGCGGGGCCACAGGTGTGGTTCCGGCCCAGGGCATTTTGGGGGTATGACTAAGGCCTCCGAAACTGCTCCCGGGCCGGGGAATCGCATGCCGGCCGGGCTGGCGTGTGTGAGTTATGCCTGCCTCGGGAAGGCGTAACTTTTCAAACAAAGGAGCGGCTTCGGAGGGAACAGAGGCAGGCTGAGCGGCTCGGCGTGCGCAGGCTGCTGATTTTGCGCAGCCTTGCGCGCGCCGACCCCGGATTTTAAAAGATACACGCGGCTATGTGCGTATCTATTAAAATCCGGCATACTGTTGTTTGTGCCGGTCGCGCGAACAAATGTACTGTGATGTAGCGCAGCCCAGCCGCAGGCAGGAGCTGACAAGCTACTATAAGAGCAGCAAGAATACCAGAGCCAGACAGCAGGGGGCGCAGGGGAAGAGAAGGACTATGAATCCCAGCTTCCCTGAAACACCACCAGACAAGGGAGGAAAGCCTGAAGGCGAACAGGTGGCAGGCATAGACCTTAATGAGGCAGACACAGATGAGCCCATGGAGGTGGAGAAAGAGGGCGTGCCCCCTTGGTGGAACTGGCCACAAAAACCCAGCTCTTCGGAGTCAGAGGAGGAAGAGATGGAGGTAGGTTCAGGGGGAGAGGAGTCCTCCAGTTCATATATGGATACCGAGTAAGCTGTGCGGGGTAAAGGATACTCCTTAGCCTAAAGGGGAAGCCCGGGAGGAGGGCTCTAAAGGGGCCTGTGGGTTAGCTCCTGTGATAGAGCTAAGCATAAGAAGTAAGAGGGTTACTCTGTAATAGCACTGCTTGTAAGAGAACCGGAGGGCTGGAGGGGGATGGGACAACCCTCATGTAATGTTTCCAGGTGGTACTTGATAAACTGCTTTGAAGGAACTAGCACTCTCTCTCTCTGTGTTGTCTTTGGGGGGGGGATCGGGGGCTTGCTTACCCCCAACCCTGCTTGAAGTGAACTTAGGAGCCCAGTCAAACCAGGGCCAGCGGAGGCCCGGACCCCGGGATTTACTCGAGCCTGGCGAACTCCAGGAACCTTGGCCGCGGGTGGCGGCACAGGACGGACGACGGAAGGGCGGCGCCCGAGGCCTCACGGACGGTGAGCCATCACAGTACGCACGGGCGTACTTTTTTAAAATCTGCCCCTTAGCACTAACATCCAGTAACTATGTTAGTGCGCACTAACACGAAATATTAATTTTTACAAAATTTATTTTTTTTCCATTTTGTGGCGCTTCCAAAAAGAGACAAAATAGACAATTTCATTGCCATTATCTATTTTGTTTAAAACGAATGCACATCTCTAAAATTCTGTATTTTTCCCTCTATTGTTTTCCTTTTCAGTAAACTTGATTATTTGGAAAACCACTTTTAGTGTGGAGACTTTTATTTGAAAACTATGCTATTGAATTCCTTGGGCGTAGGTACACATGCTCCCTGTCTTTGGAAGGACCTTGGTTTCCTGGGGCTGCAGCAGACTTTACTATAGTGCCTGAAGATAGACCTTTGCCAGTTACAGAGAGTACCCATTAGAAGGAAGTATATCATCTTGAGAGAACGGAGGATTTGTAAAAAAAAAAAATAGATCAAAGATAACATATCTGCATTTCCGGTGTTCAGTTTGTGCTTTTCTGTCAAAATGTGCAGATGTAGAACTCTCTTTCTTTGGCTGCTGACATCGATATCACAGTGGCACAGAGTACAAAATGTGTGATGTTCGTTATTTCTGTTTTTCACTATGAAATCATGGTCCTTCATCCATTGTGAGCTAAAGGACATCTTTGACTTGGGAATTTTGAATTAAGGGTGATGTCAGTGCTAGTGCAACCCACTATGCAAACTGTGCATTAGCACAGTGTGGTAGCTTTTGTGGAATGTCAAAGAGCAGCTGAGTCACAGGAAAACAGCATGTCCTGACAGCTGCAAAGAATCAGCGGTTTAAATGATTTCACCTTCACATTTATCTGTGTACAGTTATACAGCCATGCAAAATACTGGATTTTCACCATTTCTATTTAGACTTCATGACTTTTTTTTAACTAGTTTGATTCACTTTGTGTTTACGCCTCTGAGAGGACCATGAGCTCCTTGCATTCAGTTCTGCATTGTCATTAGAAACCATGACACATAGGATCTTTGATGGCATTTGCAGGACTAGTACAAATATGGGATTAATTCAATGATAAATATATTAACTCTTGAAGATTCAAAATGTAAAGTTCTACTGTAGATCGAAAGATTGAATGTCTCTAGAGAAAAATGGAGAACATAAAGGTGTCCTGTTTCATATCAATAGAGGACAGAGTAGCAGAAAAATTGACTTTCGCCTAGAAAAAAAGGAAGTGCTCACTTTGATATGTCAATACTTGAAATAGACACAAATTAGAACATAAGAACATAAGATTTGTCACACTGGGTCAGAAAAAAGATGCATCAAGCCCAATGTTTTGTTTCCAACAGTGGCCAATCCAGGTCACAAGTACCTGGCTGGATCCCAAAAGGTAGATAGAGTCCAAGCTGCTTATCTCAGGGATAAGCCATGGATGTTCGCAAGTTCACCTTAATAATGGTTTATGGACTTTTCTTCCAGGAAATTGTCCAAACCTTTTATAAAGTCAGCTACACTAAGGGGTAGATTTTCAAAGGGTTATGCGCGTAAGATACGCGCATAACCCCCGAAAACCTACCCCTGCGTGCGCCCCGGGACGCGTGTATGTCCCGGGGCTTTAAAAAATGGGCGGTCCTGGGGCGTGGCCGGGGGTGTGGTGGCAGTTCAGGGATGGGCCGGGGGTGGGGCCGGTGGTTTGGGGGCGGTCTGGGGGCGGACCAGAATCCTCCTGCACAGCGGCCTGTGCCAGGGGATGGTGAGCCGGCGCACGCAAGTTACGCCTGCCAGAGGCAGCCGTAACTCAATGAAATAAGGTAGGGGGGATTTAGGTAGAGCTGGGGGGTGGGTTAGATAGAGGTAGGGAGGGAAAGGTGGGGGGGGACCAAAAAAAAAGTTCCCTCCGAGGCCACTCCTATTTCTGAGTGGCCTTGGAGGGAACGGGGAAAGCCATTGGGCCTCCCCTAGGGCTCGGCACGCGCAAGGTGCACAAGTGTGCACCCCCCTTGTGCTCGCCGACCCTGGATTTTATAACATGCACACGGCAGTGTGCTCGTGTTATAAAATTGGGCATAGATTTGTTCGTGCCGGGTTGCGCAAACAAATCTATGCCCGTGCATATATTTTAAGATCTTGCCCTATGAGTAGTAGTTAATGCAAATGCATTAATATTAACCTGAAATAAACTTTCCCTCATTGAAACTATTTTGTTAATCATAAATAGTCATTGACCAATAAATGTAATTTCATCAAACACCTCAAAAAATAAAATAAATGGCACCACTGTCCCATCCATTCTATCCACAGGACATTCCAAACTGATTTTTTATTTGTTTTACATTATATGCAAGAAAAACAGAATGATTAAGGGTCTCTTTGAGGTTCATTACAAAATGGCCCTAGTTCTAGGTCTTTTGAGCTAGGAGAATAGAGCTTGGAGCTAGGAGACTAGAGCTTAGATAGCAGAGGGAGTGGTGCACCATTTTGGAACAGTTCTACTGAGGCTGCTGGTATGGCCAGCCAACTGCGGCACTGCTGTTTATAAACGCAGCCTACAACATTGCAACGTGTGGTTTTGGAGTTAAAGAATGGAAAAAATAGGAGTATTTTCTTCAGTTAGAGTGTGTTCCCTTGCTCTTGAGACTGGGCCTCAATCCTCAAGCCTAAAGCCTATCCAGGAGTAGGAAGGGCACTTTTACCTTATGGGTGCTCGTTCCATAATTTGCTTGCTGATTTTGGATTTATCCTTTTGAGGTTTCCTTCCTATGATAACCCTGGTACTTCTGGCTGAAGGATTTCAGGGAGTCCAATAGCTAAATTAGATCATGAGATAGGAAAGAATATGCTGCTCTCCAGCCACAAACCATAGGTTGGATCAGGGGTGACTAGCTACAGGAGGGCTCCAGATTTTCTAATTTTTGTGAACTGTTTTACCTTGAGTTACTGAGGAGGAAGTTTGTTGCCACCTTTCCTGCCCTGAAGAGGAGACATCTGAAAAAGCTATTGTGTTCTCTTCTAACTGGACCATTCCTAAGAAAGAAGCTGTTTTTGTCATCTAAAGAGCAGAGCTGTGAATAAAACCTTTTTGTATACACCCAAGGACTCCTAACCAGAGTCTTCATTCTGAGAGCGAGGTACCTTTGGAAAATGGAGCAAAGCCTGATACCTTATATTTCATGCCATTATTTCTGGAAGGGGATTATTTCCGCCCATTTAGAATACCCCTGTTCCCTTGGGAAATCTTGCTTTTCCATGTCCTGGAGGGTAAGAGTTTTCCTGGCTCAGATACTGAGTGACCCTTGCACAGATAGAGAAAAAGATTGAAGACCTATGAGTTCTATCTATTGTGCCAAGAAATTATATGAATTGTGCCATTTTGCCGTCTAAGAACCTTTGGCAGTAAAGAATTATTTTGGGCACTCAAACTGAGCCTCCAGGGTATTCTGTTAGCATTAAGATCCTTTAATGTTGAAATTGAATTGGTAGCTCCCCAGTACAGTAAATTTGAGAGTCAGCCCTGCCACCTTGGACCTTGGAGGATCTATTTTTCCACCCCTACCCCCACCCCACTGGAAAAGAGCCCTGTTCTGGGGCCCCTGCACTGTCTTGGAGTGGGAGAGAAACTGAGAACTGGCCCTGGGACCCTCACGTGACCCTGCCACCTTGGCTCATAAAATTGGAACGGGGTTGCCATTATTTACATTGTATTTTTTGGGAAAGGATTCAATATTCTATTTACCTGATTTTATTCTTCCTTTCCTAGTCCTGACTTCGATTTATACTCCCTGAAAATTTCTCAGAATACGTCATCTTCCATTTCTCTTTCCTAGTTGCGCTGAATATCTTTTGAGTTTAATGCTTATCAAGTAAATAATTTTCGTCCATGGCTCCTTTCTATCTTCTCCCCTGACCAATCTTAGATGATCATTTTAAATCTTATAATTTTTTGATATCTTGAGAATGATCAAACTGCCTTATTACTTTTCAATTTGTAGGTTTGCAAGTCAGAATGCCACCAGTAGACAGGGTTTTAGAATCAGCACAGCAGGTACTGCTACAGAATGGTCTTACCCTGCTTTAATAATGAAGATTCCTTTTCAAAATGGAACAGCAGGAATGATAAACATGTTTGGTAATTTACTAAAAGGAAGTGTCAGGGAATCTTTCATTCTGCAGTCAAAAACCTTCTCAAATTTTGAGGCCAGTGTGGTGGTTTTGGTTTGATTCTCAGGCCAGGATTCTGATTCCAGGGCTAGCTGGGCCTGGGAGAGAGCATTCTCAGATCCTGGGGGTGGGTGGGAAAAGAGTTTCAGTCATCTCGCAATGCCAAAACCTAGTGGCCAGTCTCAGGATCCACATTAACCAGGTTCTAAAAGGGATCAGAGCATGTAAACCCTGGCCAAGAGTTGTCACTGTGATGACTGGGCAGAGTTAGGGAGAAGATATAAAAATAGAGATTATATCCCTAGGTAGTTGTGAATGAAAGGTCATGGCAGCTTAGAACAACAGATGCCCGTTACAACTGAGGTGGAAATCCAAAGGAGCAGGAGGAAACTGTCAAGCCTATAACAGAAAAAGAAAAGAGAACTAACTTTAGAAATGATTCATAGTCTGCCTTTCACACCATTGTTTCTGCTAATGTTCCCAATGAATCATGTGGCTGGCTGCAGAGTCAATATCTAGAGACTCTTGGATAAAGACTTAATGCTGCAAAAGTTCATCATATTTTGTTATGAATGATTTTTCACACTCGTAGGACTGAATTTTCAAAAGAGTTACGTATGTAAAAGTAGCATATATTGTAGCAATTTTCAAAAACCCATTTGCACGTGTAAAACACAGTTTTATGCATTTAGATCCTTTTGAAAATTACCCCTGAAGGTTTGATTCAATTATGAATACATGGCAAACACTTTATACAATATAATAGAAATAACGGCCATTTCTATTTCAAATTAGGTTTATTTGGGGTTGCAAATTGTAAATAAGGGTGTATTTGGTGCCAACCCAATGGTTCAGTGGCAGAGCTGTGAAAAGATCTGGGGTTAATTCCCAACTCTAGGCTTTCTACTCCCCCGGTTAGATGGGACTGGGGGTGCGGCAAAGGCAGCATTCACAGTCTCTAGGAAGTTGGTGGGAGGGAGTGAAAGTTGTAGTTATGGCACAATGGTGACACCGTGGCCAGATTTGAGACCTAAGGTTGCAAGGTTGTAGAAGGAAACCTGGTGCCTGGCTGAGGGCTATCACTACAATGAGTGGTCTAATGTAACTTAGAGAAGAGCACAAACTAAGTTTAAAAATACATAGATGGCTGCAAATGCCAGATCCCAGCCCTGGATTCAACTGAGCTGGAAGGCCAAAGGTGCTGCAGGAAACTTCTGGGTCAAAACAATTTTAAGTAGAGACCCGCTGCTTTGAGAACTCCTATGGGAAAAATCAGGAGCGTTAAGGAGTGTTTTGTTTGGTGTAGAAATTGATAGTGCATGTTTCTCTCTGCCCTTAATGGGAGAAGGAATTAGAGTTGAAGAATGTGACCGTTTTTTTAATTTATTTATTGATATTTTGATGTTATTATTTTATTGTATTTTGATTATGTTGTGAACCACTGACAATGCTCCTTTTTAATTCTGTCCATACTTCCTCTGTATCTCTTAGAGCTCCTATTTCTGTTGCGGGCATGGATCTTTGGGCCAAAGTGGAGTTAGCACAACCTGCAGGAGGACCCCTGCAGGCCCCCACCATCGGCAGCGCTGATGGAAGCAGAGGCCCAACTGGAGCTTCACCAATATCAGCCCACGTTCCCCTTAGGTTGAGCTCTTAGGTGCCGGGGTCGGCTGGACTTCGACCCCAGTCTCTGTGGTGGTGAAGATCCGACGAGAATAGAAAGACACAGGCTATGGTAAATCCTTTGGCCTTCTCAGCTGCCTCCTGAAGCATCTTGATGGTACGAGTCCAGAGGTCTCGAAGTTCCTGTGTGGTCAATTGGGCTGCTGGAGTAGAAACCACTAATGAGAGAGGCAGCGGAGGCAAATTTGTTGTAGACTATCTGGAAGGTTGTGATCCAGTGGCTGCACAGGCATGAGAGTTATGAGAAAACTCTGCCCATGGCAGAAGATATGCCCAGTTGCCCTGGTGTTCGTTAGCGTAGGTTCTGAGGAAGGCATTTCGTGTATGATTAATACATTTGGATTGTCCATTTCCCTGGGGTGGTAAACAGTCATAACATCCAAGGAAATGCACAGAGTGACCACCAGTATTTGGCCATAAACTGTGCACCACAGTTTGATACAATGTGTTTGGGCAGTCTGTGCAAGAGGAAGATGTATAGCTCTCTGCTTCAATGGCAGGGGAGAAAGTCTGACACTTCACGCATATCTAGCATAACTCTCTGCTTCAACGGCAGGGGAGAAAGTCTGACACTTCACACATATCCAGCATAGCTCTCTGCTTCAACGGCAGGGGAGAAAGTCTGACACTTCACGCATATCCAGCATAGCTCTCTGCTTCAACGGCAGGGGAGAAAGTCTGACTCTTCACGCATATCCAGCATAGCTCTCTGCTTCAACGGCAGGGGAGAAAGTCTGACTCTTCACGCATATCCAGCATAGCTCTCTGCTTCAACGGCAGGGGAGAAAGTCTGACACTTCACGCATATCTAGCATAGCTCTCTGCTTCAAAGCAGGGGGGAATGAAGAAATGTGGCTCTATATTCAGGCAACAACCAACAAGGACTGAATTACATAGTCTGGATATACAGATAAGCATAGGTGTAGCTTGCTTATTGCAGTGGTTAATACCCCTAACTAATTAAGTTATTTCACTTAGATGCAGTTCCAACACTGCTCTCTACATTAATGGAGGGGGTGGAAGGGAAATAGAATAAAAAAAGGTTACTAAGAGCCAAGAGTAACAGATAAGTATGAGAGAGAAAAAAAAAGTGAGAAAGCTTGCTGGGCAGACTGGATGGGCCGTTTGGTCTTCTTCTGCCATCATTTCTACGTTTCTATGTCATTTCTATGTTTCTATGTGATGTGTTTATAGGTATTACACTTTGGGTGCTGTTGTTAGCCCAGGAAGAAGAATGAAATGGGCCATCTTTGAGAAATGGTAGACTATGACCCAGATAATAGTGGTGCCATTAGAGAGGGGAAAGTCCACTATGAAGTCAGTGGACAAGTGGGACCAAGATTCCTAGGGGGCTGGCAATAGTTGTAACAGCCCCAGGGTCATTCCAACAAGGGTTTCTGTTGCACGCACGTGGTACAGGAGTCCATGAAAGACCAGACATCTCAACGCATCTGTGGCCACTAATAATACAGCTGTAGCAGGGCGAGAGTCTGACTTCATCCAGGGTGACTTGCAACACAGGATTCATGAACCATCTCAATATCTTTTCTCTGAGTTTTTGTGGAATGACCATTTTCCCTGGTAGGATGGTCATTGTGGCAGCTAGGAGGATAATGGCTGGATCAATGATGTGCTTGAGGGGTTCTGGAGTATCCTTTGCTTGGAAGGAGGGGTAAAGTGCATCCACTTGGATGTTCTTGAGTGCAAGTCGGTACCTGAGCTCGAAATTGAAATGTGCAAAAAATAGGGGCCAGCGAGCCTGTCGGACATTTAATCATTGTGTATGTTAGAGGTGCTCCAAGTTTTAATGATTGGTGTAGATGGTAATCCAATGCTGGGCACCCTTGAGCCAGTGATGCCACTCTTCAAGTATTAGCTTAATTGCCAGATCAGTCCCATAATTGCATTTGGCTGGTGAGAATTTTCGTGAAAAGAAGGAACAAGGATGGAGAATCCTATTAAAGGAGTGCTGGCTTTGGACTGCTCCTACTCCCAAAGTGGATGCATCCACTTCTACTATGAAGGGGCATGTAGGGTCCAGATGATGCAGACAGGGTTTTAGAAAGAAAGCATCCTTCAACTCTTGAAAAGCAGCCACAGTGTTAGGTTCTGTGGACCCAATGGCAATGTAACAGCCTTACCTGAGCCCAAAGTCCAAACCAAGTCTGGGGCAGGCAGCAGGCAAGGCAGAATCCAGAGACAGTCCGTGTCCAAAGACAGGCAGCAGACATGGCAGAATCCAGGGGCAGACCGAGTCCAAAGGCAAGTAAGGGGAAATTGCAGAAAGCAGCCCCAGCACCAGCACAAGCAAGCCTGTAGCCAAGGCAAGGGCTTGTGCTGGACTGCCAAACTAGTCAATTTTTCTGCGTTAGCGCAAGCAACTTTCAGGAGGAACGCCGATGTGAGGGGAGGAACGAGGCTGCATTGACTTGCGCACAGCAGCAACAGAGATGACTTACATCGTGCTAGGAATCGGGTGGCAAAACGGAGGTACAGGTCTGAGCCCTAACAGTACCTCCTCCACAAGGGCCTCTCTGAAGTCTGGGTTTGAGAGGAAATCGTAAATGAATTTCACAAATTAATTGGGGAGCTTGAATGTTCTTGGCTGGTTCCCAGGAGTTCTCCTCTGGACCATAATTTTTCCAGGATATTAAATATTGAAGTGTCTGTTCTTTTCGTCTGATGTCTAAAATTTCCTCAACTTCATATTGTGTGTCCTCCTCTACTATGACGAGTGATGCTTGTTTAAGTTTTCTAGATGACCAAGACAAGATTGCTGGTTTCAGGAGGGATATATGAAACACACCGTGAATGCGGAGTGTTGGAGGTAAACACAATTTATAGGTGACCTTGTTGTGGGAGTCTCAGTTTAGTGGACCCTTGGGCTGACTTGCTGGAGACTGGGAATAGATGGTCAATGTTTCTAAAGAATAGCAGGCTGGGAGGCAGATGTTCAGGCGGGATGTAGATGCTCTTTACCCTGGAAGCTGGTACTCCCCTGGGAGGAGCCCGTAGGAGCCCAACTGCTGGGATTTAGGTGGCTTCACCCTTGGAAGCCGAAGCCCCCCCCCCGGGAGGAGCCTGTCGGGGCCTGGCCGCTGGGACTTAGGCGGGGCGAGGATCAGGACAGGTAACTGGAACCAGACTAGGACAGTAGCAATACTGTAACTGGGTACGGGTTCTGGAACCAGGCAGGAACTGTAGCAAGACTCGGGTACTGGAACCAGGCAGGAATTATAGCAGGACTCAGGTACTGGAACCAGGCAGGGCCTGTAGCAGGACTCAGGTAGTGGAACCAGGCAGGAACTGTAGCAGGTAAACAGGAACCAAGCAGGTACTGTAGCTGGCAGGCAGGAACCAAGCAGGCACTGTAGCAAGCAGACAGGAACCAAGCAGGTACTGTAGCAAGCAGGCAGGAACCAAGCAGGTACTGTAGCAGGCAAGCAGGAACCAAGCTGGTACTGTAGCAGGAATGGAGCGACAAAGCCAAGCGAGTCACTCCGGGGCACAGCGCAACAAGAAAACCGGGAAGCTAACCCGTTGCAAGGCGAGGGACTGAATAGCCACGGTCGGCTTATCAAGGCCACAGCGTCTGACGTCAGGAACTGGGCGGAGTCACCACTGGTGGGAAATGGGCTAGAAAGGTGCCCAAGTGGCGCGGGCACACCTAGAAGCAGGGTATCCTCAGGCACCTTCGCGGCGGCGCAGCCCCAACGGGGACGCCGCCAAACAGGCCGCAAGCCAGGGCTCCGAGGTGGAAGCAGGTCCAGGAACAAGGAGGTAAGGGCCTGGCCACGGTGCTCGCGGCCAGGACCGCAACAGTACGTCCCCTCTTACGCCCCCTCTTAGCCGGTCCAGGTTTACTTGGATGCTCCAGATGGAACTGCAGTAACAAGTCCTTGTCGAGGATATTACGGGCCGGTTCCCAAGAGTTATCCTCAGGTCCGCAACCCTCCCAGGCAAGCAAGTATTCCCATCGGCGTTGGTGGGACCAGACATCCAAAACTTCATGTACTTGATACATAACCTCGTCTGGTACTGAAGGGTCCGAGGGTTCAGGAGCCCAGGAGTGGTATCTGGACAACACAAGAGGCTTCAGTAATGTCACATGGAATAGATCATGTATGCGCATGGAGGAGGGTAGGTGTAGACAGTATGAGACTGCTCCCACTCATTCAGTGACCTGAAAGGGACCACAGAATTTCGGAGCTAGTCTTCGAGACGGAATACGTAGCTGTAGATTTCTGGTGCTAAGCCAGACACGGTCTCCTGGGAGGAAGATAGGTGCTGGCTGACGATGCCTATCCGCCTATTCCTTGGCGGACAGGGCAGCTTTACAGATATTTTCCTGGGTAGAGATCCTCAGGACCGAAGCTGGCGGGCTGAGAGTTGCACTGCCGGGAGTGCACTAGGTTCAGGCAAAGGTAAGGGCGGTCGAAGTTGCTTCCCATAAACAACGAGGAATGGCGAACTTCCAGTAGCAGCATCCGTGCGATTATTATACGAGAACTCCCACCCACGGGAGTAAGTTGGCCCAATTATCTTGTCGTTCATTCACAAAGGCACGGAGGAAGGTCTTCAGGGTTCGATTGGTTCGTTCTGTTGCCCATTACTCTGAGGATGGAACCTGACGAGAAGACTAAGTTGCACATTGAAGCGCTTGCATAGGGCTTTCCAGTAGCGAGCTGTAAACTGTGGTCCTCAGTCGGAGACTATATCTTGTGGGAGTACCGTGAAGTCAAAAGATATGCTGAGTGAACCGGCTAGCAGGTCAGGGGGCAGAAGGTAGCTTGCAAGGGAACAAAGTGTGCCATCTTGGAAAATCGGTCCACGGTTACCCAGATGACTGAGTTACCTTCGGAGGCAGGAATATCCACGACGAAGTCAGTGGAGATGTGCATCCAAAGCTCCACCAGGATGGGCAATGGTTGCAACAAGCCCCTGGACTTCCTGATAAGTGGCTTTTGAACAGCACAAGTAGGGCATGAGCCCACAAAAGCTTGGACGTCCTGTCTCACCGTTAGTCACCAGTACAAATGGTTTAACAAGTCTAAAGTCCCTTTCCAACCAGCATTGCCCCAGTGAGGGAGTCATGGGCCCAAGCGAGGAGAACTGCTCTCCGGGAGCGACGCAGAACAATGGTCTTCCTTTGGGAAGACACCCAAGGTTTGCAACAAGACTTACTTTCACCGGGGTCCCAAGATATACTGAGATGTGTCAGGAGTCTCTTCGACCTCAGAAGAGCGCGAAAGCGCAACAGCTCGAACGTTCTTAGAGTCAGGTCGGTAGTGATAGTTAAAGTCAAATCGATCAAAAAAACAGCTACCCACCGGGCTTGTCTTGGATTCAGGTGTTGGGCTTGCTCAGAATGCTAGGTTTTTGTGGTCGGTATAAATCGTAATCGAATGGTTGGCTCCCTCCAACCACTGACTCCATTCCTCCAGGGCAAGTGTCACGGCTAGCAACTCTTTGTCACCAGCAGAGTAGTTGCTCTCTGCCGGAAGAGGGCAACAGCTGTCCAGAGTCAGAGTACTGGCTCAGTATGGCCCCTACGGCCACATTGGAGGCATCAACCTCCACCACGAAGGGCCGGCTGGGATCCGGATGATGAAGGCAGGTGTCTAATAAGAAGGCTTCTTTGAGGGCCTCAAAAGCTTGGCAGGCAGAAGTTGGCCAATCCACTGTGTTAGCCCCCTTTCGGGTGAGGGCAGTTAATGGAGCCACAATACGAGAGTAATTGGGAATAAAGTGACGGTAGAAACTGGAGAAGCTGAGGAAGCGTTGCAATACTTTAACACCCCTCGGCCGGGGCCAATTCTTAATAGCCTCCACTTTCTCAGGATCCATTTGGAAGCCTGCTGCAGAAACTATGTAGCCTAGGAACGGCAGGGAGGTCTTCTCAAAGCTGCACTTTTCCAACTTCGCATAAAGGCCATGCTCCCTAAGTATCTGGAGCACTTGACGGACATGCTGACGATGTGACGGCAGATCCTGGGAGTAGACTAACATGTCGTCGAGGGTAAACAATTACGCAGGTTAAACAGGAACCACGCAGGTACTTGTAGCTGGCAGGCAGGAAAAAAGCAGGCAATGTAGCAGGCAGGCAGGAACCAAACAGGTACTGTAGCAGGCAAGCAGGAACCAAGCTGGTATTGTAGCAGGAACAGAGTGACAAAGCCAAGCGAGTCACTCCGGGGCACAGCGCAACAGGAAACCGGGAAGCTAACCGTGCAAGGTGAGGACTGAATGGCCGTGGCCGGCTTAACAAGGCCGCGGCGTCTGACGTCAGGAACTGGGGGCGGAGTCACCACTGGTGGGAAAACAGGCTAGAAAGGTGCACAAGTGGCACGCGCGCCTAGATGGCAGGGCGTCCATCAGGCACCTTCGCAGCGGCACAAGCCGCAAAGGGGACGCTGCCAAACAGGCCGCAAGCCAGGAGCTCCGGAGGCGGAAGCAGGTCCATTACCTGCTATTAAGTTCACTTAGAGAATAGCCACTGCCATTAGCAATGGAAACATGAATAGACTTAGCTTTGGGTACTTGCCAGGTTTTCTTATGGCCTGGATTGGCCACTGTTGGAAACAGGATGCTGGGCTTGATGGACCCTTGGTCTGACCCAGCATGGCAATTTCTTAGGTTCTCTAATTGAACTTAATAGCAGGTAATGGACTTCTCCTCCAGGAACTTATCCAATCCTTTTTTAAACACAGCTATACTAACTGCACTAACCACATCCTCTGGCAACAAATTCCAGAGTTTAATTGTGCATTGAGTAAAAAAGAACTTTCTCCGATTAGTTTTAAATGTAAGAACATAAGAACATAAGAAATTGCCATGCTGGGTCAGACCAAGGGTCCATCAAGCCCAGCATCCTGTCTCCAACAGAGGCCAAACCAGGCCACAAGAACCTGGCAATTACCCAAACACCTAGAAGATCCCATGCTACTGATGCAATTAATAGCAGTGACTATTCCCTAAGTAAACTTGATTAATAGCAGTTAATGGACTTCTCTTCCAAGAACTTATCCAAACCTTTTTTGAACCCAGCTACACTAACTGCACTAACCACATCCTCTGGCAGCAAATTCCAGAGATTTATTGTGCGTTGAGTGAAAAAGAATTTTCTCCGATTAGTCTTAATGTGCTACTTGCTAACTTCATGGAATTGCCCCCTAGTCCTTCTATTATTCGAAAGTGTAAATAACCGAGTCACATCTACTCGTTCAAGACCTCTCATGATCTTAAAGAACCTCTATTGATATCCCCCCCTCAGCCGGTCTCTTCTCCAAGCTGAACAGCCCTAACCTCTCAGCCTTTCCTCCTAGGGGAGCTCTTCCATCCCCTTTATCATTTTGGTTGCCCTTCTCTGTACCTTCTCCATTGCAAACTATATCTTTTTTGAGATACGGCGACCAGAATTGTACACAAGTATTCAAGGTGTGGTCTCACCATGGAGCGAATATAGAGGCATTATGGACATTTTCCGTTTTATTAACCATTCCCTTCCTAAGAATTCCTAACATTTTATTTGCTTTTTTGACTGCTGCAGCACACTGAGCTGACGATTTCAATGTATTATCTACTATGACGCCTAGATCTCTTTCTTGGGTGGTAGCTCCTAATATGGAACCTAACATCGTTGTAACTACAGCTAGGGTTATTTTTCCCTATATGCAACAACCTTGCACTTGTCCACATTAAATTTCATCTGCCATTTGGATGCCCAATCTTCCAGTCTTGCAAGGTCCTCCTGTAATGTATCACAGTCTGCTTGTGATTTAACTACTCTGAATAATTTTGTATCATCTTCAAATTTGATAACGTCACTCATCGTATTCCTTTCCAGATCATTGATATATATATTGAAAAGCACCGGTCCAAGTACAGATCCCTGAGGCACTCCACTGTTTACCCTTTTCCACTGAGAAAATTGACCATTTAGTCCTACTCTCTGTTTCCTTGTCTTTTAACCAGTTTGTAATCCACGAAAGGACATCGCCTCCTATCCCATGACTTTTTAGTTTCGTAGAAGCCTCTCATGAGGGACTTTGTCAAACGCCTTCTGAAAATCCAAATACACTACATCTACCGGTTCACCTTTATCCACATGTTATAACCACTTCAAAAAATGAAGCAGGTTGTTAGGCAAGACTTCCCTTGGGTAAATCCATGTTGACTGGATTTACCCCAAGGGAATGGCCCCATGCTAAACTTCATGGAGTGCCCCCTAGTCTTTCTACTATCCGAAAGAGTAAATAACCGATTCACATCTACCCGTCTAGACCTCTCATGATTTTAAACATCTCTATCATATCCCCCCTCGCCGTCTCTTCTCCAAGCTGAAAAGTCCTAACCTCTTTAGTCTTTCCTCAGGGGAGCTGTTCCATTCCCCTTATCATTTTGGTAGCCCTTCTCTGTACCTTTCTCCATCGCAATTATATCTTTTTTGAGATGCAGCGACCAGAATTTGTACACCAGTATTCAAAGGTGCGGTCTCACCATGGAACGATACAGAGGCATTATGACATTTTCCGTTTTATTCACCATTCCCTTTCTAATAATTCCCAACATTCTGTTTGCTTTTTCGACTGCCGCAGCACACTGAACCGACGATTTCAATGTGTTATCCACTATGACACCTAGATCTCTTTCTTGGGTTGTAGCAAATAATATGGAACCCAACATTGTGTAATTATAGCATGGGTTATTTTTCCCTATATGCATCACCTTGCACTTATCCACATTAAATTTCATCTGCCATTTGGATGCCCTATTTTCCAGTCTCACAAGGTCTTCCTGCAATTTATCACAATCTGCTTGTGATTTAACTACTCTGTACAATTTTGTGTCATCTGCAAATTTGATTATCTCACTCGTCATATTTCTTTCTAGATCATTTATAAATATATTGAAAAGTAAGGGTCCCAATACAGATCCCTGAGGCACTCCACTGTCCACTCCTTTCCACTGAGAAAATTGTCCATTTAATCCTACTCTCTGTTTCCTGTCTTTTAGCCAGTTTGCAATCCACGAAAGGACATCGCCACCTATCCCATGACTTTTTTACTTTTCCTAGAAGCCTCTCATGGGGAACTTTGTCAAACGCCTTCTGAAAATCCAAGTATACTATATCTATCGGTTCACCTTTATCCACATGTTTATTAACTCTTTCAAAAAAGTAAAGTAGATTTGTGAGGCAAGACTTGCCCTGGGTAAAGCCATGCTGACTTTGTTCCATTAAACCATGTATTTCTATATGTTCTGTGATTTTGATATTTAGAACACTTTCCACTATTTTTCCTAGAAAACAAAAAGGAAGGTGATCAAGAAAGCCGTGAGGAACAAAAAAGAAAGTGACGGAGGTCCTTCAGGAGTTCTTATTAGTTGCCCGACTCTAGGCCTGAGTTTTCGCCTAAAAAGGCTGCTTCAGGGGCCTACCATAATAAAATACAATAAATATTATGCAAACAATCAAATAACAAACATACATATTTAAGGATTAAAAAATCAAATTAATAAATTAAAAACTGAATAAAACAGACGCATAAAAAGTACTAAACATGCATTAAACTGTTGCACTCCTAATTAATTAAAAATGCAGTGATGAGAAAAGGCAGAGTGAGGGACCGAGAACAAGAATATTAAACACAACATGGTCGTAAAACAGGTGTTTAAAAAGCTAATGAGACATAAAAAAGTCATACCTAAACAAACTGAAAATAATAAGAAGCGTGATCAATTGGGTGATATCACAGGCAAAATTTAAAGAGAGCAATAAATATGAACTGCTATTGAAATTATAAAATTCTTCTCTTAAGAATTACATTTACCTTCTTTAAATATCTCCAAAGGATTAGAGATATATTCTCTAATACAAGCAGATGTTATTAATCCTTCATCAATCGGGCTTTTCCTCGATTGTGGTCAAGTGCAGTTTAAAAAATTCAACTGAAAAAAGGTTTGTAAAAAATATCTTTAATACAAAAACTCTTCATTTGTGCACCTAAAATCTAATATGTCTTCAAAATCAGTGTAATAAATATGTGAGAAAACAAACTATTAAAAGCATATGTAATTAAGAGAAAAGAGTGATGAATTTGCTACAAGCATGTGTCAATTAAAAATCAAGTGAAACAATTAAATGGTGTACAGATGTGATTTATCTAATATATTCTTCTTGATTATAATTACGCATGTGGAATATTTGTGATGATTATTTGTGCATAAATAGTAAGTATTTCTTATTAATTAAATTATAACGGAACACAAGGCAAAAAGTATACGCACACATCTCAATATTTTATAATTAATCTAAAATATTAATCAATTACTTTTTGCTACAAAAATAATAACAATAAAAATTAAATTAAGTGGCAAAATGAAAAGAAAATAATTTCGAATCAACTTAGTAATCATCATTATAATATGTGACCGCAGTTAATCGTGACAAATCAAATGAAATATTACCTTTGAGGGACAAATGAATGTGTTTCTGAAACATTATAATTATAAATATTTAGATACTGCCTTAGAAAGGCAAACACACACTGTTTATTGTACCAAAAAAACGGGGACATTTAAACACCAAAAATTGAAAATTGATAATTAATATATTCAGCGCCAAAATATCAAACACAGAATAGACAAACAACAAACATAAAACACATTTAGTATAGTTAAAAAAGAGTTGCGTCGAAAATAATATAACAAAAAATTGTTAAGCTCATGTCGGCATAGTTAACCTATAATACAAATCAACTCATTAGACCGTAGTTTTTGAAATATAGAAAATTTTAAGAAAAATTTTTGCCTGCCATATTCTTTTCTTTTAATGCTCGCAAAATATCTTTAGTTAGTTATCAGAACTGTTACTGCATTACTCATGCATTGCTAATTGCCCAACAAATCCTTTCCTTTATGTGCTATGTTGTCGCAGAGTCTCTTAGCAATTTAACTCGTGCATTGCTTAGGTTAGTTATCGAGACTACTGCGGCAACATACACAAAGGAGCCATCAAAAAAACGCGGACTAATGAATGCAAACTTAAAAAATATGGAAATACCCAATTAAATAATGTGCACGAAGAAAACTTACGTCGTACTTGTTGCGCGTCTGAAGTCACACAAAATTAAACCAAACCTCGGGAGCATTCAAACAAGAAAGCTTTTATATTTGTATTTGGCGCCAAAAAAGCTGTCAATCAACTGAAAGGGGAGTGGGCAGATGGCGAACATGAAAACAAAGGTTTTAATTAAGAATGTGGACACAAATATGATTAAACAAAAAATAATTAAAGTAAATGTGACAAAATGTATTAAGAAAAACTAAAAAATGTGTTAATCTTTGGAAAAGATAAGTAAATTCGTGTAGGCGTGGTTAACCAAAACTGTCAATCACCTCATGTGGGCGTGGTTCACAAAAAATGTTAAACGCCTGTCGTGTTCTTAACCAACTAGCAGGCTTGTCATCTTTGTGCTATACAAACACAGTATGTATTAGTGATTTGACTTAAGTATTATTTCATTAGTGATCAGAAATGCTGCTGCAGCAAAATGCTTGGATAAGTGAATACATAATCAAAAAAAAAACCCAATTCTATATATTAAAACAAATACACCGTGATTACTATATATCTAGGATCACAAAAAATAAAATAAAAAACCAAAAAATAACAATCAACTAAAATGAGCGGCAAACTATAAATATATTAATTTTATGAAGTGTAAATCTATTAATTATATTAATGACACAAAAAAGGGGGAAAAAAAGGAAGAAAAAGAGCAATATTTATACAAAAACAAAAAATGTATACAAAAGATTTTTGACAAGCACTTACATCATCTTATAATAGATAGACTCTAATGTTTAAAATGACGTCTCCTACAATATTGGATAATAATCAAATCTTAAAACGACCCAAATGTGATCAACTAAATAATTAAGTCCAATAATGTGTAATGTAAATAACAATGAACCTTTGATCGAGAAAAAAACTTTTTTGCAGAATCACACCTTAAAAGTAAATATTCTTTCAAATAGCAGAAAAATATAACTGCTTAATTAAAATGAGTAAAATTGTAGCCTGTGATATACACCAAAAGATACACGATAAAAAAATCAGATAGACTATTCTATAAAATGAATAAAAGTATATAAAACACCTGTCGTACAATAAAGACCACCTATTATTATAAAAATACAGAGTAATCAATGTCTAAGTTTAGACCATGTGGGGACATTGTATTAAAATCAAAAATGAGTTTTTGTTCTTGCTGCAAAAGTATTTTATCTAGGTCACCTCCTCTCCAATGCAATGAGGGTTGCAACAGGACGCAAAATTTATAATCGTTGAATTTGTGATTTGCTTCTAATGAGTGATCAACTAGTGGTTTAGATACAATTTTTCTATTAATATTGCTTTTGTGCTCTATAATTCTTTTTCTAAACTCTCTCACTGTTTTCCCAATGTACATCTTATTACAGGGGCAAATGACTGCATAAATGACACCTTTGCTCCTACAGTTTGTGAATTGCTTTAATAAAAAATTTTTGCCAGTACCAGGAATGACGACATTGTTTGTCTTAAAATTAACATTACATACAGAACATGCGTTACATGGTCTGTGTCCAGCTGGTCTAATGTCTCTTGGCTGTTTCTGTGGGAGAGCTGACGGAGAAATATAATCTTTAATATTTTTAGATCTTTTGTTTGCTATTAGTATCTCTTTATTCTCAAAACCATCAATTAATTGAATCATTGGCCAATGTCGTTTCAGAATTTTGATAATATTATGTGACATGTGAGTGTACATCAGCGGACAAGTGATCTTGACATTTGGTGTCTTAATTTTGGGCTGAAGAAGATCAGACCTTTTTTGTTTAAGTACTCTATTAAGACCACATACTACATGCTTCTCAGGGTATTCTCTATCAAGAAATCTCTGCTTCATTTCACCAGCTCTAAACTTAAATGTTGCATCATCATCACAAAGTCTTCTAAGTCTTAAAAACTGGGAGTACGGTAAATTATTCATTAGAGACCTGTTATGGCAACTGTTAAAATGTAAAAGTTTATTAGAATTTGTAGGTTTTCTGTAAATGTCGGTATGGAATCTGCCTTCCTTTATGGTAATTTGAATATCTAAAAAGGAAATAGTTTTATTGTGAGATTGCATTGTAAACTTGAGATTAAAATCTAATGTATTGAGCCATTTGTGAAACTCTTCTAAATCCGTCTGATTCCCATTCCATAGCAGAAATATATCGTCTATGTATCTTTTCCATACAATAATATTAGTAGACCATCTGTGTTCTTTTAGAAATCTTCCTTCAAATTTGGCTACATATAAGTTTGCTATGGAAGGGGCCATGGCAGACCCCATAGCAACTCCCTTGATTTGAAGAAAAAATTCTTTATCAAATTTAAAAAAATTTTTGGTTAAGGCAATTTCGGCTAGTTCTATGACAAATTGATTGGGTATGCGTCTGTGTACATTATGTTCTAAAAGTTGTTCAGTGACAATCTCTACCGCTGACATCTGCGGGATATTTGTATAAAGGGATTCAATATCCATGGTAACCATAAGAGCCTCTTCTTTCACTTGTGGAAACTTTTCTAACATCGTAATAAAATCGGACGAATCTTTAATATACGACGGGATGGAAGGGACTTGTTTTTTCAAAAATTTGTCTATAAAAGTGGACAAAGGTTCAAGTAATGAGCCAATTACTGAAATGATGGGCCTTCCTGGTGGTTCACTAAGCGATTTATGAATTTTGGGTAGGACGTATATTGTTGGGAGAACTGGATGGTTTACAGTCAAAAATTCAAATTCTTTATGTGTAATAAAATTCCCTTCTTTTGCTGTGACAAGTAAGGTGTCTATCTGATTTTTTAATTTCATTGTAGGATCACTTAATAATTTACAATAAAATGTTTGGTCCGATAGTTGTCTATGAATCTCTGCTATGTATTTTGTTCGGTCCATAATAACTATGGATCCTCCCTTGTCTGCAGCCTTTATTACGATACTGTCATCATTTCTTAAATCTGTGATGGCATCCATTTCTCTTTTTGTCAAATTTTTATAATGCTGATTAATATCTTTTCGTTCTTCTTTCGCGAGATCATTTAAAACTTACATCACTTATAATAGATAGACTCTAATGTTTAAAATGAACACAGATGGTCTACTAATATTATTGTATGGAAAAGATACATAGACGATATATTTCTGCTATGGAATGGGAATCAGAGGGATTTAGAAGAGTTAATCTCAAGTTTACAATGCAATCTCACAATAAAACTATTTCCTTTTTAGATATTCAAATTACCATAAAGGAAGGCAGATTCCATACTGACATTTACAGAAAACCTACAGATTCTAATAAACTTTTACATTTTAACAGTTGCCATAACAGGTCTCTAATGAATAATTTACCGTACTCCCAGTTTTTAAGACTTAGAAGACTTTGTGATGATGATGCAACATTTAAGTTTAGAGCTGGTGAAATGAAGCAGAGATTTCTTGATAGAGAATACCCTGAGAAGCATGTAGTAAGTGGTCTTAATAGAGTACTTAAACAAAAAAGGTCTGATCTTCTTCAGCCCAAAATTAAGACACCAAATGTCAAGATCACTTGTCCGCTGATGTACACTCACATGTCACATAATATTATCAAAATTCTGAAACGACATTGGCCAATGATTCAATTAATTGATGGTTTTGAGAATTAAGAGATACTAATAGCAAACAAAAGATCTAAAAATATTAATTATATTTATATTCTCTCGTCAGCTCTCCCACAGAAACAGCCAAGAACATTAGACCAGCTGGACACAGACCATGTAACGCATGTTCTGTATGTAATGTTAATTTTAAGACAAACAATGTCGTCATTCCTGGTACTGGCAAAAATTTTTATTAAAGCAATTCACAAACTGTAGGAGCAAAGGTGTCATTTATGCAGTCATTTGCCCCTGTAATAAGATGTACATTGGGAAAACAGTGAGAGAGTTTAGAAAAAGAATTATAGAGCACAAAAGCAATATTAATAGAAAAATTGTATCTAACCACTAGTTGATCACTCATTAGAAGCAAATCACAAATTCAACGATTATAAATTTTGCGTCCTGTTGCAACCCTCATTGCATTGGAGAGGAGGTGACCTAGATAAAATACTTTTGCAGCAAGAACAAAAACTCATTTTTGATTTTAATACAATGTCCCCACATGGTCTAAACTTAGACATTGATTACTCTGTATTTTTATAATAATAGGTGGTCTTTATTGTACGACAGGTGTTTTTATACTTTTATTCATTTTATAGAAGTCTATCTGATTTTTTTATCGTGTATCTTTTGGTGTATATCACAGGCTACAATTTTACTCATTTTAATTAAGCAGTTATATTTTTCTGCTATTTGAAAGAATATTACTTTTTAAGGTGTGATTCTGCAAAAAAGTTTTTTTCTCGATCAAAGGTTCATTGTTATTTACATTACACATTTTGGACTTAATTACTTAGTTGATCACATTTGGGTCGTTTTAAGATTTGATTATTATCCAATATTGTAGGAGACGTCATTTTAAACATTAGAGTCTATCTATTATAAGTGATGTAAGTGCTTGTCAAAAATCTTTGTATACATTTTTTGTTTTTGTAAAATATTGCTCTTTTTCTTCCTTTTTTTTTCCCCCTTTTTTGTGTCATTAATATAATTAATAGATTTACACTTCATAAAATTAATATATTTATAGTTTGCCGCTCATTTTAGTTGATTGTTATTTTTGGTTTTTATTTTATTTTTTGTGATCCTAGATATATAGTAATCACGGTGTATTTGTTTTAATATATAGAATTGGGTTGTTTTTTTTGATTATGTATTCACTTATCCAAGCATTTTGCTGCAGCAGCATTTCTGATCACTAATGAAATAATACTTAAGTCAAATCACTAATACATACTGTGTTTGTATAGCACAAAGATGACAAGCCTGCTAGTTGGTTAAGAACACGACAGGCGTTTAACATTTTTTGAACCACGCCCACATGAGGTGATTGACAGTTTTGGTTAACCACGCCTACACAAATTTACTTATCTTTTCCAAATTAACACATTTTTTAGTTTTTCTGTTGCGACCCCAGTCGCTTACGCAGCGACCAGGGCTCTTACCTTCCCCGCGGGTCTCCTCCCTGCACCGCGAGCCGCGCGATTCCGGGCCGGCCTGGCCGCATGGCAGCGGCGTCCTCCTCGTGGGGACCCGGCAAGCCCGAGGATAGCTCCGCCCCCTGCGGGGGAATGCGCGAGGGCTGTCCTTTTGAGCTCCCAGCACCCGGATGTGCCGATCCGCCCTCCTTCTGACGTCAGCCCCGGAGGGGATTTAAACCCGCAGCTTTCTTCTTTGCTTTGCCTTGCAACGTGGTCACTCCTTGGAGAGAGTTAGTTGCTGCTATCCTGCGTGTCTTGATCCTGGTTTGTCTCACGATTCTGCCTGCCTGCTGCCTGTCTTGATCCTGGTTTGTCTCACGATTCTGCCTGCCTGCTGCCTGTCTTGATCCTGGTTTGTCTCACGATTCTGCCTGCCTGCTGCCTGCCTTGATCCTGGTTTGTTTCACGTCTCTGCCTGTTCACTGCCTGCCTCGACTCTGGCTCGCTTCTTGGAGCCACTACTTGCTGCATACCCAGACTCCGGCACACCTCCTCGTTCCTGTCTTCAGCTACCAGTCCAGACTTCTGTCCGTCCTCGGTTTTCCCTCACGCCAGTGACTCTCCTAAGTCCCAGCGGTCCGGGTCCCTACGGGCTCCTCCTGGGGGGACCTCGGACTTCCAGGGCGAAGCCACCTAAGTCCTAGCGACCCGGGCCCTAACAGCTCCTCTGGTGGGGTCACGGGTTTCCAGGTGAAGATCCATCCCGCACTGTGTGTGTCTGCCTTCCGACCGTCCCATATTGCCGGTCGGCCCAAGGATCCACACCCGGAGCACAACAGTTTGCAAGGCCATGGATCCGGCAGACCTAGCTGGTCTACAGGCCATTCCCGGACTGGCTCAACGTTTGGTTCAACAACAACAGGTACTGGACACCCTGGCGGCCACCGTGGAACGGTTGGCTACCCGTATGGACGTTGAGCCCGCGGCACCGGTTCCGGTAGCCATACCTGCCCCAGTGGTGACGCTTCATACTCCCACGCAGCTTCCAGCTCCCACACGTTTTGCTGGGGACTCTAAGGCTTGTGCGGGCTTCCTGAATCAGTGTTTTGTACGGTTCGCCCTGCTACCCAATCAGTTTCCCTCAGATGGAATCAAGGTGGCTTACATCTTTTCATTACTTGATGGTCGAGCCTTAAACTGGGCGTCTCCCATGTGGGATAAAATGATCCCGCCCTGAGTGATCTGAGTTTGTTCGTGGAGGAATTTCGAGCAGCATTCGATGAACCAGCACGTCAGGCCTCCGCAACTTCTGAACTACTCCAGCTTCGGCAGGGGACACGAACCCTAGCCGACTACGCTCTGGAATTCCGCACCCTTGCCCAAGAAGTGGGTTGGGCCGATAACGCCCTTCGCGGGGTTTTTCTTGAAGGCCTGGCGGCTAGAATAAAGGACGAGCTTGCAGCTCGGGACCTTCCAGAGGACCTGAACTCACTTATTAACGTGGCTGGGCGCATCGACCGACGCCTGCAGCAAAGAGCGAAGGAAGGGCGCTTCCCTCGCCGTCTGGTCCCCGTACCGTCAGCTACCGCTAGATCTTCGAACTCCGGATCTCGGACCACCGGCTCCTCAGCAGAGTCTTCTCAGGAAGAGCCTATGCACCTAGGAAGATCCGCTCTGACCCCCGAGAGAGGCAACGCCGCCGAGACTTGCGTTTATGTTTATACTGCGGAGGTAAAGGCCATTTCCTGGCCCAATGCAAGGAGCGTCCGGGAAACTCCCGCACCTAGGGGTAAGTGAGGAGGTTCCCCTAGGTTGTCTGAATGCAACTCCTCATTGTACCGTACCCGTAACCCTCAAATATCCGGGGGGTTCTTTCAACACAAAGGCCCTCATAGATTCCGGCGCAGGAGGGAACTTTATCACTCAGGATTTGGTACGACACCTTCAGCTCTCCACGCAGCGTCAGGAACCTCCCTTACGGGTCACCTCCATTCAGGGTACACCGCTCGCCGGCAGTATAACTACTAGTACCAAGCCCATCATCCTTCAGACTGGTCTGCTTCACACAGAGAGGATTTCGTTCCTGGTTTTGGAGAAATCGGTATATCCCGTGGTCCTGGGGTTACCCTGGCTCCAACTACATTCCCCGGAGATTCGATGGGACGATTTCCAGATTGTCCGTTGGGGTGCACACTGCTCCCATTCTTGCATCCAGCCCTGGAGGGGTCCGCAAACGCCTCTGGCGCAGACTGATGTCAGGCTTCAGCTTCCGTTCCCTACCAGGATTTTGCTGACGTGTTCTCTAAGGAAAAAGCGGAGTTGCTTCCACAGCATCGTCCATTTGATTGCGCGATTGACTTGCTTCCTGGCTCCACTCCCCCCCGTGGGAGAGTATACCCACTTTCTCAGCCTGAAACCCGAGCCATGTCTGAGTACATTTCGGAGAATCTCGCCAAGGGGTTTATTCGCCCCTCTAAGTCGCCCGCAGGAGCGGGTTTCTTTTTTGTGGCAAGAAAGATGGGTCTTTGCGGCCCTGTATAGACTATCGTGGACTTAATGCCATAACCAAGAAAATCGCTACCCACTGCCGTTAATCCCGGAGCTGTTGGACAAACTCCAGGGGGCACAAGTATTCACGAAGCTGGACTTGCGAGGGGCCTACAATTTGGTTCGTATCCGTCCCGGGGATGAATGGAAGACCGCTTTCAACACCCGGGATGGACATTACGAATACTTAGTGATGCCATTTGGCCTATGCAATGCTCCTGCAGTGTTCCAGCACTTAATGAATGAGATTCTCCGGGACTTCCTACAATCATGCGTTATAGTATATTTAGATGACGTTCTTATCTACTCCTCGGATCTAGCCTCTCACCGAAGACATGTTCGACAGGTACTCCAGATTCTGCGGGATCATCGGTTATATGCGAAATTAGAAAAATGTCTCTTTGAGCAGAATTCCTTGCCCTTTTTAGGGTATATCGTTTCTGCAACTGGTTTTCGCATGGATCCCAGCAAAGTATCTGCCATCCGAAATTGGCCCCGGCCGGTGGGCCTGAAGGCTTTGCAACGTTTTTTGGGCTTTGCAAATTTCTACTGCCACTTTATTCCACGGTATTCCCAGCTGGTGGCACCTCTCACCACCCTAACCAAGAAGGGTGCGGACACTCGAATCTGGCCTTCCGAGGCTTGCAAAGCTTTTGAGGACTTAAAGGAGGCTTTCCTCCATGACACCTGTTTGCGACATCCGGATCCCACTCAGCCATTCTTCGTGGAGGTAGATGCCTCTAGTGTTGCGGTAGGGGCGGTCCTCTCACAAAAGTCCTCTTCTGGCCATTTGTTCCCTTGCTCCTATTTTTCCAAGAAATTCACTTCCGCCGAAAACAACTATGGGATTGGCGACAAGGAGCTATTGGCAATCAAGTTGGCACTAGAAGAGTGGAGGCAATGGTTGGAGGGGGCGACTCATCCTGTGACGGTCTACACCGATCACAAGAATTTGGAATTCCTGAACCAAGCCCAGCGGCTGAACCCCAGACAAGCACGGTGGTCGCTGTTTTTCAGTCGGTTTGACTTTCTCCTCAAGTATCGACCTGCCGCGAAGAACGTCCGGGCGGACGCCCTCTCGAGGAATGATATTCCGGAGGAGAAGGAGGAGATCCCTCAGTATATTATCGATCCAGCCAAGGTCCAGTTAGCCAATACTATCGTATCCTCTGTTGAACGTGTTGTAGTCCTCGCAGGGACCGCAAAAGAGTTCTTGCCTGGGCTCATGATTCCCTCTCTGGTGGTCACGCCGGTAGGGAGAGGACCCTCAATCTTCTCAACCGCTATTACTGGTGGCCTAAGGTGCGCCAGGATGTACGCCTGTACGTGGATTCTTGCCCAGTTTGCGCCCGGCAGAAACCTCTGAACGGTCGCCCATGGGGGCTTCTGCAGCCTCTTCCCATTCCCACGGAACCCTGGACCCATATCGCCACTGATTTTGTGGTGGATTTACCCCCTTCCAAGGGCAATACGGTGATATGGGTAACAGTAGACCGCTTCTCCAAAATGGTTCATCTCGTACCATTACCCAAGTTGCCATCAGCACCAGAGTTAGCCCACCTGTTCACACAGCATATCTTCAGGGCTCATGGACTTCCGCAAAGTATCGTTTCTGATCGGGGCCCACAGTTCACGGCTCGATTTTGGCGGGCCATCTGCCGGAAATTTGGGATACAGTTGAACCTATCTACAGCCTTCCACCCACAAAGCAATGGGCAGACCGAACGCATGAATAGGTCCTTGAAGACGTTCCTTCGAAGTTTTGTCTCCGAAAGAGGAGACAATTGGGTGTCCCTCCTTCCCTGGGCCGAGTTTGCCTACAACAACCACACCCACTCGATAACAGGACAATCACCTTTCCAGACCGTTTTCGGTCGCCACCTGAAACCTCCGGTGCCCATTCCTGTTACCGTGCCTTCACCGGCAGCACTAACGGTGGCCCAACACATTCATCATCTATGGAGGTCGGTCCAACGCCGACTCACTTCCTCAGCCGAAAAGATGCAGAAATATGCCAATCGCCACCGTCGACCAGCACCCATATTCTTACCCGGTACTAAGGTATGGCTAAGCACCAGAAACCTCCATTTGCCAGGTCGCTCCAAGAAATTGGCATCAAGATACTGTGGCCCTTTCACTATCGCTGAACGCATAGGGTTGGTCTCTTATAGACTCCGTCTACCCTCCTCTTTACGTGTCCACAACGTGTTCCATGTCTCTCTACTGAAGCCAGTGGTACTCTCCCGTTTCCATCAACCCTCGACTGATGCTGTATCATCCCCCTAATGAAGAACCTACCTATCAGGTACGCGAAGTACTAGATGTTCGTTTCCGGGCTCGTCGCTGGGAATACCTGTTGGCATGGGAGGGTTGCGGTCCTGAAGAGGATTCCTGGGAGCCAGCTCGGAATATTCTGGACAAATCGCTGTTAGCCCGCTTCCATCAGGACAATCCCGGTAAGCCGGGTCCCCTGAGGAGGGGCGTAAGAAAGGGGGTACTGTTGCGACCCCAGTCGCTTACGCAGCGACCAGGGCTCTTACCTTCCCCGCGGGTCTCCTCCCTGCCCGCGAGCCGCGCGATTCCGGGCCGGCCTGGCCGCATGGCAGCGGCGTCCTCCTCGTGGGGACGCCGGCAAGCCCGAGGATAGCTCCGCCCCCTGCGGGGGAATGCGCGCGCGCGAGGGCTGTCCTTTTGAGCTCCCAGCACCCGGATGTGCCGATCCGCCCTCCTTCTGACGTCAGCCCCGGAGGGGGATTTAAACCCGCAGCTTTCTTCTTTGCTTTGCCTTGCAACGTGGTCACTCCTTGGAGAGAGTTAGTTGCTGCTATCCTGCGTCTTGATCCTGGTTTGTCTCACGATTCTGCCTGCCTGCTGCCTGTCTTGATCCTGGTTTGTCTCACGATTCTGCCTGCCTGCTGCCTGCCTTGATCCTGGTTTGTTTCACGTCTCTGCCTGTTCACTGCCTGCCTCGACTCTGGCTCGCTTCTTGGAGCCACTACTTGCTGCATACCCAGACTCCGGCACACCTCCTCGTTCCTGTCTTCAGCTACCAGTCCAGACTTCTGTCCGTCCTCGGTTTCCCTCACGCCAGTGACTCTCCTAAGTCCCAGCGGTCCGGGTCCCTACGGGCTCCTCCTGGGGGGACCTCGGACTTCCAGGGCGAAGCCACCTAAGTCCTAGCGACCCGGGCCCTAACAGCTCCTCTGGTGGGGTCACGGGTTTCCAGGTGAAGATCCATCCCGCACTGTGTGTGTCTGCCTTCCGACCGTCCCATATTGCCGGTCGGCCCAAGGATCCACATCCGGAGCACAACATTTTCTTAATACATTTTGTCACATTTACTTTAATTATTTTTTGTTTAATCATATTTGTGTCCACATTCTTAATTAAAACCTTTGTTTTCATGTTCGCCGTCTGCCCACTCCCCTTTCAGTTGATTGACAGCTTTTTGGCGCCAAATACAAATATATAAGCTTTCTTGTTTGAATGCTCCCGAGGTTTGGTTTAATTTGTGTGACTTCAGACGCGCAACAAGTACGACGTAAGTTTTCTTCGTGCACATTATTTAATTGGGTATTTCCATATTTTTTAAGTTTGCATTCATTAGTCCGCGTTTTTTTGATGGCTCCTTTGTGTATGTTGCCGCAGTAGTCTCGATAACTAACCTAAGCAATGCACGAGTTAAATTGCTAAGAGACTCTGCGACTACATAGCACATAAAGGAAAGGATTTGTTGGGCAATTAGCAATGCATGAGTAATGCAGTAACAGTTCTGATAACTAACTAAAGATATTTTGCGAGCATTAAAAGAAAAGAATATGGCAGGCAAAAAATTTTTCTTAAAATTTTCTATATTTCAAAAACTACGGTCTAATGAGTTGATTTGTATTATAGGTTAACTATGCCGACATGAGCTTAACAATTTTTTGTTATATTCATTTTGGACACAACTCTTTTTTAACTATACTAAATGTGTTTTATGTTTGTTGTTTGTCTATTCTGTGTTTGATATTTTGGCGCTGAATATATTAATTATCAATTTTCAATTTTTGGTGTTTAAATGTCCCCGTTTTTTTGGTACAATAAACAGTGTGTGTTTGCCTTTCTAAGGCAGTATCTAAATTTATAATTATAATGTTTCAGAAACACATTCATTTGTCCCTCAAAGGTAATATTTCATTGATTTGTCACGATTAACTGCGGTCACATATTATAATGATGATTACTAAGTTGATTCGAAATTATTTTCTTTTCATTTTGCCACTTAATTTAATTTTTATTGTTATTATTTTGTAGCAAAAAGTAATTGATTAATATTTTAGATTAATTATAAAATATTGAGATGTGTGCGTATACTTTTTGCCTTGTGTTCCGTTATAATTTAATTAATAAGAAATACTTACTATTTATGCACAAATAATCATCACAAATATTCCACATGCGTAATTATAATCAAGAAGAATATATTAGATAAATCACATCTGTACACCATTTAATTGTTTCACTTGATTTTTAATTGACACATGCTTGTAGCAAATTCATCACTCTTTTCTCTTAATTACATATGCTTTTAATAGTTTGTTTTCTCACATATTTATTACACTGATTTTGAAGACATATTAGATTTTAGGTGCACAAATGAAGAGTTTTTTTGTATTAAAGATATTTTTACAAACCTTTTTTCAGTTGAATTTTAACTGCACTTGACCACAATCGAGGGAAATCCCGATTGATGGAAGGATTAAATAACATCTGCTTGTATTAGAGATATATCTCTAAATCCTTTGGAGATATTTAAAGAAGGTAAATGTAATTCATTAAGATAAGAATTTTTATAATTTCAATAGCAGTTCATATTTATTGCTCTCTTTAAATTTTGCCTGTGATATCACCCAATTGATCACGCTTCTTAATTTATTTCAAGTTTGTTTAGGTATGACTTTTATGCTCAATTAGCTTTTAAACACCTGTTTTTACGACCATTTGTGTTTAATATTCTTGTTCCTCGGTCCCTCCTCTGCCTTTTCTCATCACTGCATTTTTAATTAATTAGGAGTGCACAGTTTTATGCATGTTTTAGTACTTTTTATGCGTCTGTTTTATTCATGTTTTTAAATTTTTAATTTGATTTTTTAATCTTCTTAAATATGTATGTTTGTTATTTGATTGTTTGCATAATATTTATTGTATTTATTATTGTAGCCCCTGAAGCAGCCTTTTTAGGCGAAATCAGGCCTAGAGTCGGGCAACTATAAAGAACTCCTGAAGGACCTCCGGTCACTTTCTTTTTTGTTCCTCACTATTTTTCCTGGCACTGAAGTCAGGCTAACCGGTCTGGAGCCCTTTTAAATATTGGGGTTACATTAGCTATCCTCCAGTCTTCAGGTACAATGGATGGTTTTAAATAATAGGTTACAAATTTTTAACTAATAGGGTCCTGAAATTTCATTTTTAGTTCCTTCAGAACTCTGCGGTGTATACCATCCTGTCCAGGTGATTTACTACTCTTCAGTTTGTCAATCAGGCCTAACCACATCTTCTAGGTTCACCATGATTTGGTTCAGTCCATCTGAATCATTACCCATGAAAACCTTCTCCGGTACGGGTACCTCCCCAACATCCTCTTTAGTAAATACCGAAGCAAAGAAATCATTTAATCTTTCCGCAATCGCCTTATCTTCTCTAAGTGCCCCTTTAAATTAACCCCTCGATCATCTAAAACGGTCCAACTGACTCCATCACAGGCTTTCCTGCTTCGAATTCTTTTCAAATTCTCTCTTAGCCTGTCTTAATCGAAGTCTTACATTTATCTTGCCAACGCTTATTGCATGTTCCTATTTTCTTCTGTTGGATCCTTTTTCCAATTTTTGAATGAAGATCTTTTGGCTAAAATAGCTTCTTTCACACCTCCCCTTTTAATCATGCCGGTAATCGTTTTTCCTTCTTTCCACCTTTCTTAATGTATTATATAGCATAATCCATTAGCATTTGGGTACCCTGGCAGAAGTGAAGAACAGAACCTGTCGTGGCCAGCCGGTCAAGTTCATCAAAGAGGATCTTGAAGACTGTGATTTATTGCTGGAGCTCATGGAGTACTGGGTCAGTGTGTTCCCACAGGGGTGTGGCCCAAGCCAGTGCCTTGCCATCAAGGAGGGAGAGGATGAATATAGTTTTGACAAAATCTTTAGGTAACAGAGCCGGTTACAGAGAAAAGTGAATGTAACACTGATTGATGAAACCCCAGCATAGTTTGGGTCCCTGGCATACTGAGGAGGAGTTGGCAAATGTATTATGGGATGGCTTGATGCTGCAGGAGTGAAGGCTGCCACTACAGGGGGGAGTCAGGGCAGCTAAAGCTGTTGTAGAGTCCAAGCAGGTGTTGAGGTATTCCATGGAGGCTGCCAAGATCTCCAGGAACCACTGTTGTTCCTGGAGTTTGTGGGCTAGTCCTGGAATAGCATGAAGGGCAGTCACATCCACCGAGTCCATGGCCTCAGCAATCTATTGTGGTCATGGATCCTAGGGGCTGAGGTGGAGTTGGTGCAACCTGCTGGGAGGAGTCCTGCAGGTCCAGACCATTGGCTAGTGGCACTGTCTGAAGCAGATACCCAACTGGAGCTTCACCAATACCTGCCCACATTACCTTTAGGTTGAACCTTTAGTTACCGGGACCGGATGGACTTAGGCAAGGGCTTCTGTGGTGGGGAATATCTGATGAGAAGAGAAAGAAACAAGCCAGGGTTTAGCACATATAGAGTCCAACAGAGTCAGTATCCAAGCAGTGGTCAGTGGTAGGTGGAGGTTGATTAGAGTTGGTGTTCAAGGCAGTGGTGAGTCACAGGCAAAATCAATCACAGTCAGTGCCCAAGGCATAAGTTAGTGGCAGGTAAAGGCCAATCGGAGTCAGTGTCCAAGCAAGAGTCAAGCCGAAGATCTGTCCAAGAAACCAGGAGGAACGGAGAGGAGGACGGGTGCTAGGGGTATCAGGGGCAGGAACGGAGTCACTGAAGACTGACCATGAAGAAGATGAAGACTTTGGATAATGGACTAGGCTGCCACACAGGAACCAGGAACAGACAAAGGAACACATGAGCACAAGAACTCAGGAAGATGAGCAGGAACAAGGCTAAACAGGAATGCAGGGACATTGAGGCAATGTACACTTCCAGAGAAAACGATCTATTGCCGAGGCAAGGAGTGCAGACTAAGCATGCCTTATGTAATGAGGAGCAGTGACGTCATCCAGAGGTGCTTCAGGAACGTTCTCACCATGGGCCCTTTAAATATCAGCAGGGTCTGGCGCATGCATGCCTAGGGACAGCCCCTGCCCACACCAGCATCTCTTCCTTGTTCAGTACGTCGAGCCTTCCCAACATGGTGGTCTGCCATGGACATTCGGGGCCTGCCCCATTGTTTGTCGAGGCCATGGGGTAGGAGGTAAGAATGGTGATCTGCAGGATGGGATTGTGGAATGCTGAGCTTAACAATTCTTGACATGGCTTCTTTAACATAATCATTCATTTTCATAAAGTCAGCTCTTCTAAAATCTAGGACCCTTGTTCGAAGATAGTTTGGTTCTGACAGCAATGCTAGTAGTAATCTTTACTAGCATTGCTGTCAAGGCAATTGCAGGATGAAGCTGGGAACGTAGTTAGACTCTACCTGCTCCTGGTTCATGCTTGGAATTTGGGGGGTCCTGGGTGGATTGGGAGTGTGGGATAAAGGATTGCCAATGTGTGGGGAGGGTGAGCTAGTAGCCAGAAGGAGATCCGTCCAGGATTCAAATTTTAATATTTGGGGGGGGGGGGGGGGGGAGTGCCTCATTTTGGGGAGGCTGAGATCTGGGATTGGATGTTACAAACACAGACATATTTTTACTGTTATTTTGGGTGTACACAGAGGGTGGAGGATCAGGCAGCTGCTGGCTTCTGAGATGATTTTTCTTCACTTTAACCTGTGGCAAAGACTTAACACCCTTACATTTATCTATTTATTTATTGAAACCATTTTTATTACATCTCTCTCACTAATCTTTTACAAGATTAGTGACAGAGTACAAACAGTAATCAAGGAAAGACAACAAACAACAAAACAAACAACAATCATAAAAAGTCAAGCATGCAAAGTAAAAAGAAAACACAGTTAAACACAGTCATTTCATATAGAAAAAAGCATCAGCGAAAAGATAAACCTTCTACTTTTTCCTAAAAGTCAATAGATCAGATTCAAGTTTAAATTCCAGTGGGAAGCTATTCCGTAACTGTGGGCCTGCAAATGTAAATACTGTACTCAAGTCCAGGTTGTTTGCAATTGATAATCTTTGAGAGCAGGAGCAGTCAATTGCTGCTTATTTGCTGAAGAAGGAACATAATGGGACAACAATATACTTAAATAATCAGGACCATTATTATCCTGTGAGGCCTTGAACTCTAACATTAAGAATTTAAATTTTGCTCAGGTAGCTATAGGAAGCCTGTGTAACTTAAACAAGCTTGGAGAAATATATACGTGTCTTCCACACCTGGTAATAAGGCGAATTTCATTTTTATTGCTTAAGGTGCTAACTAGATTTCACATTTGTCAAGAATTACTGCCCATGTTTGTAACAAACCTTCTGTAAAAGAAGGAAAAAATGTATCTTGTATAAATGTTAAAAAGACTTTGGAAATTTACTTATAGAAGACAACCTCATTTATTATATCGGACAGGTTGTTTGAGGGAATAAAAAAGGGTTTTGCAGTTTTAAAACTCTGTCTAGACAAGAAAGGGATTTGATTAAAGAAACACACATGGCCAAAGAGTTGCCATTTTCAGCAATACTTAAGGCACATTCTGTGAGTTTAGTTACTAAATCATAGGCAGAAAAAGCTTTTCCCTTTCTCTTCTAATAATTTGTAAAGCAACCTCTCTGGCCTCAAGGAATACATTTGTGATATATTATCACTTAGATAGAAAAGTAGCATAGTTTGCTTCTGTTAACCCTCTTGGAAAGAGTTGAAATAAAGATCAAATAGTCAAGCTGCACGTGCTTTATAATATATTAAACACATTTTTTTTTTTATTACGATTTTTATATACCAATGTTTCATTTCAAAAAGAGATATCACATCGGTTTACAATAAGGTACAATAGGTAATTCACTATCCCCTAAAAGGGCTTACAATCTAAAATTTTTGTACCTGAGGCTAAGAGAGTCAATATTCAGCGCGCATTCCAAGCTATTTAGCTGGATAAGCAGGACTTATGTGGCTAAGTGGCAGCTGCTAAATATGCACTCATGTTTAGTGGCTGCAACTTATATTTATATTTAGTCCTTTATATGGCTAAAATGTACGTGCATAAAAAGTAAGCGTGTACTGGGCAGATCAGGGATGGAGCAAGTTAGAAGTCTAACTTATTTGCCTAATTACCAATATTCAGAATTAGGCATATAAGTGTACATCTAAGTTCAGACACCTTATCTGGCAAAGTGTGCACATATACATGTATATTCAGCAGCTTCACTGTACTGCTGAATAAGTTAAATCCAACTAATAGGCTCATTCATCAAAGTTCATTAAGGCGTTAATGCACACTATAACATAATACCATAACGCATGCGATTATTGCATTATCGCATGACGTGAATGCAAATTTTTAGAAGGGGCGGGATTGGGGAGGGGTTTGGGTGGGATTCATTAAAATGAGGGGTAATATTGCATAGTATTCAACTATATATATTAGAGATGTGAATCGTGTCCTCGATCGTCTTAACGATCGATTTCGGCTGGGAGATGGAGGGAATCGTATTGTTGCCGTTTGGGTGTGTAAACTATCGTGAAAATTGTTAAAATCGTGAGCCGGCACACTAAAACCCCCTAAAACCCACCCCCGACCCTTTAAATTAAATCCCCCACCCTCCCAAATGCTTTAAATTACCTGGGGATCCAGCGGTGGTCCAGAACGGCGGCGGTCCGGAACGGCCCCCTCAATTGAATCCTGTTGTCTTCAGCCGGCGCCATTTTTGCAAAATGGCCGCCGCAAAAATGGCAGCGGCCATAGACAAAAACGATTCGACGCAGGAGGTCGTTCCGGACCCCCGCTGGACTTTTGGCAAGTCTTGTGGGGGTCAGGAGGCCCCCCCAAGCTGGCCAAAAGTTCCTGGGAGTCCCAGCGGGGTTCAGGAAGCGATTTCTTGCCGCGAATCATTTTCCGTACGGAAAATGGCGCCGGCAGGAGATCGACTGCAGGAGGTCGTTCAGCGGGGGTCCGGAACCCCCGCTGAACAACCTCCTGCAGTCGATCTCCTGCCGGTCGTTCAGCGGGGGTTCCGGACCCCCGCTGAACGACCTCCTGCAGTCGATCTCCTGCCGGCGCCATTTTCCGTACGGAAAATGATTCGCGGCAAGAAATCGCTTCCTGAACCCCGCTGGACTCCCAGGAACTTTTGGCCAGCTTGGGGGGCCTCCTGACCCCCACAAGGCTTGCCAAAAGTCCAGCGGGGGTCCGGAACGACCTCCTGTGTTGAATCATTTTTGTCTATGGCCGCCGCCATTTTGCGGTGGCCATTTTGCAAAATGGCGCCGGCTGAAGACAACAGGATTCAATTGAGGGGGCCGTTCCGGACCGCCGCCGTTCTGGACCACCGCTGGATCCCAGGTAATTTAAAGCATTGGGGGGGGGGGTTCGGGAGGGTGGGGGATTTAATTTAAAGGGTCGGGGGTGGGTTTTAGGGGGTTTTAGTGTGCCGGTTTTCCTGCCCTCCCCCTTCCCCCGATTTACGATTTTTTAACGATAAATCGGGGGAATTGGTATTGTATCGTGGCCCTAACGATTTTTGACGATTTAAAATATATCGGACGATATTTTAAATCGTCAAAAAACGATTCACATCCCTAATATATATGCCTATAGGAGGGCCAGCTAATAGCTCAAGGTGAGGTGTTGTGGTGATTTAGGATTTACAGGCCAGTTTTACATGCAGAGTGAGACGTTCGAACTGCACAGTACACCTAGGTGAAGATTTGACGTCATTTGAAGTGAAGAAAGTCTCACAAAGATGAGATTTCTACAATGTTCTCTCACCCTAGCTTGATGGCCTCGGGTGCTATCAAGCTAGGGTGAGAGAACATTGTAATTCTGGGCAGTTCATATGTCTCACTCTGCATGTAAAACTGGCCCCCTAAACCACCTCACCTCAAGCTATTAGCTGGCCCTCTTATAGGCATATAAATAGTTCAGTACTATAAAGGCCTTATAAATAGGTTCTCTCTCTCTCTCATTTACCACACCAAGTGATGATACCTATGCAAAGTGCTATGTTACTGTGTGGTAATTCTAAAATTACCCTAACCATGGGTGATATTATAGCATTTTGATGAATCTAGGGGTAAGTTACTTAAAAAGTCAGCTTTGAATATTGACCTCAATTGCGACTAGTGGTTGAGAACTATGGTGTCCTCAACAGATCAATGAAAATGAATAAATATGATAGTAGCTATTGATGTAATTTTTTTATGTGAGTAAAGGCATTTTTCACATTTTAATTAAGGTAGGTTTGCCCTTCAGACTCACTGAGAATAATTTGTTCAGTGTAATTATATGGAAGAAAATGAAAAATTTAAAAGCTCTGTTTTTCATTTGAATTGTTCATAGTACATGTTTTAGTTTGTTTATCTTTATCTGCTATTCTTTACAGAGGCCAGCACCAAAAATACCATAATCAACTGCAACTGGTAATAGTGCCCTTTTCTAAGATTTATTAGATACTCCTGTTTTAATTAACACTACACTCTAATTCTAATGAGCAGAAAACTAATTTAAAACTCAATAAAACTAAACATACATTTATTTATTTAATTATTTCTATTCCCCTCATTGTAACTACAGTTGTTCTGAGTTTATCATAAATGAATCATAGAATTTCTAACAAAATATATTAAGATCAGAAATCTCAATGCAACAAAACAAACACTCATTCTTAAAATAATAAAATACAGTAACAGAACATGACTTTTTCATGCATTCCTATTTCTAAGTAAAGTTGTTTTCCAATAAAACTACTTTTAAATTTGCTTTACAATACTGAGTTACACATGGGTATTTAAAATTCTTAAATCAAGTTAAATCAAGATATCTTGAAGGGAACCAAGTGCTCCCCTGATGCCGGTGCATCCTCCTCAATCGATGCAAATCTGGGGTCCTTTGATGTTGATGCCTTCGATGCGATTGCAAATACATCATACTGCCAGTACCCAAATTGCTTTTCCATCAGTTCCAATCAAGACCATTGTCCATTTATGGTCATGGTTGCACATAGGTGTTGTTATTACATGTGCTTTAGTGGATCCTTGGGTGCTGTGGAGATGACCACACCCACGGGCAGGAGCCCCGTGAGGAGCCACAGCACTGGGCTAGACTCTATACACAAAACACTGGAATTGAACTCTTTTATTATACAGCTTGAAGATAGTAGGGATGTGAATCGTGTCCTCGATCGTCTTAACGATCGATTTCGGCTGGGAGGGGGAGGGAATCGTATTGTTGCCGTTTGGGGGGGTAAAATATCGTGAAAAATCGTTAAAAATCGTTAAAAATCGAAAAATCGAAAAATCGAAAAAACCGGCACATTAAAACCCCCTAAAAACCCACCCCCGACCCTTTAAATTAAATCCCCCACCAAATAACTTAAATAACCTGCGGGTCCAGCGGCGGTCCGGAACGGCAGCGGTCCGGAACGGGCTCCTGCTCTGAATCTTGTCGTCTTCAGCCGGCGCCATTTTCCAAAATGGCGCCGAAAAATGGCGGCGGCCATAGACGAAAAAGATTGGACGGCAGGAGGTCCTTCCGGACCCCCGCTGGACTTTTGGCAAGTCTCGTGGGGTCAGGAGGCCCCCCACAAGCTGGCCAAAAGTTCCTGGAGGTCCAGCGGGGGTCAGGGAGCGATTTCCCGCCGCGAATCGTTTTCGTACGGAAAATGGCGCCGGCAGGAGATCGACTGCAGGAGGTCGTTCAGCGAGGCGCCGGAACCCTCGCTGAACGACCTCCTGCAGTCGATCTCCTGCCGGCGCCATTTCCGTACGAAAACGATTTGCGGCGGGAAATCGCTCCCTGACCCCCGCTGGACCTCCAGGAACTTTTGGCCAGCTTGTGGGGGGCCTCCTGACCCCCACGAGACTTGCCAAAAGTCCAGCGGGGGTCCGGAAGGACCTCCTGCCGTCCAATCTTTTTCGTCTATGGCCGCCGCCATTTTCGGCGCCATTTTGAAAAATGGCGCCGGCTGAAGACGACAAGATTCAGAGCAGGAGCCCGTTCCGGACCGCTGCCGTTCCGGACCGCCGCTGGACCCGCAGGTTATTTAAGTTATTTGGGGGGGGGTTCGGGAGGGTGGGGGATTTAATTTAAAGGGTCGGGGGTGGGTTTTAGGGGGTTTTAGTGTGCCGGCTCACGATTCTAACGATTTATAACGATAAATCGTTAGAATCTGTATTGTATTGTGTTCCATAACGGTTTAAGACGATATTAAAATTATCGGACGATAATTTTAATCGTCCTAAAACGATTCACATCCCTAGAAGATAGCCACCAGTTGGCAGTGGTGAGTTGTAGTCTCAGGGACCTCAGCAGAGGGAGCCCTTCTCTCCTAGGTGACGTCAGGAGGTTCCACAGCAAGGTGATACTGTGGATGAGACAGATGAGATATTAGAGTACTCACCATGTGTTAGCTGTTATGGATGCAATTCCACCACATAGTTGTCATAGGTATAGGCACTGAGGCAGGGAGAGCAGGCCCTCGAGGAGCAAGTACCTGTTCCCTGAATGGCACCTGAAAATAGAACAGAGGGCCCCTGAGGAGCGGGTACCCAAGTTAGTAGAAAACCCTGAAAGACAGAAGGAAAGCTTCCTGCAGGCAGCAGGGAAGTGGCAGAGTAGCACAGACAGGAACAGTTCGTGTCCATACGAGTCTATTTGAGCCTTTGCCAACTCAATGAGCTAGCAATCTTGAGAAGTAGATATACCCGGATTGGCATGACGTCAGATGAGGGAACGCCCTTGAGGTTCGCGCCACTGGGCGTACTTAGACGTGGGTTGAGCACGCACACGCACCCTAGCAGGTACCTGGGAGGAGCAATGGCATACAGCTGCTCCATAGCCGTTCCGGGGATGCCAGAGAGGTCGGCTTGATGATGCTGCAGTAGCCATCTTGCCAAGGTAAGCGGGAGGAGCCGAGATAGGGGTGCAACAAGCGGGGCGAAGCCGTCAAAGATGGACGGATGCAACAGTACCCCCCTTCAAAGGGCGTCCACGCAATGACTTACCAGGTCTAGGTTTTTGCGGATGTAGCTGATGGAAATCCTGTAGCATCTTCTTATCCAAGATATTAGACATTGGAGCCCAAGAGTTGTCTTCTGGGCCATAACCATCCCATGACAGAGGTATTCCCATACTCTGCCTCGTTTTCTTACATCAAGAACTGCGTCAACTTTGTATTTGATGTCTTCTTCTGCGTCTACTGGAGTAGAGTCGGGTATCTTGTTGGAGAATTCACTAAGTATCACTGGTTTCAATGGTGAGACGTGGAGTGCATTGTGGATCTTTAGAGTAGCTGATAGCTTTAGATTGTAGGTGAGGTTGCCCAGTCGTCGGCGAATGGGAAATGGTCCAACGAAGCGAGGAGCGAATCGAGCTGAAAGAAGTTTGAGTCTTAAATGTTTTGTTGAAAGCCAGACCTTGTCATCAGGCTTGAAGTCTGGAGCCTTGCGGTGATGAGCATCATATCCTTTCTTGGCTCGTATTCCTGCTTTCATAAGCATCTCTAGTCTGAGTCCAGAGTTGATGGATTTCTGTAGCAGTCGTTTGAGCTGCTGGGGATGACACTGATAATGGAAGTTGCAGTGGGGGTAGTGGTAGTCGTCCGTAGATTACTTCAAATGATGTTGATCCAGTGGATGTTGCTGGATGAGAGTTTATGGCAAATTCTGCCCATGGCAACAGTTCGCTCCAAGCATTCTGTCGGGTGTTCATGTAGGCACGAATGAACTGTTAGAGTGTCCTGTTCATCCTGTTTGGCCGTTGGACTGAGGATGATATGCCAATGTGAAGTTGAGGGCTATATCGAACGTCTTGCATAATGCCTTCCAGAAGTTAACTGTGAACTTAACTCCATGATCGGAGACTATGTGCTTAGGCAAGCCATGCAGGCGGAAGATGTGCGTGATGAACAATTGGGCAAGCTCCATGGCGGTGGATAAGACTGGGAGAGCCACAAAATGTGCCATCTTCAAGAACCTGTCAACGGTTACCCAAATGATGTTGTTCCCTCCTAATGATGGTAAATCTACCACAAAGTCAGTGGCAAAATGTGTCCACGGTTCTTCAGGGAACGGCAAGGGTTGGAGGAGACCCCATGGATGTCCTGGCGGCATCTTCTGTTTAGCGCAGTTTGCACAGGAAGCAACATAGGTGAACGTGTCCTCTTTCATGGTGGGTCACCAATAAATGGTTTGCAGTTTACACAATGTCCTTCGTTGCCCAGGGTGTCCTGAGAGTTTGGAGTTGTGGGCCCAAGCCAATAGCTTTATCCTGAGGTTCTTGGGTATGAAGATGAATCTGTTGAAAAACAGCAACCATCTTGCTTGTCTATGGTTCAGGCACTGTACGTGATGGAGATACTCCAAGTTCTTATGGTCTGTGAAGACCGTTACTTGATGTTCTGCTCCTTCGAGCCAGGGGCGCCATTCTTCGAATGCCATCTTTATAGCCAGAAGTTCCTTGTCTCCAACTCCGTAATTTCTCTCGGCAGGAGAAAAGTGACGGGAGAAAAATGAGCATGGATGTGGGACCTTAGAATCACCAGCCTGGCTTAGTACTGCCCCTATGCCAAAGTCTGAGGCGTCCACCTCTACAATGAAAGGTCTGGATGTTGAAGGCATGGCTTGGTCGAGAAGGCATCCTACAGCTTTTGGAATGCAGCAATCGCTTTGGGAGACCAATTAGCTGCGTTGGCACCTTTTCATGTCATAGCTGTCAGCAGTACTGTGAGTGAGGAGTAATTTTTGATGAAGGTCCTATAATAGTTGGTGAACCCTAAGAAGTGTCTGAGAACCTTTAACCTGGTGGGTTGTGCCCATTTCTTGATACTCTCCAGCTTCTGTGGGTCCATTTGAAACCTTCTTTGGAGACAATGTAGCCTAGGAAAGGCACTGATTCCTGATTAAATTCACATTTAGATAGCTTGGCGTAGAGATGGTTCTCACGAAGCCTCTGTAGTACTCTCTTGACATGTTCTTGGTGAGTGGTGATGTCTTGTGAGAAGATTAAGATGTCATCTAAGTAGATAACAAAACATTTATAGAGGAGGTCTCGGAAGATGTCGTTCATTAAATTTTGAAAGACAGCTGGAGCATTGCATAGGCCGAACAGCATCACTAAGTACTCAACGTGGCTGTCTCGAGTGTTGACGGCCATCTTCCATTCATCGCCAGCTTTATTGCGAAGCAGATTGTATGTTCCTTTCAGATCCAGTTTTGAAAAGATCTGGGCTCCTTGTAGTCTATCAAAAAGTTCTGAAATCAGAGGCAGGGGATAATGGTCCTTAATAGTTATTTCGTTAAGGCCTCTGTAATCTATGCAAGGACGCAATGTGCTGTCCTTTTTGCCCACAGAGAAGAAGTCTGGCCCGCAGGAGACTTGGATGGTCTAATGCCCTTGTTGAGATTCTCCTGAATGTATTCAGAGATGGCTTTATTCTCTGCCACAGACAAGGGGTACACTCTGCCCTTGGGTGGCTCCGTATTTGGCTTCAGATGAATGGTGCAGTCATAGGGTCTGTGAGGCGGAAGTATATCTGCAGCTTCTTTCGAAAAGACATCTTGAAAAGATGCATATTGAGGGGACAAGCCCGGAATTACTGGGGTGGAAGGCATACAAGGTAATGGTATCGCCTATGGCAGTCTGGACCCCAACTTGACAGTTCCAGAGTGACCCAATCGAATTGAAGCATATGCTGCTGTAGCCACAGTAATCCCAGTACTATGGGGTGCATAGCCTTCTCTAAAATAAGAAAGGAGATGGTCTCTGTATGGAGAGCACCGGTACGTAGGTACACTTGTGCATAGTGTTAATTCTCCCGGCAAGGGTTCTCCATGGATGGATGAAAGGAGGCAACAAAGTGGAAGAAGGGATCCATAGATGTTCCACTAGTCATTGAAGAATAAAGTTGCCTCCTGCCCCTGAGTCCACTAGGGCAAGAGTCTGATACTGTAGAGGACCGCAGATGAGAGATACAGGAAGAGAGAGCAGAGGAGAAGGAGTGGTGAGACCTAAGAAGTGGGGATCCATAGATGTTCCACTAGTCGTTAAAGAATAAAGTTGCCTCCTGCCTCTGAGTCCACTAGGGCAAGAGTCTGGTACTGTAGAGGACCACAGATGAGAGATACAGGAAGAGATAGCAGAGGAGAAGGAGTGGTGAGACCTAAGAAGAGTCCTCCCGCAGGACTTAGGTCTGTCTGTTTCTCGGACATATAGGGCAATTTTGGACAGCATGGCCAGCTTGTCCACAATACATACCCAGCCCTAATTTCTTCCGCGTTCTTCTCTCCTTTGACGTCAGGTGGCTGCGGCCTAATTGCATCGGTTCCTCTTTGCCGGCTGCTGGGACCGTAGGGGCAGCCCTGGATGCAGTCTTGACTCAGACTTCACTCAGAAAGGGTCCCCTGGAAGTTTTGGTTTCTTGAACTTTATCTTGAAGCCGGCAATCGATTCTAGTTGCCAGTTTCACCAGTTCAGCCAAGGTTTCAGGCCTCTCTCTGGCTGAGAGTTCATCCTTCAGGTGAGTGTTCAGTCCTTTGAAGAACAGTGTCCTAAGGCATCTTGGAGGACCGCAGAAGAGTTAATGAAGTCTCTGCATCTCCATACTTCTCCCGAGAAGCAGGTAGGAGCTGCTAGAGGTGCAGTCATCTTGAGCGTCACCTCTGACGGTTTAGCCTCTTTACCTGAGGTGGAAGGCGAGTTCATCTGTTGGTGTAGCAAATTAAATGCAGCAGTCAGTCCCTCCAGTGAAGTCTGCTGTTTGGCGATCCGCTGGGCCAGGCTTGGAATGGCCTGCAATGCCGTGAGCTGAGCCGGATCCATGGAGTTGGCAATCTGTTGTTATTACGTGTGTTTTAGTGGATCCTTTTTTGCTGTGGACATGACCATGCCCAAGGGAGGAGCCCTGTGAGGAGCCACAGCACTGGACTAGACTCTATATACAAAACACTGGAATTGAACTCTTTTATTATACAGCTTGAAGATAGCCACCAGTTGGCAGTGGTGAGTTGTAGTCTCAGGGACCTCGGCAGAGGGAGTCCTTCTCTCCTAGGTGATGTCAGGAGGTTCCGCAGCAAGGAGTTATTGTGGATGAGACAGATGAGATATTAGAGTACTCACTCGGTGTTAGCTGTTATGGATGCGATTCCACCAGATAGTTGTCGTAGGTACAGGCACTGAGGCAGGGAGAGCAGGCCCTCAAGGAGCGAATGCCTGTTCCCTGAATGGCACCTGAAAATAGAACAGAGGGCCCCCGAGGAGTGGGTACCCAAGTTAGTAGCAAACCCCGAAGGGCAGAAGGAAAGCTTCCTGAAGGCAGCAGGGAAGCGGCAGAGTAGCGCAGACAGGAACAGTTCGTGTCCATACGAGTCTATTTGAGCCTTTGCCAACTCAATGAGCTAGCAATCTTGAGAAGTAGATATACCCGGATTGGCATGATGTCAGATGAGGGAATGCCCTCTAGGTTCGCGCCACTGGTGTACTTAGACTTGGGTTGCGAGCGTGCACCCTAGCAGGTACCTGGGAGGAGCAATGGCATACAGCTGCTCCATAGCCATTCCGGGGACGCCAGAGAGGTCGGCTTGACGAAGCTGCAGTAGCCATCTTGCCAAGATAAGCGGGAGGAGCCGAGTTAGGTGTGCAACAAGCAGGGCAAAGCCGTCGAAGACCGATGGACACAACACCTACCCTCTCTCTTTGCCAGAAACTCAAGTAATATCTGAGTACATTAAGGAGAATCTGAATAAAGTTTCAAAAGACCCTCTGATTCCCCGGCAGGAGCCAGATTCTTCTTCGTGAAGAAGGATGGAAGCTTATGTCCTTGCATTGACTACCATGGGCTAAACGCCATGAGTCGCAAGGATCATTACCCTTTGCCACTCATTAGCGAACTCTTTGATTGCCTACAAGGAGACCAGATCTTTATAAAGTTAGATCTCTGTGGGGCATACAATCTGGTACGGATCCAGCCAGAGGATATCTGGAAGACCGCTTTCAATACTAGGGACGGCCACTACGAGTACGTAGTAATGCCTTTTGGACTTTGTAACGCCCCTGCGGTCTTTCATCGTTTGATGAATGAGATCTTCTGGGACCTACTATATTCATTTGTCGTGGTATATCTAAATAATATACTGATCTTTTCCAAAGACCTGAAGTCCCACTGCTCACATGTTCAAACAGTTCTACAATGTCTCAGAGACAATCGTCTCTACGCAAAATTAGAGAAGTGTATCTTCAAACAGACTCATCTTCCATTTCTGGGCTACATTATCTCCAATCGTGGTTTCACCATGCACCCTGAGAAACTCCATGGCATTCAAGATTGGCCCTAGCCAGTAGGCTTCCGCGTCTTACAAAGATTCCTTGGATTTACAAATTATTACAGGAACATCATTATAACTACTCCACGCTAACTGCTCCACTCACGGCCATGACTCGGAAAGGTAGTAACCTTCAAGTTTGGAGCCCCAAGGCTCAAGCTGCTTTCCATGCCTTGAAAGAGGCCTTCTGCACCGGGCCCTGCCTATGTCACCCGGATCCTAACAGCCCCTTCGTCGTTGAAGTGGACGCCTCTGCCATTGGAGCGGGGCCGGTCCTGAGCCAATATTCCTCCAAGGGGGTCTTAGTACCCTGCTCCTTCTACTCAAACAAATTGTCCCCCACAGAGCAAAACTACACAATTGGGGACCGTGAACTCTTAGCTGAAAAATTGGCCCTTCAAGAATGGCATCCCTGGTTAGAAAGAGCACAGCATAAATTCAAGATCTTTACAGACCACAACAACCTCGAACATTTAAAGGAGGCTCAGTTATTGAACCCCAGAGAGGCCCGCTGGATGCTGTTCTTTGAACGTTTTAACTCTGAATTCTGCTACCGTCCAGCAGCAAAGAACACCCGAGCGGATGCTCTCTCCCACTCTCTTGAGCCAGAAGATATGCCCAAAACTCCAAGACACATCATCGACTCAGCTTGCATAACCCTTACAGTTACCTACACAGTACCAGCTGGGAAGACAGTGGTCCCACGCCGTCTCCGGGAGCGCGTCCTCCGCTGGGCCCAAGACTCGAAGTTGGCAGGATATCCTGGCCAGGCTCGGACCCTTGAGATGTTAAGAAGACATTACTGGTAGCCCAGCATGGTTAAGGACTCCTGCAGTTATGTAGACTCCTGCCCCATCTGTGCACAGCAGAAGCCTCCAATGGGCCGACCTTGGAGGCCAACCTCTTCTGGCTCCCACCGAACTCTGGTCAAGCATCTCTACTGACTTGGAGGCCAACCTCTTCTGGCTCCCACCGAACCCTGGTCAAGCATCTCTACTGACTTCATATTTGATCTGCCCCCGCCAAAGGGCAACACTGTCATTTGGGTTATTATCGACCGCTTTTTGAAAATGAGCCACTTCGTTCCACTACAGAGTTTCCCCTCAGCTCCTGAATTGGCAAAACTCTTCCTAAACAATGTATTCCGTTTACATGGGCTACCCAACGAGATCGTTTCCGATCGTGGACCACAATTCGCTGCCAAATACTGGAAATCCTTGTGTAGAAAGTTTGACATTACTCTGAACCTGACATCGGCCTATTACTCTCAAGTGAACGGCCAAGCCGAGAGCCAAACCGTTCATTGAAGACATTCTTGAGATCCTACATCAACGATCAACAGTATAACTGGGCCGACCTCTTGCCCTGGGTCGAGTTATCCCACAATACTCACGTCACCTCTGCCACTGATGTCTCAGCCTTCTCAGTGGTCTTTGGCTGCCAGCCATGCCTGCCCCTTCCAGTGCTGCTTTCAGTACCCTCGCCCGCAGCTCAGTCCACAGCACAGACAATAGGTCGCTTATGGAACCAAGTTAAGGAGAGACTAACTAGCGCAGCTGAATGTGCCAAGCGATTCATGGACGCTCATTGTCGCACCGCACCCTTGTTCCGGCCTGGCCAGAAGGTTTGGCTTAGCGCCAAGCACATAAAACTATGTCTTCTATCCCAAAGTTTGGCTCCCAAATACATTGGGCCATTTCCGATCCCCAGACATATAGGGGCAGTAACTTATCAGCTACAGCTACCTCGCAACATGGGCATCCACAACACATTTCATGAGTCCCTCCTTAAACCTCTGGTACTGTCGTGGCCAACCAGACGTCCACCAGCTCCAACGCAAGTCTCTGCAGAACCTGACTCTACCATCCAGGTAAGAGAGTTCCTCGATGTTTGTCGGCATCGAGGCCGTTCGGAATATCTCCTTGCCTGGGAGGGTTTTGGGACTGAAGAGAACTCTTGGATATCCTCACATAACATCCTCAATAAAAATTTGTTGCAGGACTTCCACCAGACTCATCCAGACAAGCCATGACCGAGGAGGGGGAGGCATAGAGGGAGGGGTACTGTTGCACGTCCCGTTTGCGCTCGGCCCGTGCCTGCTCATCTTGTCTATGCTCCAACGGGTCCCGGGTCGTCCTCCCCCGCTGCTTCTTCCAGCTCTACTCGGCCTCGGCGTCCCATGGTGGCAACCTCCGGGCCTTCCACCGCTCACCAGGCCTCACAGTGGGACTCAGCGTCCTCTGTGGCATCGGACCTGCCCCAGGCGCACACACATGGACCACCTGGCCTCTTAAAGAGCCAAGGGCTGGTTCCAGCTCTGCGGTGTGCCCTGATTGATGGAAGTATATATGGAAGTGGTCAGACCCCACTTCCTTGCCTTGGCAATCGGGTCGTACACTCCGGTGTCTCTAGTTTGCCTTCCAGCATCTCCTGTTCCAGTGCCTCTTGTTCCAGTGTCTCTTGTTACAGTATTTCCTATTCCAGCATCTTCTGTGTCTCCTGTTCAAGCATCTGAACTTTCTCTCACAGAGACCCCACTTCCTTGCCTTGGCAATCGGGTCGTACACTCCGGTGTCTCTAGTTTGCCTTCCAGCATCTCCTGTTCCAGCATCTCCTGGGTCTTCTGTTCCAGCATCTCCTGTTCCTTCGCCTCTCCATCCCTGGTAGTACCCTTCGGACTGATCTCATGGTACTGACCTTTGCTTGCTTCTGACTATTCTTGATTGCTGCCTGGACCTGACCTCTGCCTGTTCTCTGACTATTCCTGATCACTGCCTGAAACCGACCTCTGCATAAAGACTGACTACTCCCGATCGCTGCCTGGAACCGACCGCTGCCTGACCACTGGCTACTCCTGATCGCTGCCTGGAACTTGACCTCTGCCTGACCTGACTACTTCCAGATTGACTACAGGTACTGACCCCTGCTTCAGCCTACCATTCTGGACTGGCCTTGATTCTCGCTATCCACTCGGACTCTCTATTCTGGCCTCCTGTGACCTCTGGACATTCTTGTTTGGACATTGACCGTGCACTCTTGTTCGTGATGAGCACTCCCCTGCACTCCCTCTCTAGGAGATCCTGTGAGGCCCACCTATGACTAGGCGGCCCGGGTAACCAAGGGCTCAACCTGAGGGAACCCCAGGTTGCTATTGGTGAAGCTCCAGCTAGCCTCTGTCTCCTCCTGTGCTCTGCCTCCTGGTGGCAGGCGCTCTCCGGGTCCGACCGGAGGGCCGTTCCAATCCTGCACCAAGCTAAGGGTCCACCTCCAGTGCAACAAGAAAGAGAGGTTAGAATGGAAAGATTCCTTATTGAATGTAAGCTCAGGCAGGTTAAGCTTACATTGGTTTTTGCATAGGCTAACGTATTACAGTTATAGACCAGATATTCAAAAGGATTTATGCTCAGGAATCTGGGTTTCTGTGTATAAATCTAGATTTAAAAATCAATTGGTGGTCTAAGCATTTAAAGATACACGTGGAACATAATTTTGTGAGCACTTTTACGCACTTAAATGATAACTTTGAAACGAGCGTGCAAGCGCACATTCCCTGGAATGATTTTTAAAACACCTACTGCACATATTAAGCAGTTACTCGAGCAAACATATTTTGCATATCTTCCTTAGGATTTATCGACTTTAACGCATGCAAGGAAGTGGATTTTAAAACATGCTCACATGAAGGCCATTCCAAGTTTTACCAATTAGTCCACTGGTTTTCCCAGTACTTCTCAAGGTTATCCAGACCCCTCTGGTTCTTCAGCCTGTACTCTACCAGTTGAGCTAGACCCCTCACCCAGTCATTTTAGTCCTAAACAGAGATTTTTGCAGACTTACAACTGATCAGGAGCAGAATTAAACGTGTGCAGCCAACAGCTGCTGTGTGTTGTGCCAAGAAGTGGACCCTTGGCCTAGTGCAGAATTGGTAGGCTCTCTGGTCGGACCCAGAGAGCGCCTGCCACCAGGAGGCAGAGCACAATAGGAGACAGAGCACAATAGGAGACAGAGGCTAGCTGGAGCTTCGCTACTAGCAACCCGGGGTTCCCTCGGGTTGAGCCCTTGATTACCCGGGCCACCTGGTCTTAGGTGGGCCTCACAGGATCTCTGTGAGAGAAAGTTCAGAGGTGTGCCCACCATGATCAAGGGTACACGGTCAATATCCAGGCCAGAAGTCCAGGGTGCCTGAGAAGGCCAGAAGAGAGACTCTGAATGTATGGCAAGGATCAAGGCCAGAGTCTAGGAAGCGTGGTCAGCCAATGCAAAGGTCAGAGCCAGTAATCAGTCCATGGATAGTCAGGCAAAGCAGGGGTCAAGTACCAGTAGTCAGTCCATGGGTAGTCAGCCAAAGCAGAGGTCAGGTTCCAGGAGACAGTCAGACGTGGTCGAGTTCAGGCAGAGGTCAGTTCCAGGCAGCATGCAGATGTGGTTGGTAATCAGGCAGAAGTCAGCTCCAGGCAGCGAGTAGACGTGGTCGATGATCAGTCAGTGGTCAGTTCCAGGCAGTGAGTAGAGGTGGTTGATGAAACAGGAAGAAGGTCAGAGGCAGGCAGCGATCAACGTAGCCAAGAGCAGGCCGAGGTCAGTACAGAGAAGACAGTCCGAGAGGTACTACCTGGGGAGACGAGGAAGGATACAGATGGAAGCTGGAACAGAAGGACGCTGGAACAGGACTGGAATGAGACTGGAACAAGGCTGGAACGAGACTGGAACACATAAGCAAACTAGAAATCACGATGTGTTCGACCCGATTGCCAAGACAAGGAAGTGGTGGTAGGAACTTCCTTTTATGCTGAGACTAATCAGGGCGCACCGCGGAGCTGGGATCCAACCCTGGCCATTTAAGAGGCCGGGCGGTGCGCACGCCTAGGGGCGGGGCTGATGCCATGGAGGACGCTGAGCCCCGCCGTGAAGCCTGGCTGGATGAGGAAGGCCTGGCGACCGCCATCGCAGGATGCCAATGCCTAGCTGGATTCGCTGCCACTACTGGAGAGGCAGACCCGGGACCACGGAGGTCTTAGAGAGGTGAGCAGGCCCGGGCACGGGCAAAGCGCGGACGGGACGCGCAACACTGTGCGCTATGGCCTCCAGTTTAAAAATACGGATTTACAAGTGTTAGCTGATGGCCCCGTCCATTCTCTGCCCCAACTCTGCCCTTTTTCCTCCCCTTTTTGTTTTTGCTAAAACATGCACATATGTGCATGTGATTTGCAGCTTTTAAAATTCGTGTTGCTCACATGCAGCCCAGATATTCACGTATATGGCCTTTTTAGCACAGACAACACTTTTAAAATTCAGCCAATAGTAAGTATGTGTTCTTGAAAAGGAGATGGGATGGAGAGAGGATTGACATGCATACATTCAATTTCAGAAAATATGAGAATAGCTCCACACTCGCGAGCAGGCACAACCCTGTGTGTATACTGGGCCGGGGTCTGCATACACCTGCACATTTTGAAAGCAAATGTATGCTCTCAGAGAACATGACTTCAAATTGTTTTCATATCAACCCATTGGCATTTTCTTTATACACTCCTGGACCCACAATTTGCAATCTGAATTGATTCTCTATTCCATGAGAATGTTTGTATTTATTATAAAAGGTTTATTTATTAATCAGAAAATCAATGTTCATTACTGAAAACATAAGTGAATTTTTCACCAGTACAAGTTACTAATGTGTAAATCTGACAGATTTCCAATATACAAAATTCCACTGTAACAATCCAACAATCAATCCGCCTTGCAGCAAATTAGATAACTAGATATTAATCAGAAGCTTTGGCTAAATACAGATTTGGAAATTAATACAATTTTATCGTTGTTACATTGTAGCTATTTCACTCTGCGCTGAATCACAGACTAAAGCTATCACATGTTTTTCTTTGAAAAAGAAGATTATTATTCTTTCAAATTGCGCACTATACCTTCCAGCTGTGGAGTTGAAAAAGGCTGCATGTATTGAGTCAAACTGCTGATAACATGACTGATGGGGAGTTTTTTTCTTTCTTGTGAGTAACATTTCAGAACTGAGCAAAACACAATACACAATGCAAATATAATCAGATACATATTGGGAATTAATTAAATTTGATAATTTATGTGTTGCGGGCATGGACCGAGGTGGAGTTGGCACAACCTGCAGGGTCCTCACCATCGGCTAGCAGAGCTGGCTGAAGCAGAGGTCCAACGGGAGCTTCACCTATACCAGTCCTCATTCCCCTTAGGTTGAGCTCTCAGGTGCCGGGGCCAGCAGGTCTTAAGCAGGGGTCTCTGCTGATGAGCTGGAGATCCATCGAAATGGTCAGGTCACAGGCCAAGTTCCAGGACAGGCTGAGGTCAAATGTAGTCGAGAGCCATGCAGTGGTCAGTGGAAGGCAGAGTTGAAGTGTAGTCAAGTGTCAACAGGTTGATGTCAGAACCAGAGATCCATCTGAGGGAAGGCAGGACGGATAAGCAGGCAAGGATGCAAGAAGCAACACAAGTGGGCAGGCCAAGACACAGAAGACACTAAAGAGCTGAACATTAACCATGAGATGAGGACCTGATGAAGAACCAAAGGTTGACCACGGTGAAAATAAAGACCAGGAATGCAGGAACGAAGACCAGGAACACAGGCAGGAACGCTGAGGTAATTTGCTCTACTTCACAGTAGTCGAGCTATTGCCGAGGCATTGGAGCACAGTCAAGAGAGGTCTTTTCTAGTCCTAAGAATCAGAATTCATCTTTAGGTGTCATGGGACTTTTCCATGCCGCAGCCCTTCTAAGGCCTGGGAAGAGCTCCATGTGCATGTGCTTAGGGAGAATGCGCTGCACAAAAGGAACCAGGAGGGTCTCGCCACATGCACTGGACCAGGCTGGATGAAAGAACATCAGTCCAATTGCAACATTATGGATCTGCTGATCACAGATGAAACGTTAAGGGTCTGATTCGCTAAGCTTATCACAGACATAGTGGGGCCAATGTAATAAGCTGCGCTGAAGCTGCTGCGAGTTTCTGCGTACCTCTATGTGCGTTTCAACTAGGGATGTGAATCATTTTTTGATGATTTAAAATATTGTCCGATATATTTTAAATCGTCAAAAATCGTTAGAGGCGATATACAATAGGAATTCCCCCAATTTATCGTCAAAAATCGTAAATCGGGGGAAGGGAGAGGGCGGGAAAACTGGCACACTAAAACAACCCTAAAACCCACCCCGACCCTTTAAAATAAATCCCCTACCCTCCCGAACCCCCCCCAAATGTCTTATATTACCTGAGGTCCAGTGGGGGGGTCCCGGTGTGATCTTCCACTCTCGGTCCACGGGTGCGTTAATAGATATGGCGCCGGCGCTACCTTTGCCCTGTCATATGATACAAAATGGTGCCGGCCGTACGGCCATATTGCCGTATTGCAAAATGGCGCCAGCCGTATGGCCGTATGGCCGGCGCCATTTTGCAATATGGCAATATGATTCAAGTGCAGGAGGTCACTTCCGGACCCCCGCTGGACTTTTGGCAAGTCTTGTGGGGTCAGGAGGCCCCCCCAAGCTGGCCAAAAGTCCCTGGGGGTCCAGCGGGGGTCCGGGAGCGATCTCCTGCGCTTGTGACAGGGCGCTACCTTTGCCCTGTCATATGACAGGGCAAAGGTAGCGCCAGCGCCATTTCTATTAACGCACCTGTGGCCCGAGAGTGGAAGATCACACCGGGACCCCCCCACTGGACCCCAGGTAATTTAAGACATTTTGGGGGGGTTCGGGAGGGTGGGGGATTTATTTTAAAGGGTCAGGGTGGGTTTTAGGGTTGTTTTAGTGTGCCGGTTTTCCCGCCCTCCCCCGATTTACGATTTACACGATTTAAAAAAAAACAAAACAAAACCGCGACGATCCGATTCCCTCCCCCCCCCCAGCCAAAATTGATCGTTAAGATGATCGATCACACGATTCACATCTCTAATTTCCACATGTGTTTTCCCATTCAAAGCCCTATATGGGTATGTAATAAGGGTTTTGTACATGGGAAAAAAAAGCTTATACAAACACTCTTACAGACCCGTGGGTTTTCTGCACGAGCGCATGCTAAAGGCATGGAAAGGAGGCAATTATCTATTTACAGGCAATGCAGGGAACCATGCTAGCAAGAAGATTGAGTTAGTGCAGGTTTTTTAATGTGGGTTTTTAGCGCCTGGGTCAGGGCAGGAGGTAAGTGAAAGCGCCAGTGTAGAGACTGGGTTTTTTTTATGCTTTTGCGAGTCAGCCAAGTGGCGGGTGGAATGGGTAGAGAGAAGGCAGCTTCTCCATGAGGCATAATCACCAATCTGCATTTCATGTTCTCGCTGGCAGTCAGAGTCCGATCATGAATGGATTAGATATTGCTCTACCCATTTTCACATCAACTTCTGGATCACTAATTTATTCACTTTTTTGAAAAAGAAAGGCTTTCGCCCAGAGAATCAATCACGAGCATTCACATGTTGAGGGTGTCCGCACGGGTTTCTGCGCGGATATCTGCACATTTCTGCGTGCATTATAGCATGTATGTTTGCTGTGCGTGGATTTTCTGCGCTTATCTAATTAGCATAAGCAGCCGTTATTACATCCCACACTGTCACTGCTTTTTGCTGTGCGCCAAAAAAAATCTGTGCAGAAAAATCAACATGAATTGTAGTGCAGATCTTATTACATCAGCCCCAGTGGAAGAAAAGACTTATTGAATCAGGCCCTAAGTGATTAAAGCAGAGGAGAAAATTTATTGTGAAATATTCAAGAAAGGGCAAAAATGATGAGATTATCTAACAACAATGGATATTTTATTGTTAACTGCATTGAAGTGTCAATATTGTGCTATATAAATATTTTAAATAAATGTATGTGAAATAACTGTTGGAATTTGCTAGGGAGTTAGCAAATCTGTTACGCTCTCCTTCTCCAAAGGAGAGGAGCTAGCAATCTATTACACTCGCCTCCTCCAGAGGGGAGGAGTTAGCAATCTGCTGTCGCTCACTCCACCAGGAGGGCGGAGTTGGCAAGCTGTTCTGCTGTGCTCCTGAAAGGGGAAGGAGTAGCGATATGACATGACCTGCTCCTCCAGAGGGGGGGAGTTAGCTATCTGTAGATCTATTAGCGAAATGTTGTAGATACTCCTGTAAGGAAGGAAGTAGCAAACTATTACCAATCTGCTAAGGAGTAGTAATCTGTTATGGATCAACTCTCCAAGGGGGAGGAGTTGGCAATAGCTATATAGTACTTCGCTACAGAGATAGCAATATATTATGACCCCCGCTACAGAGTAGCAATCTGTGTATATATATATATATATATATATGCTGCTGGCAAGTCTCAGAGAAAGAGGAGTAGCTGTCTATATAATACTTCTGTGAGCGGAGTTAGTGGTCTATAGTGGTTGGCTCCCACAAGATGACAATAGTGAAAGGAATGACCACTTGGAGGAAATGGTGAATCCCTGGGTCGATGGCAGATGACAGCACCCCCAGGAGGAGATCCCGAGAGGGACCACTGACTAGGCTAGAATATGAGATAAACATAATAGTTCTTTATTAGACTGGAAGCTGGACAACCAGGGGTGGCAGTAGTGAGTCGTTGTGTCCGGCAAGGCTGAAGTCCTTATGATACTGGAATATAATCTCTGGGTCGCTGAGTTGTAGAGAGAGACTAGAAGTAGTGGGTAGACAAGGTATACTGGATAGAAGATGGTACACTCACAATAGTCGATGTCTGCAATGGTCTCTATGCCACAGAGAGTCTTCAGTACATACATAAACAGGAGCCGTAGGCGAGCACTGGTTCCCACAAACAGTCTATAATAAGAACTCACAATTGCTGTATAAGATTCTAGGAACATGGGCACTCGTGGAGCGAGTACCGGTTCCTATCTGTAATCTTGCCAATGTAACTCTTGATCTCTGTACCTGCGATAAAATCTTGGATGGAAGGGAGTCTTCAGAGCAAATAGGAATGTAGGCCATCGTGGAGCGAGTACCGATTCCCATGTAATAGAACTCACTGTGTTCACGTCCACGATCACCTCCAGGCAATGAGGAGTCTTCCGAGTGTTCTCACAATCTGAAATCAAGAAGAGAGAGCAGAGACCCCGTGGAGCGGGTACTTCTGATAAGTTTGAAAAGGCCAAGCAGTGGGGACGGGTTCCCCAGCTGACTTGGATCATTGGTGCAAGTAGCATGGACTGCCGAAGCAAGTCCCATTGGAGTTCCTTGCTAACTCATTAGAGGTTAGCAAACAAAGACCTTTTAAAGTACAAGTGGATGATGTCACTACGGGGGGACGCCCCCGAGGTTCGCACCCTTGCTGGTACAAAGTCTGGAGCGCGCACACGTGCCCTTACATCATCGAAAACATGGCGGATCCATAGCGTCAGGCCAGCCCAGGGGAACCGGGACCAAGAGGCGGAGAGAAGCTGTGGCTGCATTGTCTGTCAGAGCCGAAGGGAGTCGCATCCCAGGTAGAGAGGGTGGAGCGAGGGGCAAGAAGAGGCATGAACGCAACAATAACATTAAAGAGAGGATAACTCTTGAAAGCTTGTTACAAATGTAATAAGTTAGTCCCATATATTTTTAAAAGTATCACCTGTAACCTGTTTATTGAACCTTAATTTCATGTATCCACATGGACTAACACATCAATCAGAATTCTTTGCTCATTATTTAAAAATAATACAAAATAAAATTAAAATTTTGTATTTTCACTATTATTGCTAATTAAACTTGAATTGACATATACTTAGTAAAATATGTTGTTAACCTTATGTGTTAGCCAAACAAGAAAACCACTGTCCAGATCACCCTGCCTTTCAATACAGCCACAGGGGACAAAGACAGACTCTGCATGGGCCATCCTGACTCACATTACAGCAGGAGTTCGACTAAGTAGAGGAGGAGATTGAGAGTACTGAGGGGACAGCGAGAGAGGAGTGGGAAGAGATAAAGAGAGAGGCAGGGACAAAGGACTGAGCTGAATGAGGAGAGAGTGGGAGGGGAGAGAGAGGAGAACGAGGAGGCTGGATGAAGAGAGAGAGTGTCCAGGCAGTAAGTGTCAGGGCTGTAAGTGCTGGGGTTAAGGGAAGGAGAAAGAGTGCCAGGACTATGGTGGGGAGAGTGCTGGTACTGTGGGTGGAATGATTGCTGGGGCTGTTAGAGTTAGGGATTGAGGTGGGAAGAGTACTGGAGTGAGGGAGAAAGTGCCAGGATTGTAGGAGGTGGGAGAGTGATGGTGTTGAGGATGTGAGGGGAAAACATTGAAAGTAGGACTCTACAGAGGTCTAGTTAAAGTGTGTTAAAAGTACACATTGATGTGTACTGTTAATGCATCTAATCACAATGTGTTTAACATTATATTCAGTAAAACTTTAGTATGTTAAAATGTTGCAATTATGTACATTACAAATACATATTTATGTGCACTTTTGAGGCAAAAAACCTTAGCCCTTTAGACATGTAGTTAAGAGTTTTTGCATTAACGGCTGGAGCATTTGGTCATTTTCTGCTGTCATTTCTATGTTTCAAGTATTGATATCTAGAATGAGACTTTCTCAGTGAATACTTTTCAAGAGCTCTGCTTCCATCATCAGGTCAGTGCAGTATGAGCTAAGCATGAAGTTGCTTAAATATACAAGTCAACTGCATACAACTTACCTATTTATTTGTACGTATCCAAGTGGACAAACATGATAACCAAAATTCCTTGAAGTATTGCTTGGAGGTAAAGTAGCTCTGGGAAGCATGCCAATGTGCTTTTCAATATATTTATAAATGATCTGGAATGGAATACGATGAGTGAGGTTTTCAAATTTGCAGATGATACAAAATTATTCAGAGTAGTTAAATCACAAGCGGATTGTGATACATTATAGGAGGACCTTGCGAGACTGGAAGATTGGGCATCCAAATGGCAGATGAAATTTAATGTAAACAAGTGCAAGGTGTTGCATATAGGGAAAAATAACCCTTGCTGTGGTTACACAATGTTAGGTTCCATATTAGGAGCTACCACTCAGGAAAAAGATCTAGGCATCATAGTGGTTAATACTTTGAAATTGTCGGCTTAGTGTGCTGCAGCAGTCAAAAAAGCAAACAGAATGTTAGGAATTATTAGGAAGAGAATGGTTAATAAAACAGAAAAAGTCATAATGCCTCTGTATCACTCTATGGTGAGACCAAACCTTGAATACTGTGTACAATTCTGGTCACCGCATCTCAAGAAAGATATAGTTGCGATGGAGAAGGTACAGAGAAGGGCAACCAAAATGATAAAGGAGATGGAACAGCTCCCCTTTGAGGAAAGGCTGAAGAGGTTAGGGCTGTTCAGCTTGGAGAAGAGATGGCTGAGGGGGGAGATATGATAGAGGTTTTTAAAATCATGAGTGTTCTTGAATGAGTAGATGTGAATTGGTTATTTACACTTTCAAATAATAGAAGGACTAGGGGACACTTCATGAAGTTAGCAAGTAGCACATGTAAGACTAATTGGAGAACATTCTTTTTCACTCAATGCACAATTAAGCTCTGGAATTTGTTGCCAGAGGATGTGGTTAGTGCAGTTAGTGTAGCTGGGTTCAAAAAAGGTTTGGATAAATTCTTGGAGAAGTCCATTAACTGCTATTAATGAATTTGACTTAGGGAATTGCCTCTGCTATTACTGGCATCAGTAGCATGGGATCTTCTTAGTGTTTGGGTACTTGCCAAGTTCTTCTGGCCTGGTTTGGCCTCTGTTGGAAACAGGATGCTAGACTTGATGGACCCTTGGTCTGACTCAGCATGGCAATTTATTATGTTCTTAAGGCATGCTATATTTAAATGATCTTCTTTATATGAATGTTAAATTATAGCAGCTTATTTAAATATTTTCTCTTTCATACACATTAAGGAGAAAATCTGCAGATTAGTGTTAATACAAACTCATTAGCACATGTTAACATTTCTTTAATGCACAATAAAGCAGTACAATATTTGGTAATGAAACATTAAATACCTGCATTGCTGTTAACACACTTTAGTATATTGGTCCCAGAGTGCTCATAAAATGTATTGTTAATTTTAAATAACTGTAAAAGCCAACACATAAACACTGATAAGCAAACATTTTAAGCATCTTTAAAAAAAACTAATTAGTTGAAAAACAAACACTTAAATTTATATTTGATAAGCACCTAATCTCTGAACCCTTAGAAATATTGGTGGATACTATTTCTGATGCTCTGGAAAAGTATAAATGTGGTTGGTAACATGAGTCAGGTTTCAGACATCAGAAAATGAACAGCTGCAGGATTTCAGCGAATTAGAGAAAGGAATGCAATCAGTGCCAGCTGCAGCATAGTGGTGCCAGGCATGGAGGATATAATGACCCTCCTCTCCCTGACCCAACTGCCGATCCTCCGCAGTAAGGGGATAGAAAGGCCTCACATTTCATGGCTATCAGAAACCATGCCAGTTCTGATTATGTCACACTACGTCCCCACCCAGGCAGGGGCTTTGGACACAGCAAAGCTAGCACCCTCCTCTTTTTTACTTTCCAAGGACCCCTGAGTTGAAAGAATGCCTTCTTCTTTGAAAAGAAAGGGGGTAGGAATGGTGATGTGGAGCAGATCATCCATTCCCAGGGCAGCAGATAGACACATAGCAGGCCAAACAGATCAATGTCCTGGGGCAGGATAAATGGGAGACAGGCACTACATTTCTTCATTTCCTGTCAAATGGGACACAGAGCCATCCAGGTGAATACTGTTTCCTCTTAAAATTCCAGGTACCTAATGCTGTCCTCAGCCCACATCTCCAAGCCAGAGAAGATTTGAAGACTCAATCAGCCCAGCATGGCTGGGGGGAGGAGTGCCAAAGCACCCCAGAACTGTATACACCAGCAGCTGGATTGGCAGTTCATACAGCACCTGACACAGCCTACACTTGTACCATTCCCATCCTCACAGGAATTTACTCCATGGAGCAGTCCCCAGCTATTAGGACAGGCCAGGGGTAGGCCACCAAAAGAAATGCCACACCCAGCCAGCAAAAAGCCCCAGAGAGGAACAGGGCCATGAACAACACTGGTATAAACCCTAAAAGATTGTACTCAAAGATGACATTTACATCGCTTTAGTCTTTTTCTGTGACGTGATTAATGCATTTCATTAAATGAAAAAAAACCAAAACAAAGTTCCTGTGCCTTCTAGATAGAAGACTGCTGGGCCCATTCTGTCTATAGCGTTCCTATGCCAGCTAAATGGAAGATTGCTTGGCCTGTCCTCTCTACAGGATTCCTGTGCCAGGCTGCTGATTTAGATGGTCCTCTGTGTGCCAGCATAGGGCTCCAGTTACCTTTTAATGCCCTCCACTATGTTTTGCCTGTACTCCTACCTTCAAGCTGCTATGTCCAATCATAATACTGCTGTTGTGTCATCTCATCTCATCATGCTGCTAGTGTCTCATCTCATCATGTCTAATCTCATCCTGCTGGTTGTATCTCATCTCATTCTAATTCTGGTATCTCATCTCACCTCATCCTGCTGCTGGTGTCTTATCTCATCATGTCTCATCTCATCCTGCTTCTGGTGTCTCATCTAATCCTGTTGCTGGTGTCTATTTAATCCTGCTGCTGTCTCATCTTATCTCATCCTACTGGTGCCTCCATGCTGCACTCTCCAGTACTGGTCCTGCTGCCTGCTATGTCATCTTTGTTGTCCTGGCCCTTGGTAGCCCCCCCCCCCCTTTGAGTGCATTCTTTCAACATGGACTGTCTGGGTCTTTTCACAAAATGTGTTGCCCTGGCCCCTTTGAGTATATTCTTCAACATGGACTGTCTGGGCCTTCTCTTACCATCACCTTGATGTGCTGGCTTCAGCTCTAACATTAGAGCTGTACCTTAGAAATTGAGTTGTCATTTCCACTTCCTAGGTTTTTTGCTACAATCATCATTTTGCCTAAGGATAAGATCATTATGCTGTATATGTAATGTTTCCATTTGTAACAATGTATGTAAATGTATCCACAAAGGGGCAGATATTAAAAGCTACGCGCGGGCATAGATTTGTGCGTGCAACCCGGCGCGCACAAATCTATGCCCGATTTTATAACGTGTGCGTGCAGCCGCGCATGTTATAAAATCCGGGGTCGGCACACGCAAGAGGGTGCACACTTGTGCATCTTGCGTGTGCTGAACCGCACAGCCTTCCTCCATTCCCTCCAAGGCCACTCCGAAATTGGAGCAGCCTCGGAGGGAACTTTCCTTCCACCCCCCCCCCCCCCCACACCTTCCCCTCCCTTCCCCTACCTAACCCGCCACCAGCCCTACCTAAAAACCCCCTTACCTTTAACTTAGAAGTTGCGCCTGCCTCCAGGCAGGCGTAGGTTGCGCGAACCGGCTGACAAGCCAGCCTGCGATCCTGAGCACAGCGGCAAATGGCCGCTGTGCCTGGAGGCTCCAGCCCCGCCCCCAGACCACCCCGCCCCCTTTTTTCAAGCCCCGGGACATACGCGCTTCCCGGGGCTTCTGTGCGTCACCGGGCCTATGCAAAATAGGCGTGGCGCATGCAGGAAGGGTTTTAAAGTGTTACGCGTGTATATTATGCACATAAGCCTTTTAAAATCCGCCCCAAAATGTGCTGGTTCTTTCTGTTACAATGTCATGTGCTATTTGATATCTTGGTCCTTGTAGAATATGATTACCAAAGATGCTTTATTGCTTTGAATGTTGTAACTACAAATATTGTTTAATAAAGTTGTCACATATTTTGAAACTTGACTTTGTTGTTGTGTCTTTTTATTGTGTGCGCTTTTAGACTTAAAATTTAACTAGGTTAGAGCTCTGGGACCCACATGACCTTGTATGTTAGAATGTCCTTGGCCATTCCAAACAAGCACGTTTCTCACATGCAAGACCATGTGACCTAGGCCTTAAACAGGAAAGCAAATGTTATTCTCCAAAGGAAGAGCAGAACACAAAACTCCTTACTGTGGAGCTCAGAAGTGACTGGTGTTGCCTTCTCCAGAGAGCATACTCTGCTAATTATTGGTTACATGGCCATGTATGTAAGATGGTCATTATCTAGCTAGTGTTCACTGCCATACACTGCCAAATGGAATAGATGTTGAAATGTTTGGCTAGAGGTGATGTAGCTATGTCTTCACTCTGTTGGTGTCCAATAGGTTGTATAGCTGTGCTCATGTCATATGGCAGCTATACCAAATCATTGGCCTCTTCCAGTGTGAAGATATAATCATCTCTGACCAAACAATGGGCCTTCTCTCTGGGTTATCACATAACTCTGACTAAAGATTTATGTGATAAGAGCAGCTAATGCTGTTATCACATAACTCTTTAGTCAGCAGCCTACTTAAAAAGTTAAATAACTACTTGGTGTGTTTCATCTATAATGAGCATTAATTCCCTGCTGTAGGTGCCAGACCCAGAGAGTAGACAGTGTTCATGTAACTTTTGTCTGGACTTAGGTGGAATAACACAAATGACCCCACAAGAGATTACATGGGTCCTTACATTTGTCTTCACTCCACCTAAAAGGCAGGCATTTCATTCGCTTTTTTTTAGGTGTCAGAGAAAATAATATATGTAATGTACTTGCAGCCTCCTAGAACACAGTGTCATGCAAAAAAGTCACTGTGACAACAGAGGAGTCAAGGAGCTGTGGAGTACTGAGAGTACACACTGAATATGAGCAGAAAATGATGAGGTCTGCTATTACTTGTCTCCAGGCAGACATCCTCATATTCCCTACCACCCATGCACTGATTGTTGATATGTAGATTATTTGTAAAGTCTCATCAGTGTTTTGTTTCTATCCCTTATTGGTGTACATTATTTAAAAGGTAATGGAAGCATGTATTTCACTAATGTGTACCAAGAAGGGACAGTAACAACAAACTGATGAGACTTTGCAAATAACAATCTATATATCACAAGCAACAGCAGGCCTCATCTTTTTCTGCTTATAGGCACTGTTTACTCTCTATACTCCATAGCTCCTTGACTCTTCTGTTGTCACACTGACTTTCCTACATGACACTGTGTTCTAGGAGGCTGCAAGTACAGTGAGGTCCATTTTCTTTAGGCTGGGTAGTGGCTAAGTTATCTGGTTACAGTTAGCAGCAGAATCTGTCCCTTATATTCAGTGGCATAAATGTGCCACATTATCTAATCACCATAAAGTTATGCAGCTATATATAGCTGGGTAACTGTAGACCTAACCAAGCAGCATATAAATACGACTGAATATGTCTAAACTGCTCCGGCCTTGTTTGGCTGTTTCACTGTGTACTTACCAGGCTAATGTCTACAGATATGTGGGTAAGTAGCCCTCCTTATACTCCTTATAGAAAAATATTACATAAAATGGTGGTCCTTGCAAGCCCCCCCCCCCCCCCCCCCCCCCCCCCCAGGACTCCTCAATCCACTGCCCCGGATACTTCCCTCAATGCCTTTATCATGTGAACATTAAAAGTTGTCAGCATCATCATGCTGGGACTGGCCCTCCCCCTTCCCTAATAAAGATTATAAGTAGAAATCATCTACTGCCCCCCAAATCACCACCTCCTCCATGGCACCTGACGCTCTCACTCCCACTCACCCAGTACCTAAACAAACAGGCCTACTAAAGGTACTGGGTGAGAGAGCATCAGGTGGTGGGGCTAGGGGGGAGGTGTAAACCCTAGATAGATAACTATTTATGTGGCTACAATGTAGCAGAGATAAGTGCCCGAATATGCCACATGAGTCATTTAGAAGGATACCTTTTGAGTTCTTCATCTAAATGGCTTTTGATTATGGACCTCAGTATCTATTATCTAGTAGTATAGAGAAGGTAGTATATAGTATACCCACTAGTAATGTACACAGCTTCTGAGATTCAGTCAAGACTCATATGCTTTCTATGTGTTCCACAGCAGCAGAACACTACACACAGTGGTAGCTGTGACAGGTGTACAGTTTTGCTACATTGGAACACACAGAAATCTGTAGCTCCATGTGTGCTACTCCCATACTCTATGCTTGTATTGCACAAGTGATGCTAGGGCTAATTGGCACAGCAGAAGAGATTGTAGGAACTATGTGTGAGTCCCACCACCCATTTGCCAAGCAATAGTGTTTTGTCATGGTGTTGCGCCGTCGGACTCAGACAGCTTCGTCCCACATGCCTCACCTCAATATTCGCTTTCTCCACCAGCCTCGGGAAAATGGAGACCTCCGCGTCTGGTTGCCGCACTCCCAGCGTCCCCGGAACGGCTATGGCAAGGCATTCCATCATGATTCACCTGAGGGCCTCCTAGGGTGCGCGCGCGCACACGCTACCCACATCTTTATTCCAACATTGGCGCAAACCTCGGGGACATCCCCCTCGAGTGACATCACTACATCCGGGTATTTAGGCTGCCATTTGCTGACTGACTTTGAGTTAGCAAGGATTTGATTTGTCCAGTCTAAGCTGCTCTGTCGCTTCTTGCTGCTGCTGGAAGCTCTCTCTACCCTCTGGGGTTCTACTAACTTGGGTAACCGCTCCTCGGAGGCCCTAAGCTTCTTTCCATGTGCCTATCCAGTATCCAGGTACTTGCTCCTCGAGGGCCTGAGTTGTCTATCATGGTGTCTGCTACTATTACTTTTACCTGCTGGGAACTCCACCATTACAGCTAACAAGAGTGTGAGTAATCTAACATCTACCAGTCTGTCTCACCTACAGCTCTTCATTGGAAACCTGCATCGGAGCTCCCTATACCACTATTGTGGGACAGATCTCCTCAGCCAAGGACCCCAGACTGCTGCAGGAATCTGCTCACTACTGCCACCTCTGGTGAACTCTACAAGCTGTACAATAAAAACTCTCTCTGTGTTTGTGCATCTGAGTCTAGCCCGGTACTGCAGTTCCCCATGGGGCACCTCCCCATGGGAGTGGCCATCACTGCAGCACCTAAGAATCCACCAAACACCTCAAAACCATAACAGATTGCTAACTCCATGGATTTGTCTCAGCTCACTGCATTGCAGGCCATTCCAGGCCTGGCCCAGCAAATCTCCGAACAACAGAACTCGCTGGATAGCTTGACTGTGGCCTTCAATTTACTGCACTCATAGATGAACGCCTCTTCTACCCCAGGTAAAAAAGAAACACCACAAGAAGTGATGGTTAAGACTCTTGTACCCCTCTCTGTTCCTACATGCTTCTCAGGGGAAGCTTGGAGTTGTAGGGGGTTCATCAACCAATGCTGCATCCATTTTGGCCTGCAACCTAACCATTTTCCTACAGCGTATGCCAAGACTACATATATCCTGTCTTATCTGAACGGAAGAGCACTGGCTTGGGCTTCTCCGCTGTGGGAGCGCAATGACCCCATCCTAAAGGATCTTACCAGGTTTTTGGAACTGTTTAAATCGGTGTTTGATGACCCTGCCCGGTACACTACCACAGGATCTACATTGATTCATCTGAAGCAAGGTAATAAACCTTTACCAGACTTTGCCATAGAATTCAAGACTTTGGCTTCAGTTAAATTGGGACTCGAGATGCTTGAAGACACTCTTCTTTGAAGGCCTGAACTCCCAGCTAAAAGATGAACTGGTGGCTCGAGAAATGCCTGAGACTTTGGAGGACCTGATGAAGTTGGCCACAAGGATTGATCACCGACTTCGGGATAAGGTTCAAGAGGTCAAGAGTTCTAGGAGACCTAGCCAGGGAGAAATCCAAGTCAAGACCATATCTAAGCCTACTCAGTCTAATCCTGTTGCTGGCAAGGAAGAACCAATGCAACTAGGCCGCAGTCACCTGACTTCTAAAGAGAGAAGAACATGTAAAAGATTGGGCCTCTGCATGTATTGTGGACAAACTGGCCATGCTGTACAAACATGCCCAATCTGTCCAGGAAACTCGCAGATCTAAGTCCTGTGGGAGGACTCTTCTTAGGTCTGACTGCACCCTCTCCTCCACTCTCTCTTCCAATCTCCTTGATATGCGGACGGCTTGAATTTCAGACTCTTGCCCTAGTGGACTCTGGGGCAGGAGGAAACTTTATACTAAAACGTCTAGTGGAACATCTGCGGATCCCCACTACTACCATGACGTCTCCACTATTACTATCCTCTATCCATGGAGAGCCTTTACCAGGTGAAGTAACCCTACTTACAGAACCATTAATTTTTTAAGGACAGGCGCTCTCCATACAGAGACTATTTCCTTCTTTGTGCTAGAGAAGGCTATGCACCCCCTTGTACTTGCGTTACTATGGCTGCAAAAGCACATGCCTCAATTCAACTGGGCTACTCTGGAGCTTTCACGTTGGGGTCCAGATTGTCATGGCAAGTGCCTGAAGGAGGTCTCTCCTATGTCCTGCATGCCAAAGACCCCATTGTTGCCTGGTCTGCCGCCTCAATATGCATCTTTTCAAGATGTATTTTCTAAAGAAGCTGCTGATGTACTACCCCCACACAGATCCTACGACTGAGCTATTAACTTGAAACCAAATACTGAACCACCCAAGGGAAGGGTGTACCCCCTCTCTGTGGTGGAAAATAAAGCGATGTCTGAATATATCCAAGAAAATCTTCAAAATGGTTTCATAAGGCCACTCAAGTCTCCTGCTGGGGCAGGTTTCTTCTTTGTGGGGAAGAAGGATGGAACTTTACGTCCATGCATTGATTATCGTGGTCTAAACAAGATCACGGTCAAAGACCGCTATCCCTTACCTCTCATCTCAGAGCTATTTGACAGACTACAGGGAGCCAAGATCTTCTCCAAGCTTGATCTTAAAGGAGCATATAACCTTGTTTGTATTCGTTCAGGCAACAAATGAAGACAGCTTTTAATACCAGGAATGGACACTTTGAGTACTTAGTGATGCCCTTCGGCTTGTGCAATGCCCCAGCTGTCTTACAAAACATGATGAACGACATCCTGCGTGACCTACTCTACCAATGTGTCGTTGTATACCTAGACAACATCCTGATATTCTCTCAAGACCTGAATACCCACAAGGAGGATGTCAAGAATGTTTTACAGAGGCTGCGGGAGAATCGTCTATACGCAAAACTGTCCAAATGCGAGTTCCACAAGGAATCTGTACCTTTCTTAGGGTACATAGTATCTAACAAAGGGTTTCAAATGGATCCTAGAAAGCTGGAGAGCATTCAGAAATGGACTCAACCCACTGGCCTAAAAGCTCTTAGGCGATTTCTGGTATTCACTAATTATTACAGAACCTTCATAAAGAATTACTCCGCACTAACTGTGCCATTAACAGCTCTAACAAAGAAAGGTGCCAATGTTGCCAATTGGTCTATTGAGGCTGTCACAGCATTTCAAAAGCTGAAGGATACTTTCTCTACTAAGCCATGTCTCCATCATCCGGATCCTACACGCCCCTTCATCATAGAGGTTGACACCTCAGATGTTGGCGTAGGGGCTGTGCTAAGTCAGACTAGTGACTCCAAGATCCTACGTCCATGCTCCTTTTTCTCCAGACACTTCACACCAGCTGAAAGAAATTATGGCATTGGAGATAAAGAGCTACTGGCGATAAAGATGGCGTTCGAGGAGTGGCGTCCCTGGCTTGAAGGTGCTCAACATCAAATCATAGTTTTTACAAACCATAAAAACCGAGAATACCTTCGCCATGCCCAGCGCCTCAACCATAGACAGGCAAGATGGTCCCTGTTCTTTAACAGGTTTGATTTCGTCTTGAAATACCAACCTGGAGATAAAAACATCAGAGCAGATGCTCTATCTCACTCCTTCATATCTGAAGATGTACCTGATGCTCCGCAACTCATCATTGACCCAGATAGAGTCATTCTTTCTGCTACTCACCCAGTGCTCTCGGGCAAAACAATTGTACCTAACAACCTCTGGAAGAAACTACTAGCATGGGCTCACAACTCTAAATTGGCTGGACATCCCGGTCAATGGAAAATTCTGGCGAAGTTACAACAATACTACTGGTGTCCGTCTATGAAAGAAGACGCGTTTACCTATGTAGCGGCCTGTGCCAACTGTGCCAGAAAGAAACCTCTGCCCGAACATCCTTGGGGGCCAGCTTCAACCATTGCCAGTGCCAGATGATCCGTGGATGCACATCGCCACGGACTTTGTGGTAGACTTACCACTCTCTGGGGGCAACAACGGATCATTTTTCAAAAATGGCTCACTTTGTGGTGCTTCCTGGCTTACCAACTGCTAGTGAACATGCAAAGCTTTTCATCAGCCACATTTTCCGCCTGCATGGAATGCCTAAACACATCGTCTCAGATAGAAGTGTACAATTCACAGCCAAATTCTGGAAGGCTTTGTGCAAGAAGTTTGATATCACTCTTGACTTCACTTCATCTTACCATCCTCAATCAAATGGCCAAACTGAGAGGATGAACCGTACCGTCAAGCAGTTCCTCCGTGCCTACGTTAGTTCACATCAGAATGACTGGGCTGAACTGTTACCATGGGCCGAGTTTTCCATCAACTCCCATCCAGCAACATCTACTGGATCAACACCATTCGAAGTGGTATATGGACGACTATCTTCATCACTTTTGCCACTTCCGCTGTCAGTGTTGTCCACGGCAGTTCAAGTTACTGCTGATGAGATTCAACAACTTTGGAAGAAGACCAAGTAGATGCTCATTAAAGCTGGAATCCGAGCTAAAAGGGGCTATGACGCTCATCACTGCAAGGCTCCTGACTTCAAGCCTGGTGATAAAGTCTGGCTGTCTACAAAACACCTTAGACTTAAGCTACCATCAGCTCACTTTGCTCCACGCTATGTCGGACCATTTCCCATCCTCCGACGACTGGGCAACCTCTCCTACAGTCTAAGACGTTCCCCAGCAATGAAGATCCATAACGCGTTTCATGTCTCTCTATTGAAACCGCTCATTCTCAACAAATTCAGCACCAAGACACCAGATCCCCCTCCTGTTGACGCAGAAGAGGATATCGAGTACAAAGTCTATGCTACACTTGATGTAAAGAAGAGAGGCAGAGTTTGGGAATACCTCCTGTCATGGGAGGGCTATGGACCAGAAAATAACTCATGGGAACCTATGGCTAATATCATGGACAAAGAGATGCTGAATCAGTATCACTGATCACATCCTCGGAAACCGAGACAAGGTAGGGGGTCTAGAGGAGGCCCTTTGAAGGGGGGTAGTGTTGCATCCGTCGGACTCAGACGGCTTCGTCCTACATGCCTCACCTCAATATTCGCTTTCTCCACCAGCCTCGGGAAAATGGAGACCATCACATCTGCTTGCCGCACTCCCCGGTGTCCCCGGAACAGCTATGGCAAGGCATTCCGCCATGATTCACCTGAGGGCCTCCTAGGGTGCACGCGTGCTACCCACATCTTTATTCCAACATTGGTGCAAATCTCAAGGGCGAACCCCTCGAGTGACATCACTACATCCGGGTATTTAGGCTGTCCATTTGCTGACTGACTTTGAGTTAGCAAGGATTTGATTCGTCCAGTCTAAGCTGCTCTGTCGCTTCTTGCTGCTGCTGGAAGCTCTCTCTACCCTCCGGGATTCTACTAACTTGGTTACCCGCTCCTTGGCGGCCCTATGCTTCTTTCCAAGTGCCTATTCACTATCCAGGTACTCGCTCCTTGAGGGCCTGAGTTGTCTATCGTGGTGCCTGCTACTATTACTTCTACCAGCTGGGAACTCCACCATTACAGTTAACAAGAGTGTGAGTAATCTAACTACTACTAGTCTGTCTCACCTTCAGCTCCTCATTGGAAGCTTGCATCGGAGCTCCCTATACCACCATTGTGGGATGGGTCTCCTCATCTGAGTGATCTGCTGCAGGAATCTGCTCACTACTGCCACCTCTGGTGAACTCTACAAGCTGTACAATACAAACTATCTCTGTGTTTGTGCATCTGAGTCTAGCCTGGTACTGCAGTTCCCCATGGGGCTCCTCCCCATGGGAGTGGCCATCACTGCAGCACCTAAGAATCCATCAAACACCTCAAAACCATAACACATGGGCTGCCAAGTCACATCCAAGCAGCACCTTTATGGACTGCTCACCTACAGTTCACGAATATGCATGATGTCCCAGTGCTTCTTACTTTCCATCTGGTATAGATGTGGCTGAACCAGCAGTGTAGATGTAAAGTAAGATATTCATTAGATGACCTCCCCCAAGAATATACACTTTACTGTACATGGGCCTTCTATGCTGAAAAGCCATAGGATGCTTGTAGACTCTATTGGGAAGGTCTATTTACAAGCTTAGGAACAAAGTAGATGATGTCTAGGCTTGGCCATCTACTCGGAAGCTGTACCAAAGTGTTTGCAGTCCAGTGCAAGTGTACATCTTGACTGGTGGTGTTCTCCACCACATCTAGGCCTCTACCACATCTAGGCCTCTACTGTGGACCTGATGGAGTATATACTCTCTTCTTGTGGGCCAAGTCAGGGCCTTGAAAATAATGACACCCATGATGTCCTTCATGCATATCGAATAATGGTGGCTTCCAAGCCAAGGTAAAGATATGTATATGTAACTGTGTACATATATTCAAAGAACAGGCAAGCATATATATATATATATATATATATGTGTGTGTGTGTGTGTGTGTGTGTGTGTGTGTGTGTGTGTGTAAGGGATGTAAATGTCAGGATGTGTGTGTCTAGTTCTCTGCCATTCAGGGTGTGTGGGCTCAGTGTGTACCAAATTGCTTGCTATCTGCCTCTAGGGAACTGTGTATATACAAATGAATTCCTTTGCACAACTTGAGTATCATCACAATGGATCTTTACCAGCAGTGTGTCTATGTGGTTGCCTGGTTACAATCCCTTACATGTGTGTTTTTTCCTGTATCATTAATACATCTCTGCTAATAATGCAGCCAAACTGCTTCACATTGGTGGAAAGGACCCATTTGCTTGATATTAATATTGCATATGAGATTCTCTTGACACATACATATGGGTATAAAGGCTGAAAGTAAGCACTCAGGGAGCCAATGACCTTTCACACCCTGATTGCCAGAGAACAACACAGACACCCAGACATATTAAGAGTGAGACCCACACATTGACAGTAACTGAAACACAAACACAGTCAACATACAAACATTCTAAAAACATAGCAAGCCAGAAAGGCCACAGGCAGACAGGCACAGTGACTTACACATACCACACATGCAAACCAGTGCAGAGATGTGGTGTCAACCCAAGGCATTGGTGGAGCAGTTCTTGAGCCTTCATATTGTGAACTGATAGTTAACTGCTGATACAGCAAGCAGCTTCTCCCATATAAAAAAAAAACTGTCTGTAATGTATATTCATCTTTGCACCCTACCATGTGAACTCTATGCAAATGAGGAAGTTACGTTTCACATTGTAACACAGTGAGCTGCTCTGGATACACACAGATCCATTTCACATTAGAACTTAAAAATCTGGGTGCAACGTGTGGTTTATATTTCCAGCACAGCTATAAGGCCACTGATAACCTGCCAGACCATAACATTATACACTCAGCTGCCTCTTTGCCTCATAATTATGTAGTTTTCTGCCTCTGTTGCGCAATTCACAACATACATTGTGGGAGATATCAAGATCTGGCTACATAATGGCTATAACAGCTCCATCTGAAAACTATTTCATACAAAGCGGGCAAAAGGGCTCAAGATGTCAGAGCTGTTACACTTCCAATGTTCTCCCTGCTTCCCCCGGCTGATTTAACAGGGTCAGGGTAAGGTGGAATCTAAAGGAACAATGTCTGATGGCTTTTTCTCAAGGCCTACACATTGCCATACCTGTTGCTCCCATCATAAAGAGTGATAGCACTGATTCCTTGTGGATAAAGACCATGAGTGCTAAATCAGTGCACTGTGGTTTATGCATGTGGTTTATGCCAAGGAGGAAGTCATGGTGACATACACCACATACACATTATCAAACAGTTGTTTATAAAGTCCCTCCTGCAGTATGGCAACCTACCAGAAGCTATTTATTTCATTTCCTGTCCTGTTCATCATGCAGCACCAACGAAGTCTAGTTCAAGCTCGTCCCTACCTGCAAATTAGGTAGTCAGAGTCATTACTCCTTGAAGATTTTCTAGACCAGGCAGCCTGACAGACATCTGTTGAAAGCATATACTAACAGATTCTTCCTTGAAACAGACACGACCTCAGGAGCCAAAAATGCTTTTATTTAAAGAAACATCAGTGATTGTGTAGAGGCATTGTTCATTCCACATGATACCTGGGTGAACTTTTAGGCTAGGCATTCGTCACTGTGACAATCCTGAGAAAGAAGCTTGTTGTTGGCTCATGAGGTCATCAGCTGACATTTTCTCTTGCCTTATTGGTATACACAGAGCTGATAATGAACAGGGGAGTAGCACACTTGCCATTTTACCTCTATCCACAAAGACAAACATGCACAATCATCACAGAAGCCACATCCTATAGGAGTACCACTATGTTATATTGTCCATATATTACATCACAACATGACCTTTTCCTACTCCTGCAAGGCAGTCACATGAAAACAAAGGGACTCAAACCTGGGTACACCTGTAAGCACGTGCCTCAGCTTGGAAGATGACAATGATGCTAGTCTGTCCCCCCTGGAGTCCAGAGCCACTGTTTTTTAAGGGTGGCCACATGTAGTAAAAGAACAGTAACAGATGCTAGCAATCAGACTCAACCAGATTTTCTCTGTACCAGCAGAATGCAAGACTATATGCATAGCCAAGAGCGGCACAGGCAAAGGTCCTTGCTGGGCCCTGGTATTGGATTCTTTCTCTATGGCTACCTATTCCAAGAGACAGGAGAGGCAGATCCCGCGCCATTTTTTAAGATGGCGCCGACAGTCCATTGCTCCTACCATGTGACAGGGGCCGGCCAAGGGCACTGAAAGCTCCTGTCACGTGGTAAGGACAAAGAGCCACTGGCACCATTTTGGTTACTGGCAGCCGACGGCCTGAGAGCGGGAGATCGCTCCCAGGACCTCCGCTGGACTACCAGGTACTTTAGGAAAGTTTTTTTTGGGGGGGGGATTGTAAATAATTAGATTTAAAGGGTTGGATGGGTTGGGGTTTTTTTGGCTCGGGAAAGCCGAAAAAAAAACATCTGGACCACGGGAAACAGAATTTCCCATGGGTCCATGATACCGAAACCGGAACCGATCCCGGCACCCGATTCACATCTCTAGTTTTTATTGGCTCACCAAGGCTGTGTATGTGTGTCAGAGAGAAAGCCTCATTTTATCGCTTGCGATAATTGCTGCTATCCTGAGCATGTCCACTATGGCACAATAAAAGATTTCTGCCACCCTACCACAAATAAAAAAGGTGTTATTTCCCACTTTAAATCTCGCATTAGCATGCAATATTTTATTGCAAAATGTGGTAGGAGTCCCTCATTTGCATAATTTTCTTGATTTTTCATACTTTTTCATATTTACATACTAATGCAGATTGCGATAAGCACTGGGCATTATTACCTCTTTATTGTGCGATAGAACCCATTTAACGCATCATAATGCCCTACCGCAGCTTGATGCATCTAGGGGTTACACATGCTAATGCTATTTGTACTTCTGTAAAGTGAAGGGCATGATTCACTAAGCTTTTTCCCAAAGGCAGAAAATGGAAGAAAAGCCTTAGTCAATGAGGTCCCAATTCTTTGAAAATGTACCCCATTTGTATAATTTCCCACAGAAGAGAGATGAAGGCCTTTATAGGGTGGGAGCAGAGGGAATGTTTTCCATTTTTTAGCAACTCTGCTTGTAAACAGTCTCCCTTGCCTTTTTCTCATATATGTAGTGAGAGGGAACAAAATGGCTTACAGAATTTTTCATTGCTTGGCTTCTCGCATAGGATAATTATTGCAGCACTCTCCTGTGATGGAGAGAAGAGGACATCGATTCCCATGAGGCTTCACTGCAGTGCTGCTTCATAATCAGCTGCAGTGCTCTGTGTATTAGTAAGCGTGCTTGGCCCAGCTGTACACCCAGTTCCCTTGCCGGTGATCCGCAAGCATGAGCTTAGCAGCAGTCCCAGTCAGTTTACTGTGCCCAAGTCTAATCCAAGAATCGAACGCTAGTCTTATGCTTAAGAGAGCAGAATGTTAAAGACTGGGGCATCAGGCTGACTTAGCCGATGTGCTAGTGATTGATTTGTGAAGACAGGTCTCAGAAGACTTCTCGCAGCACATTATACCAGCTTCTCATTAAGCAGAGAATAATAGTACTGCTTTAGGGCAGAAATGCTATATTCATGCCATAGTAGTAAATTCGCTTAACTGAACAGGAATTTTGGTTTCAGAAACTGCTGTTTAAAAGTAAATTACCACTTCCTTGTTTTCCTTCTGCCCCGGGGAATTCCAGAGGGAACCTGTGAGGAAAGAGTGCCCAGTGGGCCTGAATTCTCATTGACTGCCACTTTTAGGCAAGGGATTTTCCACAGTAATGCTGTGTATTTTAAAAGAAGGATCAATTCTTTAAGGCTGAAAGAGCCACAAAGGAATGATGCTGCGGTGAAGGTGACAGAAATGTAGCATAAATTTGCAGAGAGCATAAAATCCATGCAATGGAAGTAATTCCGCTAGGGGATAACACAGCCATTAGCTTCAATTACTCTCAAACAGACGAAGCAATTTATAATTCTTAGAGGGAAAATAAGCTTCTTTTCTTGACATCATGCTTAGATTCACGAAGGTCTCATTGCTGGAATGACTTCTCAAGGTATGAAATATGCTACATTTAGAAGGCAAATATTATTCACCAACATCAGACTTTTATTAAAATTTCTCCCAGTTTTAAATATCTCTATGAAAAGAATGAGCAATGTAGAATGGACAGTGCAGCATGTTGTGGAACAAGATTTTGATTTCACAAATAAAAAAGTGCTATTTTCTTCCTAGCAAAGAGATCCTATGGGCTTCCTTTTGATATACACAGAAGTTTTGTACCAGAAATTCATATATAAAATGACAAATATGGTAATATAGCTTTTTATATATATAGCACAACTTGTATATTTAGGACAGTAATGAATTTTTGTCCTCGGAAATATTAATGTAAAAGTACCCAAGTGGGAAATAGGTAGGTATGCTAAATTCAATGTTCCTATTTTCACAAAATGTTTGCTCCAGACACAGAATAGGAGGGGGACACCTTTAGAAAACTTGATCCATTATTGCAACCAACAATAGGAAAGATTTCACTATACAACAGGGGTGTCATTAGGTTTGTGCACACAGGGTCTGAGCCCTAAGTCTGATAATTAGTGTCCTGAGTCTCAGGTGCCAGTAAAAAAAAAAAAAAAAAGCAAAATGTTTCTCTGATTTATCATGTACTACAAGGTAGCAAAATCCCCACTAAGCCATAGCTTGTCATGCCAAACTTCTGACTCCTGTGAGGGGGCAGTCAGACTAGTAGGCATTGGTGGCCATGTTCACTGTTGCTGGCTGTTCAGCTCTATCGGCAATAGAGAGAGGGAGCAAACATGATAGCATGGGCCACAGGGACTCAGAGCATACACAGGCTGCCAGTCCCTCTGGCCCCTTCTCCTTCTACTCTTGCGCAAAGCGAGAAGGATGGAGGCAGGAGGACCGGCAGCACTGTTCATGCTCCAAGTGCCCATGATCTGTACAATAATGATTGCCCTCTGTTTCTGCTGCTGTTAGAGCTGAAAAGACAGCAGCATTGGGCATGGCTCACATGGGAGTCAAGATTTTGAGGTGGTTAAACAGGAAGGAAGAAAGAAAAATACAAAAACAGAAGTAGGAAACGGGAAGGGGAAGACTGGGAAGAGAAGAAGAGAGAAGAGTAAGAAAAGATGAGCGGGGAAGAGAAAAGTGAAAAAGTGGGAGGTGGAGTTGGTAGAACGGGGGAAGGCAAAGAAGAGAGAAGAAAGAGGGAAGATAACATTAGGAGGGAGGGGAAAGTTCTAGGGAGAGATGGGGCATGGGGAGAGAGATGCATAGGAGAAGGTTGGTAATAAGGGGGAAGGAGAAAGAAAGGAAATAGACCAGAGAGGAAAGAGGAAGGTGTGAAGAGGTGAAACATGAGAAGGGAGAAGCTGAGAGGATTGAGGGAAGAAATGGGAAGGGATCGGGTGGGAGAGCATGTATCTCAGGTACCCTTGTATCTTCAGGTTAATTATCAAAATCTAGAGGGGAGGGCTGTTGGTGAGAGGGACCTATTGGCCTGTGCCATGGATCTTTTAAGTACCAAACAATTCCCCTGTCAAATAGCATCTTAGACATTTTACAACACTTGGGAAACAAGTGCTTGTCTTTCCTAAAGTATTTTGTCATGTATTTACCACTCTCTTGCCAATTGTTTCAAAGACATCGCATGATAGTTAACTCTTGTACTGGAAGAAAACTAATATGTTTATGCTTTTTGAAGTTTGCATGAGTAATGACCACAAGAGGATTTTCTAACATAAGGACTAGAGTTGTGCATTTGTTTAAAAATAATGAGTGAAATACAATGAATGTAATATATCAAAAATAGTCTCTTACAAAATACCTGAACATTTTGGAGTATTTTCATATATAGGCATTTTAAAAAAACGGGCCTCAGACAGAACCAGGCCTGAGGCATAGTCTCAGCACCAAGGCACAGGCCTGGTGCTGAAGCCTAGGCCTGGTGCCAGGTTCTGAGGCCTGTTTCCAGCAATAGGGGTTGGTCTGAGGCCTGGTCCCAGCACCAAGGTACAGGTCAGAGCCAATGCCCAGGCCTGGTGCCGGGACCCCGGGCCCAGTTCCTGCACTGGAGTCTGACTCGAGACCTGATCACATCACCAAGGCTTAGGCCTGACTCCGGGATTTAGCCTGAGGCCTGGCCTATTGGTGAGGCCTAAGACTAGGCCAGTGCTGGGGCACAACCTGAGGCTTAGGACTGGTGTTGGAGCCCAGCCCAAGCCTGGTTCCAGCACCAAGGCCTTTGCCTAGGACCGGAGTCTGGCCCGAGACCTGAACTTGGTGCTGAGGCCTAGGTTTGGCATGAGGCTCTGCCCAAGGCCTGGTAACATCACAGAGGTCTAGGCTTAAGCTTAGGCCTAGGCCAAGGCCAAACATCAGGACCTGGCCTAAGATCTGCTCTCAGCACCAAGGCCTAGGCCAGATGCCATGGCCTGGCCCAAGGCCAGGTCCCATCACTGAAGCCTAGGCTCGACACTGGTCCCAGGGCAAGACCTAGGCCTAGAGCTTTTCCCAGTGCCAAAGCCCTGACCCATCACTGTGACCTAGGCCTAAATGCCAGGACCCTGACCAAGGCAGGGTCCCAGCCCCAAGGCCTATTCTAAAGCCAGATGCTGGGACCAGAGCAAGGCCTGGTCCCATCACTGACATCTAGGCCTAGGCACTACCTTAAAGCCTGGTCCCATCACCAAGGCTTATTCATGATGCTGGAGCCTGGCCTAAAGCCTGGTTCCATTGCTGAGTCTAGGCCCAACACCGAGTGCAGGCCCAAAGGCCTAGGACCATGCCTTCCAACATCTTATTTTTTCTTCAATTGCTGAAAAACAAAACTGTCCACTTCAAGGGAGTGCTACACTGATGTTACTGCGGTACCTTCCTCTGGGTGGATAGCACCATTTTGATGTATGACCATATATTTCAATGTCCATATATCAAATTGGTGCTGCCTCTCAGAAGGAGGGTGCTGCTGTAATGTCACTGCAGTGCACCCCTCAAGTGGACAGTAATATTTTTCAGCAATTGAAAAAGAAAGAAGAGGGGACCAAGCCTCAAGCTTAAGCCTCGGTGTAAGGACTAGACCTAAGGCCAGGCTCCAGCACTAGGCCTAGACCTTGGTGTCAGGACTAAGCCTCAAGCCAGATCCCAGCATGGGTCTAGGCATAAGCAACAAGACTATGCCCTGGGCTGGGCCCTAGTGTCTGGTCTTAAGACTTAGGGCCAGGATCTGGCCTTGCGCCAGGCCCTGGAATCAAGTCTAAATCTCTTTGCCAAGACTGGGCCTTGGGCTGCATTCTGGCATTGGGACTAGGCCTTGGCAAAAGGTCCAGGTCTCAGACCATGTCCTGATGCCATACCAAGACCTTGGGCCTAGACCAGAAACAGGCCTCAAGCTGGACCCCAGCCTAAGTCTTAGGCCTCAACAACATTTTATATGGCTTTTTGGAAATTCTAAATACATATGAGCTTTCTATAAATCATGATTCTCATTCAGTATTATTTCTTTCAAGATTTGATTTGCTTGAGCAGGAAAAATATTTTTTTGTCTAATTAAATTGTATTTCTCAATTTTCCCCATTAATTCCTATGGCATAGGGCAAGGTAAGTTGTGCAAAACATACTTAAATGAAGCAGATGGTGATGGAAACATGGCCAAACATTTTTGGATTCTGGTTTACTGCGTTCCTATGCCTTTTTCTTTCCAACAATATACAGCTCCAAGTTTACCAACCTTGTTAAATGTAACTTTATTCTTCCGGTTTTTACTATTATTTACTATTTTTACTGTTTTTTGTTACTATTGTTACTATTACCCTGTTCGATGTAAACCGGTCTGATATGGTCTTCCAACCATGAAGATCGGTATAGAAAAGCGTTAAATAAATAAATTAATTAATTAAGGAAGGAAGATTCTCATTGTTATTTTTCTACCCACTTTCTAAAAGTTGGTGACATCAAGAGAGCAATTCTGCATATTAGGAAATGAATAATGATGGCATGAACATTGTAATGAAACTGATAGGATTATTACATGATTCTGAGCAGAAGTCCAACCTAAAATCTCATATAAAGAGCATTTATTTGGTCTTCATGTGATATGTAGGGCTTCCGAGCCACTTTTTTTAAAATACAGAATCTAATTGTTTTTCCACTGAAGTTGCTGAAGAATGTTTGGACATACATCTTTTCTAAGTCTTGCATTAGAAAGTAGCAAGCTGAATATTGTATTATAAAATGAACACAACTAGAGTAAATATCACTGCTAAAACTAATGTACATAGTGACATCATAATTATGTCAGAAAAAACCATTTGGTTAATCCAGTCTGCCCAAGTTACACTGTCCAGCCCACATAATTAAGAATAAATCCCAGCTGCCAGCCACAGAATGTGAAATTCTGCAAGGTTTCTCCTTATCTGGGAACAGTCTTTTTTGTTCTCCTCCTTTGTATGCCACTATCTTGAGTAGAAGAGCCTATGGATCCCCATTAAAAGGGTCATTCATCAAAATGCATTATAGCGTTAATACAAGCAATAACGCCATAATGCATGTCTTAATTGTGTTATCGTATGACATGAATGCAGATTTTTAGAAGGGGCAGGATTGGGGTGGGCTAAATTAAAATGAGGGGTAATACTGTGCCGTGCAATAGCATATCGCATGGTTTTAAAGCCAGAAATAACTATACCTTTTTTCCTGGCATTAAGCTGTGCAATAAATTTTGCAAATTGCATTTTGGCCTTTTCTGGGCTTGGGAAGGGAGAGGGGAAAGAGAGATGGAGTGGAGTAGAGAAAGAGAGAGAGAGCCTCTGGGGAGGCTTTCACAGTATTCAACTATTTATATCTCTATAGGAGGGCCAGCTAAAAGCTTACGGTGAGGTATTGGTGGTGGTTTAGGGGGCCATTTTTAGATGTGGAGTGAGACATACAAACAGCACAGTACACAGAGGTGAAAATTTGACATTATTTGGAATGAGGAAAGTCTCACAAAGATGAGATTTCTGCTATGTTATCTCGGCCTAGCTTGAAGGTTCCCTTTTATAAAGTCCACATAGGGGTTAATTTGCTCCAGCATCCACCTTTCCCATGCCTAACCAAAAGACTCTATAATAATCTAGAAATCTGGTCAATCTTATATAGCCTGCCAGGCAGATCCAGCTGCCGGTTTGATTCCATCATCACAGTATGATCTAAATAGCTGCCATTCTTAAAGATGTGTGGATTTTTCTGTAGATCCTTTTCAGCATTGCCACTTGCTCCTCCACTTCATTGACATCCTCCCAACTTGCCAGTGCCTCTTTTATGTACTTTACTATTTTATCTAAGTCACTTCTCTATTATTATTCTCATCTGTCTATTATATTAAACTATTTGATGATCACTGGTGCTCATGTGAGCGCTTACCTGAACATGCTTTCTCAATTCATAAGAATCAAGTGCAGTACTGCACTTTCCCTCATACTTTCCATTATCATTTCTCTGAATAAGGCTCCTTGAAGAGGCTCCAGGATCGCTTTATTTTTCAATGATTCTGCAGATGGGATATGCCCCACCACATTTAACAGATCAAAATCTCCCACCATCATCTTCCCCTTCTTTCCACTTTTTGGTTATCCTTGACCAGATCTCTGTATAGCTTTTCCATCTGAGTTGGAAGTTTATAGAGCACACTGGTGTAGTTGAAAGTGCCCTCATCCCTTTATTTGTTTACAGTACATGAATGCTCAGAGAGGACAAGGAAATAACAGAAAATTTAAATTAATTCTTTGTTTTACCATAGAGGATTGTGGTACCAAGCAGTCAGATGGTAGCCAAAGAAGAGACATCATGCTGGACGCTGGCAAATCTTTTATAAATCTCTTTATTTCTAGAGAGTTACAGTGAAAACAACTTTGCTATTCTATGCAGTTCAACAAACGTGACAGTACAACTTACAGTTCGGTGCAAATTATCTTTCTCAAGGCTTCCTTCTTTCTCCAGGGGACTGCCAATCCCCTCTGTGCCCTGCTCTCTTATCCCCTGCTGAAGGGAATCTCCCTGACCCAGAATCCCTTCCTGGGTAAGCTCTTAAGGAGGTCTGGGCCAGATAACTGTGACCGGTCCTTTAAGGTGTTCTGAGAGAGTTTCTTATATACTCCCTCACAAGGATGTTAAGGAGATACCCATACCAGAGCCAATCTTTGAAGGTGATTTTCTGAGGAACTGAAACAAATCATAGTATGGAAGATGTATTAGAGCAAACTGACAAGTTTAAGAGTAGCAAATCACCAGGATCAGATGGCATTCAACCCGGAGTTCTGAAATAACTCAAATATAAAATTGCAGACATACTACTGCTACTCTGTAATCTATCATTAAAATCTGGCACTATGTCTGAAGAACAGAGGGTAGCAAAGGAAATGACAATTTTTAAAAAGGGCTTCAGATATGATGCATGAAAGTACAGACCAGTGAGCCTGACATTTGTGCTGAGTAATATGGTGGAAGCTATTGTTAAGAACAAAATCATTGAGCACATGGATAGACATGCAACAACTGGGAAAATCCAACAAGGAAAGTCATATTTTACTATTCAATTTAGAATTTTTTTGAGGGTATAAAAAAATATGTGAAGAGGAAAGCTGGTTGATATAGTATACCCTCATGAAAGACTCCAGAGAAAATTAAAACGTCATGAAATAGGAGGTAATATCCTAATGTGGATTGTAAACTGGTTAAAAGATAGGAAATAAAGTAGGATAAAATAATCAGTACTCCAATAGACAGAAATAGATAGTGGAGTGCCCCAGGGATCTGTGCTGAAACCCATGTTTAACGTATTCATGAATGCCCTAGAAAAGGGTGAAATGGTCAGATCTGCAGAAGACACAAAAATATTCTAAGTGGCCAAAATGCAAACTGACTGTGATGTATTAGAGATGAACTTTGTGAGACTGAGGAACTGGGCTCAAATTGCCAGTTGAAATTTACTGTAGAGAAGTGCAAAGTGATGCATATAGAACAAAAATTCAAACTATAGGTGTTGCGGTTCCGGTTGCGACCCTCGCGACTGGATCCTTACCTCTTCAGTCGGGGGGGAGGCCTGCAAACGCCGCGGGTCCTCGGGGCCTGCTCGGGTCTACACAGCGGTGTCTCCACGAGGGAAACGCCGCCGAACGCTGCCGTAGCCCCGCCCCCTAGGCTCACGAGCGCACAGAGGGAACCCTTTTAAAGGGCCTCTGGTGCGAAAGCACGGCCGGCCCCTTTTCGTGACGTCAGATGCCGGCAGGGATTTAAACCCGGTGTCTGACCGAAGATCCCTGCCTTGCAACGTGGTCGACTCCTAGAGAGTGAAGAGTTGCTGTTCCTGCCTGTTCCTGCCTGTTCCAGCCTGCTCCTGTCTCCGTTCCAGTTCCAGGTTTTCCTTGTCCCTGCTGTCGGTCCTGCGGTCCTCCGGTTCCTCTGGTCCCACTCTGCCGCTGCCTCGCTGAGGTCTGGTCCGCAACCCCTGGCCCTGGGCTATTGCCTTTCGGACTGTCTTCTGGTCTTAACTCCGGCCTGGCTCCTCGTGTGCTGTTCTTCGTCTTGTCCTGATCCTGGTCCGTCCCATCGTCTCCGCATCCACGCCGGCTCTCCTAAGTCCCAGCGGCCGGATCCTCACAGGCTCCTCCTGGAGGGATCACGGGCTTCCAGGGTGAAGTTCTCTTCAGTCTTCGGCTGCTGGTCCGCCTTCCGACCTACTTCCATCAACGGAGATTCCCTCCATCCAATCTCCGTCAAGGATCCACCTCCGAGCACAACAATAGGTACTGGGTTCCGTACAAGGAATTATCATTCAGCAAAAAGATCTTGGGATCATTGTGGATAATGCATTGAAATCCTCAGCACAGTGTGCAGAAGAAGCTAAAAAAAAAGCAAATAAAATGTTAGAAATTATTGGAAAGGAATAGGGGACAAAACAGGGAATATTATAATGCCCCTGGTGCAATTACATAGTCATCATATCTCAAAACTAGAATATATGCAATGAAAGTAACAAAAATGATTAAGAGGATGAAATGTCTCCCTTTTGAAGAGAATCGGCAGGATATAGCTTTTTAGCTTGGAGAAAACACACCCAAGAGAAGAGATGATCAAGATCTGCAGAATTATGAGTGGTGTGGAGTAAGTTGACAGGGAACAGTTATTTACTATTTCCAATAATACTAGGATCAAGAGAAACTCGATGAAACAAGCTAGCAGCAGATTTAAACTGAATTCTAGAAAGCTTTTTTTTTTTCAGTCAACACATAATTAAGCTGTGGAATTTGCTGCCAGAGAATATGGTCACAGTTAGTAATTTAGCTGAGTTTTAAAAAAAGGTTTGGATAATTTTCTACAGGATAGGTCCATTAACCATTATTTAACCCTACAGCTGTCCCCCCGTGTTAGTGCTGCCAGCACTAACAGGCCGTGGGTGCCTTCTCTTACCCGCGGTCCGACTGTTCCGGTTCACTCAGGGGTTCACGCTGCAGCGGCAAGCCACTGCCGCTGCTCCCTGTCTGCTCGGGCCTTCCCGCGGCCGCGTGGAGGCCGAGATGCCGCCGGCTCCGATCCTCCCAGGTGTCTCTTAGCACGCACGCACCAAGACCCCGCCTCTTAAAGGGGAGACGGCGGGAAAACCAGGTCCAGCCCCTAGCTGACATCAGGACTCCCGGCCTTCTTAAGGGAGCTTCCTCGGTCGCCCTATGACTTAGAAACAAGTTCTTCCTGCTTGCTTCAGGCCTCCTGTGTGGACTAGCCCTTCAAGTAGCCTTCTTGTCTTCCTTCTTCTACCTCGACCTCGGATAGGAATTGACCCTTGCCTTCAGCTGCCTGCCCAGACCTTGAAACGGAATTGACCTTGCCTTCAGCCGCCTGCCCAGATCTCGGAACAGAATTGACTTCGTCTTCAGCCTTCACCCTACCTCCTTGGCCTCCCTCGGGACCAGCCACGCAGAAAGGCCACCTAAGTCCAATCGGCCCCGGCACCCAAGAGCTCAACCTGCAGGGAACATGGGCTGGCCCTGGTAAAGTGTCCGCTTGCCTCTGCTTCCCGACCGGCCTAACCTCCCGATGGTGGGGACCAGCAGAGTTCACCCCACAGGTTGCACCAACTGCACCTCAGGCCAAGGGTCCACGTTTATCAACCCCAGTCTCCTGCATCTGGGAATGAGCCACATGGAAAGGCTTTTCCTATCTGGGATCTGATGATCACTTCCAAGGGAACCGGAATGGCTACTGTGGAAGACAGGATGCTGGGCTCAATGGACTCATTGCTCTAAACAAGCTTAGTATTTCTTATGTTCTTAAACCATAATTGATAACAACAACAACAACAAAAATCATTTGCTTCTTTGCAGAGTATCAGAAGGCTTGATCATCATTGTTCTGAGATGGATGCTTCAAGCAATCTCCAAATACAAGTGTGCTGCTAAACTATTTCTGAATTCTGAGGGGAAAATGAAAGATTAAAAATTCATTTATGGAAAAAGAGGTCTGAAAACCTAAAACCAGGTAAATCAAACAATTTAAAAGGGAGTAGGTAAATATCTGAGTTTATACTCCCTTCTTTTTAATCTAATAGGTAATCAATCACTGGGGATTAATTCCTATTGTGAAATAAATCTTGTACCTTGGAGACGCTTTTTAATTAATTAGGACACTGAGGGCTCAGTTTAATCTATTTGTAGTTCAATTCTTTATTATCTGAAACTTAAGGCAATTAGAACTGCTAAAGTAAACTACTCTGTGAGAGGTGAAGGCAAATTGGCTGACACGGTGCTTGTTACATATTTTGGCTGATGGACAATGATAATCCTTTCCCCCAGAAACCTAGCATTCCACAGGGCATTTCATGTTCCTAGATACTAAAGCATGGTAACATAAAAGGACAGATTTAACAAATACGTTAGCTCCAGTGCAAAAATTGCTCGAGACTTATCCAAGTATTTACAGTGGGTAAACTGAAACAAATTTTGCAGGGGAGCAAAATTTTGATAAATCTGACCCTGTGAATCCATAAAATATAGCACTTTTCAGGGTCTTCCCTGTAGAAAAGGGGCACACTTTCAGGAACTCAATGTAGTCCAGGTCATTCTTCAGATGGGGGAGGGAAGCCACTTGTGTTACGGGCCCCGTCTGTGCCCGGCCCGCGCACGGGCCTGCTCACCTTCATGGTTCCATGGCAGGTCCCGGGTCGGCCTCCCTAGCGGCAACTGCTAGCACTTCCAGGCCTCGGTGTCCCACAGCGGTGGTTGCCGGGCCTTCCACTGTGTACCAGGTCTCACGCCGGAGCTCGGCGTCCTCAGCTGTGTTGGCCACACCCCTACCTGCGCGCGGACCGCCCGCCTCTTGTAGGGCCAGGGGCAGGTCTTAGTTCCGCGGCGCGCCCTGATTGATTCCTTATTATAAGGAACTCCCTGCTTGTACTTCCTTGCCTTGGCAATAGGCTCGGCGTTCTGCTAGATTGTCACTGCGTTTGAATCTTGTCCTAGTCTTGTTCCAAGTCTCATTCCAGGATCCTTCTGTTCCAGTTCTATTCCTGCCTTGTCCTGCATCCTAGTTCCAGTGTCCTCCTGTTCCTGTTCGTCTGTCCGTATTCCCAGGTAGTACCTCCAGACTGACTCTCTGGTACTGACCTTGATTTGCTCCTCAACCTGCCTGCCTGCCACCTGCCTTCTGACTCCAGCCTGCTACTCGACTCGCCTGCCTTCTGCCTGCCTCTTGACCTCAGCCTGCCTATGACCTCATCTGACCTCCGGTATCTGACCTCTGCTTTGCTGACCACTCTTCGGACTGATTCCAAGATTTTGACCTCTTCCTGCTTGACCTTGTCTCTAGATTCTGACTCTCTTCCTAGCCTCTGTCTCCTCCAGTGCTCCGCCCCCTGGGGGCAGTTGCCTCCTGGTCCCTACCAGGAGGCGCATCTCCACTGCCTCAAGACACGGGTCCACCCCCCGAGCACAACAACTTGGTTCTATGCCCGACAGGATAAGTCTCCCAGTCACTTAATTATCTGTGTGCACACACAGATTTGTTGCTCGAATCAAGAAAAGTTTAGTGAACCAAAAACATAAAGTGATAGGAAATAAAATTTCTCTTTTGGAATTGCAGTCTCCCAAAAATACACAATCCAGCAAAAATACACCATTTGCACAGAACAGCAGTGCAAATTTCAGGTGCCACTTTGACCTCTCTTGCCACCAAGACTTCTCCCGGAATCAGTACGGCTTCCTCTGCTACTATTACAGCTTCTCTCAGGTACCTATAAGTGCTGCAGCCCCTCAGAAATAGCTCCACTCTCCTCTCACTGAGATGGATGCTTTCCGAAGGCGGTACGCATACATTTCTCACAGATTTATCCTTTCCAAAAACAGGATACAGCTAATAGCTGTGGATTTCTTGAATACCACTAGAGATCCCTGGTAACCAAAATCATTTGCAGAGGGTTGATCTTTCTTCCCTTTCTGAGAGAAAGGGAAAAGTTTCCCACATAGGAACAGATTTACTATGTCTGTATGGAGAAAGTAAGAAGCTGAGGACCTTCACCAGTCTCCAGGCTCCTTCAGATTCCTGCGACTCTCCCTAGAGCTGAACCATATGTTCTCTCATGAAAATTCCTCCCACAAGGATGGATTATAGAAATTAACTTTACACAGCCAACAGGCACTTTATACATACCATCACTGCAGGTGGAATTGAATCTGAAGCCAGGCATTTCTGATTTCTAGATCTGCTATCCAACAAATACATCATACTTAGGGACCTTTGGGGGTCATTTTCAAACGCTTATCGCACGCGAGGAGGCAGACTTGGTGGTGTCTTTGCTGGCGGCGATAAGGTAAGCAACGTTATCGTCACCAGTAGCGCCCAATAGCACCACCTCTCACGGTGGCGCTAATGGGTGCGAAAGCCAACAGCGAAAACACCACAGTGGTGCGAAGGCTGCTGGTTTTCGCAGGCCCGCCCCCCGTTTTCGCTGGATTCACCATTGTGCAATAGAATGGTGAATCCAGGCCTTTGTTTTCAGTTTTATTTTATTTTGCCTGGGATGTTAGTGTTTATTGTAAGGAACAAACATGGGAGAAAAACAGTGCAAGAAAAAGATGCTTTTTCCCACTGATTTTCTCTCATTTTTGTTTGTTATAATAAACACTGATAAATTCCCAGGAAAAATAAAATAAAAACTGAAAAGGAAGGTCCCTAATCATACTTCATCCACATGGTGGAGCTTATTCATTAAACTGCTCTGTTTTCTCATGCAAAAAAACCCACAGAACCTTGTGCATAAAAATCATCTGTCTCTGCTGTCTTCTGTCAGCCTTGACTCTTGCCTGACCTTGGACACTTGTTCATGGACTGTCCTAGCGACCCACCTAAGACCTGCCAGCCAACAATTTTCAAACCTATGTGTGTGGATTAATAGTGTTTTGCTTGCATAAATCATCCATCTAAAAAATGCTCTAACTCCATGCAGCTGCAGAAAGTTTTAAAAAATGACGACGTGAAAGAGCACTTAGCTTTAGTAGACAAACACACTTGAACTTTAAATGACGACCTGAAAGAACACGTAGCTTAAGTAACCAAGAATACTTGAACCCAATGACGATGTGAAAGAGCACTTAGCTTCGATAACCAGGAGCGCTTGAACCTGACATGGCCAAGTTTCGAAAATTCTTTCTTCCTCAGGGGTACCCGCTCCCCCACTTGCCGTGTTCATTAAACTGCCGTCTTCATTATGCAAACTGCCAAATGTTAGTCCATAAGTCTCGTCCATCATCATACTTGTACGGCTCACTCGAACAGTGCTGCCTCCGGAAATCAAATCCAAAATGGCGAACAAGCACGTCATCACTGGGTTCAAGTATTCTTGGTTACTTAAGCTAAGTGTTCTTTCATGTCATCATTTAAAGTTCAAGTGTGTTTGTCTACTAAAGCTAAGTGCTCTTTCACATCGTCATTTTTTGAAAGTTTTACATCATCAAATATTAGGGGTGTGCATTCGTATTGACCGCATATGTAAAACGCTACGCATAATTTTTTTTTTACTTAAAAAAGTGATGAGACATAAACGATCGGATTTCCCACATATCCAACATAGCTATGTTGGATATGTTGGAAATCGCGATTGTTGATCCAAAATTAAAAGTTAAACCCCTCACCTTCCTTAATCCCCCCCCCCCAAAGACTTACCAGAACTCCCTGGTGAACTAGCGAGGAGTGAGGACGCCATTTCTGCAATCCTTTGCGAGGAGCACATGACGTCGGCGCCACGTCGAGTGACGCGGCATCAAGTGATTCCCCGCGGGGTCGCGCCGAACGTTCCGGCGCGACCCCGCGGGGAATCACGTGACGCCGCGTCACTCCGACGTGACGCCGACATCACGTGCTCCTTGCAAAGTTGGTCAGAAATGGCGTCCTGACCCCGCTGGACCACCAGGGAGTTGTGGTAAGTCTTGGGGGGGGGGGGATTAAGGAGGGTGAGGGGTTTAAATTTTTATTTGCACATATGGACATATACTCAACTCATTGAATTCTGTTTATGTCCATATTGACCGCAAATGGGACCCCCTTTGGACATATGGACATATGGACATAAACTTTTGCTTTGCACATCCCTATCAAATATTGCCTTTCAAGTTGTGTTTAAGATAAAAAACAATTTTTGTGCCACTGTCTACAGAATGATCAGCATTTTTTAATTTAAGTGGCGGTAAGCTGTTTGGTCCAAAAAACGTTTTTTATAATAAAGGCATTTTTTGAATATTTTTGATTAAAGCGATAAAACAATGGATGGACGGGGGTGTTCATGATTACAACTAAGAGTCGGGTTAACTTGGATGGTACCTGTGCTCATTTATGAAACAACCTCCATGCATCTCAAAAAAACTTTTTCTTGTGTTGATTTTTGAAAGTAATTTTTAAAAAATATACAAAAAGTGTTTACATTACACACCATTGAATTTATTAAAAAAAAGAGAAAAACATATAATACATTTTTTGTTTGTGTAGGTTTGATATTGTATGATATAAGCTATTGTTGTGGGCCAGGTGGGTTTGCTCACTTGGCGGCAGCAACTACACCACAGCAGCAAGGATCCATATTCCCATGAGTGTTACAGCTACATTTCATGGTGATTCTGTGCTCTCAACTGGCCCCTCTGGTTTTCTTCATATTTTCCTCAATCTGTTTTTCTATGGGCAAGAAAGAAAGGAGAAGACTAGGGCATACTTCCAGGGATCTAGTCCGTTTCATGGCGCAGAAGGCTGCAACTCAGGCAGGGTCAGGGGTCATCCTTGGCTGGCTCTGATGCAGAAGCTGTCATACAACCAGACTTGACACAAAGTCCTGATGCCCAGGAGGGGAGAATAATGCATTTGGTGAGCAGTCCCAGTGGTGTCTTGGAGTCAGCCAATGCTTTCAACCGGGAATGCCAATGTTCTGATGGTTTCTTCCCTCCCATTTTTGCCAGTTACTACAAAGGTTGCTGCAGTGATGCTGGATGATTTATGCTTTTAGTGATGGATGCCAATCTCGTACTATAGTGTTCCGGCATATCCCTTGTTTGATGTTATCCTTGTTCGATGTATCCCTTGTTCGATGTAATATAATTTGTTTAACCTTGGTTCGATGTAAACCGATGTGATATGTCTATTCATGAATGTCGGTATAGAAAAAGTGCTAAATAAAATAAAATTATTATGTATCATTTGGATTTATTATCCATCTTTTTAAATACATAATTCACCTGTGTTGCAGATATCAAGCATACCCAAAGGAGAGGATCTCAGATTGTCGCTGAGGTTTGGGGCCACTGTGTGCACTAAGAGTGAATGGAGGAGTACTTTGGCTAGACCTGCTGTGATTACCTTGGACTTTATCTGATCAGTAGTAATTATTTTGGAAAGGTCAGTGTACAGTCTTAAGATTTAAAATCCTCTCTGTTGAAATGCTAGTGGATCCAGGAAAAGCAGGTATACGTGTTTTTGGCTCACTCACAGCAGTTAAGTGTAATAGACGATAAAGTAAAGCTCTTCAAAAAGTACATTCAGCATTGATCAAAGAAGACTCTGGGTCAATTCACAGGAAATTAGAGAGTACTGGAAATCAGGCTCATGGCCTACATTTAAGATTTATTAACTTTCTATGTTCCCCTACAATATCTGCATGAGAATTATTGAAAAGATATTTGAAACATTCGATATTTCACCATAAGCAGTTCCACCGGTCCATAAGATTTATTATGTACTTCAAGCTACAAGAAGGTTTTTGGATGCTATGGGGATTAGTTCTCCCCAAATAAAGGTGGATACTTTAGATTTAACAGGTGTTTTAGAAAGATCTATCACAGAATAGATACAGTCAGCTATTCTTCTTGTGACGTTTATATTCTTGCAGGCTAAAAATATGATGAGTTTGTTTTTCTGTCATAGACAAAAACTTTGGGGGGGCTTAAGATTTTGATAGTCTTTTATGTTTCTAGGTATGTACAATATTGTCGTAGAACATTTATAATCCTCAGAGGAGTAGTCTAGTAGTGGTTAGAGCAGCAGGCTACAAACCAGAAAGACCAACACTCAGATCCCACTGCCACTCCTTGTGAGCTTGGGCAAGTCACTTTACTCTCAGGTACAAACATTGGACCAATTTTTAAAAGCATTGCTCACACTAAAAAGCCCATATATGTTGGTATCTGGGCTGTGCACAAGCGACATGTATTTTAAAAGCCAGAAATTATGCGCATATATATGCGTGCACAAAGTTAAAAAAAAAAAGGGGCAAAGTTAGGGGCAAGGCATGGGCATTCTGTGGAGGGACCAAGAGTAAAGCCCATAACTCTGCATTTTAAAACTGGAGGCTGCAGTGTATGCCAGCTAATTATTCATGTAACTTTATTGCTGCTCCTGATGAGGAACAAGTCTGCAGATCTCACATTTTTGGGCTTGCACAGCAGGGTGAATGGCCTGGGTCAACAGCGAACAGTGCAGGATGAAGATTAGAGGGGTCTGGATGACCTTGAGGAAGACTGTGCAAACTGGTGGAGTAATAGGGAAAACTGGCAATGTCCTTCTTGTGGACAAATTTTAAAATCTAATTACCTGTGCACGTTAAAGCCAATAAAGTCCTAAGAAAGATACACAAAGTACGTTTGCTCGAGTAACGACTTAAAATTAGTAGCATACTTATGCACGCTAGGGGTATTTTAAATCTTATGAGTGTAAATGCATGCATGATTTAAAATTCCAGTGTGTATCTCCTCTTGTGTGCCCATACGCATGTGTATAATCACCCACGCACTCATTTTAAAATTGGCCTGTTAGATTGTAAGCCCTCTGGGGATAGGAAATACCTACATTACCTGAATGTAATCTGCTTTGAAGTGCCAAAAAAACCAAACCAGAATATAAATAAATAAATTGATTTTTTTCTTCTCGTGTTCAATAGGAATGTGCAGAGGCAAAATTTTCATTACAGTTCATTTATTTGTTTTGTAGGTCACATCCATTTGTTTGGTTCATTTCAAACAATAAAAAAATGTTGTTTATTTGTTCTATTTTCTTTTTTATTACTAATTTAAAGTCAACTGGGTAAACAATGCAGCCTATTTTGAGTTTCAAAATTGGGGTTTTCTAATCAATTCTAATGAAACTTGTAGATAGATATCATCAGAAGATGGAGAAGAACTCCAAGGCACCAAGACTGTGTCAACATGGTATCAAAAATGGCATGAATAGCCTAAGGGACCACAGAGGGCAAAATGCGATTGGCAGTGGCAGGAGTTCTTCATGATACCATGACAGGAGCAAGGCAGCAGCAAGAGTGGCAAGAACCCCCCAAGGCTTTAAAAGAGGATACCAATAATAATGGTATGAACCCACAAAGGCAACAAAAGAGAGGCAAAGTGGTACCAAGTGTAGCATGAACATCCTAAGCATTATGAAGGGGGAGTGCAGCTACCAAGATGGCATAAAAATCCCCCAGGGACTGAAAGAGGGACAAAGAAGTACAAAAAGTGGCATGAAGACTCCAAAACACCATCAGAGGTGCAAAGCAGCCACCTAAAGTGTTAAGAACATCCCAAGGTATAGAGTCTAGTATACAGCTAAAAGGCAGAGTAGCAGCAAGAGGTGGAAGGTATAAAGACTGGAGTGTGGCAGAAATGTATTTATAATGTATATATAGTTATACTCCATACTGTACATAGTTCATCACAGTTTTTATGTCCGCTTCCTTGCCTTCATCTCCTCTGCAGCCTTTGCTATGTCCCCTTCCAACACCCCTGTTCATTGTATTTCCTTTCCTCCTTTTTAGTTCCAATGTAAACCGGCATGATGTTTGCATACTAATGCCGGTATATAAAAGCCTTAAATAAATAAATAAATAAATAAAGATCCCCAAGGTGTAGAATAAGAGGAATAGCAGAAAGGCTGAGTGGCAGCAAGATTCCCAAGATGGTACATCAGGTTGATAGCATGGCAGAGTAGCAGCAAGACCCCAGGTGTAGTATAAGGGGTATAGCAGCAAGACCTCAAAGAGTAGAGTCTGGGATATGACAGGAAGGCTGAGTGGTGGCAAGACCTCTATGGTGTAGATTCTGGGATATGGCAACAAGATAGCAAGAACCCCAAAGTGTAGCATCAGGAGCAGGGCAGCTTCACTTCAGAAATTTCTTGGTTGCTATAGTTACCAGTCTCATTGCACCACTGCCATAGACTTCAATGAGAAACATAAACAAATGAAATGAAAATTTTATTCATGAGAGTCCTCCATTTGTTTCAGGAGATCACAAATAAAACAAAAATGTTCTCTTTTGTTGCATTTTACCCATTCATTTAAAACAAATGCATATCCCTAGTGCTCAAATATTGTTGACATATACATGTAAATGTTTGATTACCAAGTTTGGGGCAAGATATATTTTCTTTGATTCTAATCACTTGAAAGTTTATTTGAGTCCAAATTGGCTTCCAGGATCAAATAGTCATACATAATTCTTGAGGTTATTTCCAATTACTGAATTCTGAATTTTCTGGCATGTTGGATAGTTTTTCTATGTTTGCTATTCTCTTTTTATGGTCAGCTTGCAATTGATGTTTGTCCCCCTTCTTGGAGATTAATGTGTTATGGATTCTATACTGATTGTTATTGAAGAGGTGGATCCTTGGACTGAAATGAGGTTGACGCTACCTACAGGGAGGAGCCCTGCAGGTCCTCGTCATCGGCAGGCAGAACTAGTCAGAGTGGAGACCCAACAGGACCTTCACCACTACCAGCCCTCATTCCCCACATGTTGAGCCCTTAGGTGCCGGGGCTGGCTGGATTTAGGTGAGGGCTCCAATAGTGAAGATTCTCTTGATGATGGAGCCTAGCATCCAAGAAGGTAACTACTGTAGACCAGCAAGCAGCAAGCAGTGTCAAGGTGTTCAGTGGTCAAGGCAGGTGGCGAATAAGCGAGGTTCAGAAGACATACCAATAGTCAAGGCAGGTAGTGATCAAGCGAAGACCAGGAGATGTACCAGGGGTCAAGGCCAAGAAGCAGTCTGGAAGGAAGACAAGGCAGGGACGTGGAGACAGAGTCAGGAGCACAGAGTCAGGAACATGCAACCAGCTACTCCAAAGAGTTCAACCTGTTGCTGAGGCATCCAATGCAGGTCTCGTCAGAACTTAAATAGTAAGGCTTAGGTGATGTCATCAGCAGACGCCACGGAAGGTTTCCCATGCAGGCCCTTTAAGTAGGGGCAAGACGCGCTCATGCCTAGGGATGCTCGCACAGCTGAGCATCGTTCCTGGCATGGCGCATCCCGTTGTACACGGCGGTCTGCCACACCTGGAGCCGTGAGGTCGTTGTGGCAGTCTCCTTGTCACCAAAAGTTTCAGGTAAGTGCGGCTGGCCAAGGATCTACCCCATGGTCGGCAAAGCACAACATTTGTTTCCTACTTTTTTATGTTTACTTGAGAATTCTACATGCTTTTTCTTCAAGTTGTTCGTATATATGTATATTAATAAATATTGCATAAATAATAAGTTCAAAAGAAATAAGTAGAAATGCTATTAAATTATAAATCATCACAAAATTATTCTGATAACGCTGCATATTACAAATTATCACTGATTTTGGTTAAACATGGCCTGGAGGATTATGTGTGTCAGTGCTTTATTTTTTCCATAATTTTGTTTTAAATATTTATATATAGAGTTACTTTCTACAAAATGTCTAAAGATTATAATATGCTACAATGGCATGATAATGACAATTATTTCATTTTTAATAGAGTAAAAAATGATGGGGGCAGCTTTCAAACTGTTCACAGAAGTGTAAAGGCTGCCTTTAACCCAAAAACCTTTCCCCACAGACTTTTTGGCAATTTTCAAAGAGAAAACAATTCCATTTGAAAATTGGGTTGGAAAAAAGTACATACTGACCTGCACCTGCTCTTTGTGCGGGTTCCTTGACATTTGAAATTAAAGTGCATAAGTGATAATCCCTCCCTGACTCCGCTCCCCAAGAACTCCTCCTTTCTCTGAGCATAAAAGCACATGTGTACTAATACCATATGTGCACTTTTACATGCAGAAAGGGTGGGCAATTTTCAAAAAAACAATTTTTGCAAGCAAACCACAGTTTTACTCAGGGAAATACCTCTGAAAATTGCCCTGTGTGTCTTTAAATAAGTATGGTTATTTTTTGACCAGTGCTCAGGGAAGAAATTTTAAAAATCATATATTTTTAGAGATAGCTGTAGATACAGATATAGATATATTAGCATATGGATACATTGGATACATTAATATCAATGTTAAATGATTCACATAGTTTTTTCCTTAAGTGCAACTAAAGTCAGGTGCAATAAATTTCTACTACATTTTCATATGAAACAGCTCCCAAATTGCCAATATTTTAGATGACACTAATAAAAAAATGAACCCAAGAGCAAAATGGAACACAACAAAATATGTAGAAAATTGCTCTAAATACTGTCAACACAAAAATGAATTAGAAAAGGAATACTCAAAAAACAACTTTAAATATGATTTTAAATGATCATCATAATGCCACTAGGAGGACTGCATTAATTCTTTCAATGGCTAATGTCCAGCATGGCGAGAACAGTATAATCATCGGTCATTCAAACAGGCAATGGCTCATATGCAAATCAAACAGGCAATAGCTCATGTGCAATGGCTAGATCCTGAAAATTTTGATTGTTAGCATTTTTTTGTCTATTTTTGCAAATAAAAATTGAAAAGTAGCTATGGTACTTATCTGAAAATGCTTCCAATAGAAATCACGTTAAGGAAGGAAGATAATTCCATCAGAGTATACTGTAAGCTTCAGTTCTTTTGTTTGCAAGCTGTCAGCAAACCAAGCTTCGATCACAAGCTGTCAGCAATCTAAACTCCAACTCCAATGCTGCAGTGTTTCAAGAGCATAACACTCTCTGCTTCAGGAAAAGTACTGATAACTAAAGGTGCCCTCCTTTACAATGATGATTAATTACAGACATGATATGAGTCTAAATCAAGAAAATATAAAAGGTTTATAACGTGCACTATTAAACATTGATCAATACATCAACAGTTCAAAAGGCACCACTACCTATAAAAATGTGTACAGATAGCAGGACTGCAAGAAGTAAAAGGAAAATGTGAGCAATATAGGAAATGAAAATTACTGAGGCTAATAAAACTTTAAAACTTACTCAACGCTGAGCCATAACTTGTCTTCTCGTCCATAGGACCATGGATGGTCTAATGGCCTACTCCATAACTCTGACAAACAGTTGACTAGATTGGCTGCTAACATGGCAGCCATTTTTAAAGAAATGAAAACGTGGGAAAAATTGCTACGTGTCAATCAAACATGCTGAAAATGCAACCAATACTGAATGCCAAATAATTAAATAAATTGCAAAGCATACCAGAATATGTTCATTGAGACCATTAGGGATCATTGATTTGAAGAAAAAAAATCTAAAAATGTTCTCGTTTGTTGAGTGCCATAATATCATAATATCATAGCTCCAAAAATGATTGATTATGTGTGATGCAAAGCTGGATGATTGGTGCATGTAGATATTTAGTATTTAATTGATTCTGCTGCTCAGTGAAGCAAGCTTTGATCTTTCTTTTAGTGCTACCCACATAAATGCTTGGACAAGGACATTGAATAAGATAAATACCCGCTTCTGAGTGACAGTCAGTAGGATGCCAGACATGAATTACCCGTCCAGTAGTTGGATGCTGTCAGCAAGAACCTTGAATTGAAATCACAACATATCACAGGACATACAACTATAGTACCCTGGCATGGGGGAATCCAACAGAAGCAATCTCTTGTCACAAGAAAAAGTGACTCTTCAATCCCTTACTAACAATTGAGATATTGTCATCAAAGCAGCAGTCAAAGGGCATGCTATTGTTATTATGGAAGCACAAGGGTATGTCTCAGAAATGCACAGGCAACTGAGTGATGTTCATTTTTATAAATTAATGCATGAAGATCCATCATCTGGACTCGAGAACTGAATTGACGAATTGTTATAATTGGCGTCGACTCAAGATTTCTTAACTAATAAAGAGATCTCATTTTTACTAGTTCATAATCCTCGTACTCCTCTTCTTTATGGTATACTGAAGATTCATTATACTTTAATACACCTCTTGTGCCGACCAATCATTTCAGCAAATGGTTCGTTTCTAAAACCTCTGGCTATTTTTTTGGACATTTTTCTTCAATCACAAATCCATGATGTGGTTTCATTTGTACAAGACACTGCTAATATGCTTAGGAAACTCTCAGAATTACCACTTTTACTGAAAGAAGAATTGCTTGTAAGTTTGGACATAGAATCACTGTACACCAACATTCCCTTAACCTCAGCACTTGAAATAGTACAGGAATCACTCAATAATCTCCCTCGACCACAGTGCATACCAATCGGCTTTTTAATGTAAATGTCTGAATTGGTTTTGTGCCATTATTATTTTTCTTTTGAGTCCTGCTATTTCCATAAAATGTGGTGTGGCTATGGGGTAGGGGTGTGCATTCGTTTTGAACTTAAATGGAAAACGCAACTTTTTTTTTTTTTTTAACTTAAAAAAATGATGAGGCGTAAACGATCGGATTTCCAACTTATTCAACATAGCTATGTTGAATACGTTGGAAATCGCAATTGTTGATCTAAATAAAAACTTAAACCCCTCACCCTCCTTAATCCCCCCCCCCAAGACTTACCAAAACTCCCCAAGCTGGCCAAAAGTTCCGTGAGGTCCCGGGAGCGGACGCGTGGGGAATCACGTGACGTCCGCGTCACTCCGACGTGACGCCAACGTCACGTGGTCCATCGCGGTTCCGCTCCCGGACCCCTCGTTGGATCCAAACGGCACTTTTGGCCAGCTTGGGGGGGCCTCCAGACCCCCCCAAGCTGGCCAAAAGTGCCTTTTGGGCCCAACGAGGGTTCCGGGAGCGAACCCGAGGGGAATCACGTGACGCCGCGTCACTCCAACGTGGCGCCGACGTCACGTGCTCCTTGCAAAGGAGTTCAGGAATGGCGTCCTGACCCCGCTGGACCACCAGGGAGTTTTGGTAAGTCTTGGGGGGGGGGGATTAAGGTGGGTGAGGGGTTTAAATTTTTATTTGCACATATGGACATACTCAACTTATGGAATTCTCCATATGTCCATATTGACCGCAAATGGGACCCCCTTTCGACTTATGGACTTATGAACTTAAACTTTTGGTCTGCACATCCCTAGTGGTTGCAGCTCTTGTGCCAACTCAAGGGTCCAACAGAAATGCTAAGAAAAAGTGTACAAAAGGCATGGACATTGTTTAAAAATACAATCTTAGAAGCACAGTCCAGATATATTCCATGCATTAAGAAAGGTGGAAGGAAGGCAAAATGATTACCAGCATGGTTAAAAGATGAGGTGAAAGAGGCTATTTTAGCCAAAAAAAATCCTTCAAAAATTGAAGAAGGATCCATCTGAAAAAAATAGGAAAAAGCATAAGCATTTTCAAGATAAGTATAAAACATTGATAAGACAGGCTAAGAGAAAATTTGAAATGAAGTTGACTGTAGAGGCAAAAACTCATAATAAAAACTTTAAAAAATATATCCAAAGCAAGAAACCTGTAAAGGAGTTGGTTGGAACATTAGATGACCCAGGGGTTAAAGGGGCTCTTAGGAAATATAAGGCCATTGCAGAAATACTAATTGAAATCTTTGCCTCTGTATTTACTAATGAAGATGTTGGGGAGATACCAGTTCCAGAGATGGCATTCAAAGGTGATGGTTCAGATGAACTGAACCAAATTACTGTGAACCTAGAAGATGTACTAGGCCAGATTGACAAGCTAAAGGGTAGCAAATCACCTGGACCAGATGATATGCACCCCAGGGTTCTGAAGGAACTCAAAAATGAAATTCTGGATCTATTAGTTAAAATTTGTAACCTATCATTAAAATCATCCATTGTATCTGAAGACTGGAAGGTGGCCAATCTAACCCCAATATTTAAAAAGGGCTCCAGGGTTGATCCAGGAAACTATAGACCTGTGAGCCTTACTTCAGTGCCAGAAAAATAGTAGAAGCTATTCTAAAGATCAAAATCATAGAACATATAGAAAACCATGGTTTAATGGAACACAGTCAGCATAGATTTACCCAAGGCAAGTCTTGCCTCACAAATCTGCTTCATTTTTTTGAAGGGGTTAATAAACATGTGGATAAAGGTGAAAAAATAGATGTAGTGCATTTGGATTTTCAGAAGGCATTTAACAAAGCCCCTTATGAGATGCTTCGAAAGAAACTAAAAAGTCATGGGATAGGAGGCGGTGTCCTTTCGTGGATTACAAACTGGTTGAAAGACAGGAGACAGAGAGTAGGATTAAATGGTCAGTTTTCTCAGTAGAAAAGGGTAAACAGTGGAGTGCCTCAGGGATCTGTTCTTGGGTCAGTGCTTTTCAATCTACAATATAAATGGGCTCTGACCGACAGCCCGCAAATGTGCAGTAGAGAGCAGCTCTGCCACACATGTGCGGGCAGAGAGCTCTGCGCGATGTGCTGGGTGTCTGAGGGGAGGAGGGGAGGAGAGGAGGAGAGGAGGAGGGGAGGAGGGGAGGAGGAAAGGGCAGGCAAGCCGTCGTTCTGAGAAACAGCTCAGCCCGTTTCTCTGCCGCCGGGGAAGGGGGGAGGAAGTAGGGACTGCTGGACCGTTACGCACAGGAGGAAGAAAGGGCAGAAGAGTTGCCGAACCCATCCGTCCACTGCTGGGGAAGGGGGGAGGGAGTAGGGATGGCCAGAGCAGAGCAAATCTCGCCATTTGGGATGCCACAGTACATTGGGAAGGAGGTATGGAGAGAGGCAGGGCCTCGTAGCGGAGCCCCTCCCCCTCTGCATATCCCATGTTCAGCAGAGTACAGTCGGCCCTGTAGAAGAGAAAAGGAGGGAGTGGGGGCGGGCTGAGGGAGAGGGCTGAGGGAGAGGGTTGTAGATGAGGTGAGAGGGGATGGAAGGAAAAGGGAGGAGGATATGACTGAACAAGTGGGAAGGGTAAGAAGTTCTGGAGAAGAGAAAAAAAGGCAGTGGAGGAGGGCTGGGAGAGGGAAGGGATTGTGGATGAGGTGAGAGGGAAAGGGAAGATGAGGGGATGGAAGGAAAAGAGAAAAGGATATGAGTGAGTAAGTGGGGAAGGGTAAAATTGTGGAGAAGAGAAAAAGAGGGAGTGGGGGAGGGCTGGGAAAGGGAAGATGAGGGGAGGGAAGGGAAGGAAAAGGGAAGAGGATATGAGTGAGTAAGTGGGAAGAGTAAAGTTGTGGAGAAGAGAACAAGAGGGAGTGGAGGAAGGCTGGGTGAGCGAAGGGGTTGTGGATTAGGTGAGAGGGAAAGGAAAGGGAAGATAAGGGGATGGAAAGAAAAGGGAAGAGGATATGACTGAACAAGTGGGAAGGGTAAGACTTTCTGGAGAAGAGAAAAAAGAGTGGAGGAGGCCTGGGAGAGGGAAGGGGTTGTGGATGAGGTGAGAGGGGAAGGAAAGGGAAGATGAAAGGGGATGGAAGGATGTGTGTCAGTAAGTGGAAAGGGTAAGAAGTTGTGGAGAACAGTGGCTCTGACCGATGTGCCAGTCTGACCGACGGAATCTCGCCTGTTTGAACAAGATTGCAGGAAAAATTGGTGAGTGGAGGAAGGGGAGTGAGTGACCGAGGGGGAGGAATGAATGACCAAGGTGAATGAGCTAGGAGAAGGGGGCGTGAGGGAGAAGAAGTGTAGAAGTGTGCCGAGTCCGAAAATAAACCGAAAAAAATAATTTTTTAATGTAGCCCATTTTGACGGGCTTAACGGCTTGTATATTTATAAATGATCTGGAAAGGAATAAGAAGAGTGTAATCAAATTTGCAGATGATACAAAATTATTCAGAGTAGTTAAATCACAAGCGGATTGTGATAAATTGCAGGAGGAACTTGCAAGTCTGGACATCCAAATGGCAGATGAAATTTAATGTGGACAAGTGCAAGGTGATGCATATAAGGAAAAATAATTCATGCTGTAGTTACCACCCAGGAAAAAGATGTAGGCATCATAGTGGATAATACATTGAAATTGTCAGTTCAGTGTGCTATAGCAGTCAAAAAAGCAAACAGAATGTTAGGAATTATTAGGAAGGGAATGGTTAATAAAACAGAAAATGTCATAATGCCTCTATATTGCTCCATGGTGAGACCGCACCTTGAATACTGTGTACAATTCTGGTCACCGCATTTCAAAAAAGATATAGTTGCAATGGAGAAAGTATAGAGAAGGGTGACCAAAATGATAAAGGGGATGGGACAGCTCCCCTATGAGGAAAGCCTAAAGAGGTTAAGGCTGTTCAGCTTGGAGAAGAGACGGCTGAGGGGGGATATGATAGAGGTGTTTAAAATCATGAGAAGTCTAGAAAGGGTAAGTGTGAATTAGTTATTTACTCTTTCAGATAATAGAAGGACTAGGGGGCACTCCATGAAGTTAGCAAGTAGCACATTGAAACTAATCAGAGAAAATTCTTTTTCACTCAATGCACAATTAAGCTCTGGAATTTGTTGCCAGAGGATGTGGTTAGTGCAATTACTGTAGCTGGGTTTAAAAAAGGTTTGGATAAATTCATGGCGAGAAGTCCATTATCTGCTATTAATCAAGTAGTCTTAGAGAATAGCCACTGATATTACGGGCATCAGTGGCATGGGATCTATTTAGTGTTTGGGTACTTGCCAGGTACTTGTAGCCTGGATTGACCACTGTTGGAAACAGGATGCTGGGCTTGATGGACCCCTGGTCTGACCCAGTATGGTAATTTCTTATGTTCTTAATAGCCTCGGCAATTTTCATTTGCTAAGTTGTTCTCATTTTCCCTTAGCTTTTTGCAGTCCTGCAAACAATCTGTACACATTTTTATAGGTAGTGACATCTTTTGAACTTTTGATATATTGATTAAATAGTGTAAGGTATAAACTTTTGTATTTTCTTGATTTAGAATCGTATCGTGGCTGCAGTTTAACAGTCATTTGTAAAGGAGGACACCTTTAATTATCAGCATTTTTCCTGAAGCAGAGAGCATAATGCTCTCGAAACGCTGCTGCGTGGAACTTGAAGTTTAGAATGCTGACAGCTTATGATCGAAGCTTGGTTTGCTGACAGCTTGCAAACAAAAGAACTGAAGCTTAGAGTACCCTCTGCAGGAATTATCTTCCTTCCTTAACGTGTGGTTGCTATTGGAAGCATTTTCAGATAAGTGCCATTGCCACTTTTCAGTTTTTATTTGTTTCAAAAAAAAGACTTTAAAAAATGCTCACGACTAAGATTTTCAGGATCTAGCCAATCCATTGCATATAAGCCATTGCCTGTTTGAATGACCAATGGTTATACTGCTCACACCATGTTGGATATTAATCATTGAAAGAATTGATGCAGTCCTCCTGGCTGCATTATGATGGTCGTACAAAATCATATTTAGAGTTGTTTTTTTTGAGTATTCCTTTTCCAATTCATGTTTGTGTTTACAGTATTTAGAGCAATATTTTAGATGAGCCATGACAGCTATGATAATTTTTAGTGAGCAGGGTGATATCATTGTTGTAATACTGTGACAAAGTTCTGCAGCTTCTTGCAAAATGAAGCCACATTTATCGCGCTTTAGTGAATAGATCCCACAGTGTGCTGTGTCTGCAACATTTTCTAGATATGGTAGTTTATAGATTTAGCTAAGCAGCTGGTGCTTTATAAATGCCTACTTTAAATTCATTGTCTTGCTAGGGTGATATCTAACGACTATTATGTTGTTGCTCCAATCCCCTGTCAGTTTTATGCTAAATTGCCTGGCTTTTTCTTATCTGGCTCCATTGTGGTGGGAACACATTACCAAATAATCTTTGTTCACTCACCTCTGCCCTCGAGTTAAGAATATTTTTCATATACTTTCTAAACATATTTTCACTCAGATCTAAGAAACTGTTTTTTCAGCTAGCACTAATGCATGGAATCATGGAGCAACCACTACTAGACATTTAGGGAGTAATTCTCAAAGTAATTCATACTCAGAAAACATGAGAATGGCATGTTGTGAAATTGCATGGGGATTGTGCCAATAAGTATGTAGGATACCTGATTTCAAGCATAATTTCATGCGCACAAAAACTATGAGAATAGCATTCAAACAACTGCATGCAGTGGCATATATGCATATATATGGCAGTGTATAGATCTTCGATAATTACCAGTTTACCAGTAACTCCACTAGTTTGCCCACTCCTTCCCCAGATCATCGAGACCATCCTATTTCTTCAGCCTGAACTCCCCTAGTTCACCCGGACCTTCCAACCCAAGCAATACTAGACAATAAACACATTTATTATCACTTATGCAAGATAATTACCAGGTGGAAAATTATACCAGTAAGTTGCCAAATTTATACATGTACTCAACCTATGCACGTAATTGTGAGTCCCTCCCTGGAATACCCCTAGGCCACCCACTTTTTGTGTGCATATATGTGTGCCCAAAACGTAATGTACACATGTATTTTTTATGTTTATAAAATGCGGATTACGTGAGTACATGCTGCTTATGCGTGTATATGATCATTTTTATGCATGTAACATTTTAAAATGCATCCTAAGTATTCAGGAGATAAAGTTGAGGCAGAGTTAGGATTTACATGCATCCTTTTGATTTTCAAATGTGTAAATTAACCTGCACAAGTGATACACCCTGCAAAAATCAGGTGTGAATTTGTGCAGATGAGTTTGCCTTGCCTTCTTAGGGATATTGCACATAAGTTCACTGTGAAAACTGGTTTTATCTGTACGCTTTGGCAGCCCCTCTTACAGGATAATTTTCATTTGTAAGTTTACCCAGACTGAGTAGAGCCATTCCTGGGGGTGGAGATTGTGGGACATTCTTGCTTCTTCTTTTTTTAAATCCCCTACTCCATCCTGTGACACCCCCCCACAAGGGGTCATTCTCCGTGTGGGCATTGTTCTGCCTGCTGCATGTCCCTCACTTTATCAGTCTTTACTCATTCCATTACTGGCAAAAATTATTCTTTGCAACACACATCTCACTGTAGGACTGCAGGGGTCATTTATGTTATCCTCTGCCCTTGCAAACTTTTATACAGAGGGAAAGCTGCTTGTCAATTGAAGACTTGGATTTTTGAGCATCGCTCTTTCATTCACAAATTGGAAGCCACTCTGGTCACCCATTGGTTGGAAAGTGATTACACTCCTTTTGACCTCTGATTTTTTTCTCTGGAAATTATTCTTTCTTCTCCCTATAGTGGTTATTTTTCGGGTCTCCTTGTACATCACGAGCAGCGTTGGAGATTTACACCAAATTCTCTAATATCTTTCGGACTTGAGTGGTCCGCTTTTCCCTAGATTCTGACATCAGTATTTGTGGCCATGCCTCCAATCTATCCCATTGGTCCTCCCTTTTGTGCACTTCCTAGGTTTGCCAATATATATTCCAGCCATCTTTTAATTGTTCTTGCCTTTGAGCCACATATATACCTTATTATACGTATGAGACTTCTGAATCAGTTGGTAAAACATCCAGAAATTTTTTTACAGTATATTTTCGACATTACCTCTTTTCTATTTCTCCTTCTATATTGTTATGTTTTATTATTTTGCTACAGATCTATGCAATTTAAGCTTCTTGTTCATATGACTTCTCAGTGTGGTAAGTATAAACCGCCGCCCCTGCAGGGTTGAAGATTGCTGTCGTGACCGAGGTTGATGGTATCAGTAATGTAGTCGTGAAATATGTACAGGGCAGCAAGCTCTCAGGTGTTGCCCTACAGGGGCTGTTTAAGGCCTTCTTCCCTACTGGGTCTCTTTTCAGAAGGGGGTTCAGTAGGGATTCTAATTGCTACTACCCACCCAGTGCAGTCTCTTGCCGGTTAAGAGGGGAGGCAAGGATAAATAAGATATTGTATATATTTTTAAAATAATTTTATTTAAAAATACTCTTTTAATGAAATCGTACTATTTCTTAATACTTTTGTGAATATTCAAATAACAATTCTCTTAACAAACCTTAAAATATATTTCTTTTTCTTTTCCCTATCACAGATTAATAACTGTAAACAAACAAGCAATCATAAAATAATATATTCCAGCTACTTCCAACTCATCTATTTATCAGATAAATATTTCAGTCCTTATTCTTTCTTGAATATTAACTTTAATGTTTCTTATATCATTTCTTTTAAATAAAAGAAAATGTATTCTTTGTATTCTCTTTTCTTTCTCTTATTTAAGTCCAGTATATCTTCTCCTTGTTGTATTCAGATAAGTAAACTTTTTTTTTTTTTTTTTTTTTTTTTTAATATTTTAACAAGTGCAGCAGCCACTGTAAGCAAGACACAGCTCTATTCTTTTCCCTAAAGGAAAACTTAACACCTCTGAAGATCTGCTCCATTTTCACTGCTCCATTTTCAGACACAGGTAAACTTTTGTATTTAATTTATTTATATATACTATTTTAGATCTTATCTACATAAGTTTAATTGTTTCTCCTCTGCTATAGCCATTTTGTTCATCTGTCCAAAATTTTTTGAAACTGTTCTTTTTTAAATTTTCATAAAATTGTTCCTCCCAATGCAGCTTCAGTGAAACATGGTCCCATGTTGGGGGACAAAGTCTCATTGTCAAATTTGACCTTCACATCATTGGAGTTATTGAACTATTATTTATTAAGAATTAAATTTCCCACATTTAAACTAACCACTATGAACTTTTGCATAAGTTACCAGACCACAAGATTAACTTTCACAGTACACTTCTTTCTTTCCTTAGTCTATGAGGTGTCATTTGCCTCTTGTCATATTTGATTGAGTGCTTGATTTTTTCTTTTATTTTTTTTAAATCAATGTCTTTTAATGTTTTTTTGCATAGAGAGGTCCATCCAGCTAAGTGGCAGTAGTTGAATATCTGCCTGAGATCAGCGGCAGCAACTCAGCCAGATAACTACTTATCCAGTTAGTTAGCTGGCTAAGTGGTGGGCAGGGGCTTAAAAGGGAGGAATTGACTTAGCTGGCTAACTTAACCAGCTAACTCTGGACGTACTGGAGACCTAAGCAGCACAGTCTTAACTGTGACAACCGTGACACATTATGAAGACTAAACATGCAATAAACAACCAGAGACAGTAATTCCAGTGGAATTAATAATAACTGCAGCTTTTTTCCAGAACTCTGACAAGTGAGTCTAGCTTTTTGTACCCTAAGCCACCCTTTTACAAAGATTCAGGTAGATCTGAGCCTCCTGGACAGTCATCCCATGCAAACTGGACTGTTGACCCTCTGGACCAGGAGTCCTCCAGGAAAGGGAAGTAGATTAGGCATTCCATACAGCCTACCCCCTTTGCAAACAGAACTGCCAGATCTCTGGGCCTGTGACATGGGTGCACATGGAGTTACCAACCAGATGCCGCATTAGAGTCTAGATCCCAGGTGCCAAACTCCAACCATTCTAGTGGGAGCTTTATTTTGCATGACCCGGCCGCGCTGGTGCCGTGACCGAGCCTGTTCACCTTGGGTGTCCCTCCATGGGCTCCGTTCCATCCTCCCCAGCAGCAGCAGCCAGCTCTCTGTGTCCCCAGAGCCTGCCCCGAACACCTCCTTCTTCACAGGCCTCTCTTTGGAGCTCCTGCAGGTGCTCCACATCCTCAGCCCTGCCCCTAGGTGCGCGCGTGGCCGACGCACCCTCCTTTAAAGGGCCCAGGGTGGGAACCTCGGACCAGACACCTCCTGATGATATCACATAAGGGTCCTATATAAGGCGAGGGCCTTCCCTCAGTTCCTCGCCTTGGCAAATGGGTCGTTACTCTTGTGTGAAGCTAGTTGCCATCCTGTGTTCCTGCGTTCTTTGTTCCAGTGCTTGTTCCAGCGTTCCTACATTCCTTGTTCCAGTGCTTGTTCTAGTGTTCCTGCATTCCTGTGCCTTCCAGTGCTCCTGCGTTCCTGTTTTCCCGTGGTCCTTCCTGTGTTTGGACCGCTGCCTGGAACCGACCTTTGCTTGCTACTGACCATGCTTGGACTGATACCTGGAACTGACCTCTACTTGCCACTGACCATGCACAGACTGATACCTGGAACTGACCTCTGCTTACTACTGACCATGCTTGGACTGATACCTGGAACTGACCTCTGCTTGCTACTGACCATGCTAGGACTGATACCTGGAATTGACCTTTGCTTTGGCTGACCTCCCTCGGATGGATACCCTGGCTTTGACCCTAGTGCTCCATATGGACATTCTCCATGCTTCTCCTGTGACCACCAGGCCTGCCTGTTCCAACGTTACCCGTGGCCTTCTACAAGCTAGACCACTAGGCGCTGCCTATCCTGACCGGAGGACCTTCAGTTCCTGTCTCGTTCCAGTGGTCTCCAGTACACTCTGTTCCAGTCTAGCTCATCTGTTCTCCACTAGCCGTGCACCCTTGCTCTTGGTGGGCACACCACTCCGCTACCTCTCCGGGAGTCCCTCAGAGGCCCACCTAAGCCCAGGTGGTCCGGGAATCCAAGGGCTCAACCCACAGAGTCCCCGGACTGTTATTGGCGAAGCTCCAGCTAGCCTCTGTCTCAGGCGCCCTCTGGGAACCCTCAGAGGGCCGTACCAATCCTGCACCAGGCCAAGGGTTCACCTCCAGTGCAACACTTTGTTGCAGATGACACTGTAAAATGATAACCCCCACCCAAATCTCAGGTATCTCTTCCCAACTGTGACACTGACAACACAGTAGCAACTTATGAGTCTAGAAACCTATATATAAACATAATTAAGAAAGGAATATCACTAATATAATTGCTGACAAACTAAGGCCATGAAAAATGCATCAAAATGAGTGGGAGGATGGGTGCACTGCTCTCACCCTACCATACCCGGCCCAGTTGAAGGAAGAGGCCGGCTCACTTACAACAACACCGGTCTCTCCACATACCAATCCCTGGATCAATCCATCAAAGCCCAGACTTTGAATGAGACTACCAAACAGTGCAGAACCGGTGCTCAAATCTAGAAGAAGCACCCACACATCCTCCCTAAAGCAGAAGGAGATCCCCCCTCCTTGGGCCGCATAGGCTAAACATCACCCATGCGCCATCCACCACCCAGGTAACCTCAGAGAACCAGCATTAAAGAGGCACCATGGTTAAAAATGGCACCCGTACATGCAGCCTGGCACTACTCTTATTTTAATGGACACAACATGGTCCTTGATAGAGATATACACATTTAAGAGATTCACCAACCAAGCCAACAAGCGTCTGTAAAATTCATAGATTTATTGACTTGGTTGACAAAACATTCTAAAATGATAGTCCAATTGCTGGCAAAATCCACAGTGGAACCATAGAATTCAGCCTGCAGTTCTGCTGAAACTCCACTTTGAACTTCTGTGAATGGGTGGTTTCAAACTCCAGTTTTCTCTGAAAATAATGAGGTCTGTATCCAGATAACTTTAGGATAGGTATTTTCCAACCAGATTTCCTCATTATTTATTTTAATTATTTAATTATTTATTAACTTTTCTATACTGACATTTGTGGGTACATCTTGCTGATTTACAATATAACTGTTAAAGGTAGAAAATACAAAAACAGGAAGGGGGTAGTGGAGCAGAAGAGAAGAAAAGGCGATAGCAGCAGCAGGAAGAGAGGCAGGTAGGACTGAAACTGATAGGAAGATAAAAACTAGGGGGCGAGAGGTGCTATTAGGTAGACCTTATAATAGACCCAGGGTAACAACCAATACTATATATAGGGTATAAAATAAAATAAATACTTACAAGTTTGAACAAGTTAGGTACACATAGAAAATTATTGGGTATACATAAATAGAGGCTGGGGAGAGACAAATGTAAAATGTCAGCAGTTGAACAACGATGATGGGTGAATTGTATCTAAAAATCAACAACTTTGAACAGGTTAGGTACACATAAAATAATTATAGGTTGTACATAAAAGAGGGCTGGGGAAAGTAGACAAAATTAAAATATCAGCAGTCGAACCAAGCTGAGGTGAGGGGAGGAGGGGTAACAAATTAATGGCAAAAACCAGGTGACAAAGAGTACAAGGATATTAATACATTGCAGGAGGGGAAATGCCGTATAACATTGTAAAGGACATATACTTTATACATTGTAAATTTGACAATTACAAGCCAGAGAAAGTGAAACTGCACTTCAGAAATTCCCCCCAGTACCCCCTCCTCTTATACAAGTAATTTTTGTGAGAGTAATGAGCCGCCCGCACAAAATTTAGCCAAGAAGAAGGGGGAAAATTTACATTTCTGATTTTGTATGGCTAGCTCTGAAGATCAACCAGATATTTCCTTTGGATATTAACCTCAAAGATATTGCATTCAACGATACTTTATAACAGGAGTTAGCAACATTTTGGGGCACAGTACTAAAAGAATGCATTATCTATTTGTATAAAAGCCCATGTAGAGAGCATACATAAACTTCAGCCCTAATTTTCAAAGAGAACCTGGGAATGTAAGTCTGCTTTGAAAATTATCTGGGATGTGCATACACCTATGCAGCATACGTGCATACATTTATATCTGCTTGGTGTTGGGAGCAAGCTTAAATATTCATACTTCTGAAAATCAAAAGTGTGTGTGTGTAAATGGTGTTTTCACTCCAACTCAGCCCCAGGAATGCTTCTTTTAAGTATTTGAGAAATCACTTCCATATGCACTTTTATGGGTACAACCCTTGGGGCTAATTTTCAAAAAGCCCATATATGTTGTGCTGGGAGTGGACCCTTGGCCTGGTGCAGGATTGGTACGGCCCTCCGGTCGGACCTGGAGAGCACCTGCCACCAGGAGGCGGAGCACAGGAGGAGACAGAGGCTAGCTGGAGCTTCACCACTAGCAACCCAGGGTTCCCTCAGGTTGAGCCCTTGGTTACCCGCGCCGCCTGGTCTTAGGTGGGCCTCGCAGGGTCTCCTAGAGATAAAGTTAAAAGGAGTGCCCACCATGAACAAGGGTGCGTGGTTGATGTCCAAGCAAGAATATCCAGAGGTTGCAGGAGGCCAGAAGAGAGTGTCCAAGATGATAGCGAGGATCAAGGCCAGAGTATCAGTCCAGAATGGTCAGCCGAAGCAGGGGTCAGTACCTGTAGTCAGTCCAGGAGTAGTCAGTGGACAGGCGGAGGTCAGTTCCAGGCAGCGATCAGGAGTAGTCAGAGAACAGGCAGAGGTCGGATCCAGGTAGCAGGCAGACGAGGTCAGGGGGAAGCAAAGGTCAGTACTAGGAGATCAGTGCAAAGGGTACTATCAGGAATGGTGAGACGAAGGAACAGGAGATCTGGAACAGGAGACACAGGAGATGCTGGAACAGGAGACACTGGAACAGGAGACACAGGAGACGTTGGAACAGGAGACACTGGAACAGGCAAACTAGAGAACACTGGAGTGTATGACCCAATTGCCAAGGCGAGTAAGTGGTGTCTGACCACTTCCTTAAATCTGGCTGTCAATCAGGGCTCGTCGCGGAGCTGGGAGCCACCCTTGGCCCTTTAAGAGGCCAGGCAGTGCGCACGCGTGCCTAGGGGCGGGGCTGATGCCATGGAGGACACCAAGCCCCGCTGTGAGGCCTGGTGAGCGGTGGAAGGCCCAGTGGACACCACCGCGAGATGCCGAGGATGAGCAGAACTGGCAGCAGCTGTGGGGGAGGACGACCCGGGACCTGCCTGAGCAGGGACGATGTGAGCATGCACGGGCCGAGCGCGGACGGGACGCGCAACAATATATGCACATAAATGCTTTTGAAAATTACTCACTAAAAAGGGGTCTGCAGTTAGAGTGATGCATCATCATCATCGTCTCCATACGCCTTCCCCTCTCTAACTCTCATCTGTCCTTCTGTTTTTTCTCCCTGTCTCCCTCCCTTCTGCTTCTTCAAGGTTCCTCCCACCTTCCCACTCCTATTTCCCTCTATTTTCCCTGGGTTGTTCTCCAGCTCCCCCACCTCTCTCTCAGATACCTATCTATCTCCCATCCCCCTTAAATTCATCTCCATCTCCCCTTCCCCACCAGTATCATCTTTATTCCCCCCCCCCCCCACTTCTATCAGTCCCCTCCTTTCCATTAAGTTCTTCTACATCTCCTACCCCCCCAACACACACACACACACACTTTGCTCCATAGATTTTTCTCTGACACCACAACCAGGTCCCTCTCCTTCTCCTCCTCTTCTCCTTCAGATTCCACTCCGTTTCTTGGGGCACAGCCCTATGGACAAAGTAGTTGCGATCCAGAAGTGCCATAGCCTTTTTAAGTGAAATAATGTATAGCTTTTACTATGGGGATGTCCTGTATTCTGGGGATACCTCTTTGGACACTCTTGAAAAGGACCTCCTGCCCTGTCTGGCCCCAGATCAAGCCAGCTATCCTATCGTATCCCAGCTGCAGGAAATGGAGGTGGTCTCACAGAGGGTACCTCATGCTGCTGGCAGGGCTAGAAGCAGGCTGGTGTTTCCTGAGCAGCAGGGCCCAGAGTGCCACATCAATCAAATGTTAACAGTGCCACGGTCTGGCATTCTTACAGTGAGTTGCAGACTCCTACTTTATAACTTCTAAGAGTTTCTTGTAAACTTGTTAAATACTGAGACAGCAGTCTTTTAAATAAATCACTTCTCAAACAACTTGTTGACTGGTCCAAAAATATATATCTACTTTATTAATGGCAAATCACTTACTGTTCCAAATCAACATTCATAGGCAATGAATCTTGTTAACTGATTATACATTAGACAAATACATGGGCAGTAAAGGGAGGGTGTAGATCTTAACAGTTTTACAGTTGGCTCCTAGCAATGACAGTGCAAAGTGAAGATATACTGTCTCTTTCACAAATGTGTAGTAGTTCCAAGATGCTGAAAATAAATAACTTCAAAAGCAATGAAAAGTTTTGCAAAGTCCTTATAATAACAGAAGTTATCTCACAAGTATCCCACCAGTCTTCCAGCTAATCCAAGACTGGGATCTAAGTTCATCTGGGACAACATATGTCCCGATATTTGCCCAAACCAGGCTAATATTTCTGAATTCAGTTTTTTGATCTTCCACTGAATGGAACATTCTAGCATGCATGATGGGAGACACTGAGCTGCTGCATGGGGCCAATTCCTGCCGTTTTAGTGACAGGACCTGGCTTAAGTCTCCATAAAACAGAAAAGGTCTTCCAACAGCAGCTGCCATTTTTTGTATCTCTGCCCTCATTTGGGGCCTCATTTTCTAAAGTATCGCAGGCCTACAATACCTTAGGTAATGAGGGGTGGGGGCCAAAACAGGGGGGGGGCTGTCTTGCGCTAGCCGGCAGCAATCGCACCACCGCGGTGCGATCGCTGCCGGTTTCGCACCCAATAGCGCCACCATAGAAGGTGTAGCTACTGGGCGCAAACTCAGACGCGAAAAGGCCCTTACCTTTTCATCGTCCGCGGCGTCTTCGTGGAGTCGGCCCCGGTGGCGCCCCAACTCCTCCTCTTCCGGGGCCGACTCCTCCCCCATCTTGGGGGAGGAGTCGGCCCCGGTGGCGCCCCAACTCCTCCTCTTCCGGGGCCGACTCCTCCTCCATCTTGGGGGAGGAGTCGGCCCCAGAAGAGGGACTTTTTGCATGCGAAATGTCCCTTATCGCATGCAATCCATCTGGTAAATGACCCCCTTGGTGTCTTACTCCATTTCTTTTGCCCCTATAGAAAATCCCACCCTGGCAGGATGGTATCAGAGCATCAAGGATCTGAGTTAACCTCCCTCTTTGTTGGCAACTTGCTGCCCCCATAATGCTGTCAGGCACAATACATTAGCGAGCCTCTCTAGAGGTCAGGACAAACCATCTGCTGCTTCCTTCCCCGCCCCTCCCCCCCCCCAGTCAAAGAGAAATATGGCCATAACCACACACTGCATTCGGCAAAGGAGTTACACTTATGCTGCCATTTTGAGATATTTATAATAGCAATCTAAGGGGGTTATTTTCTAAACATTTATCGAGTGTGTTAGGGTCTTATCGCACGCGATAAGGGTGCGATAGGGGTTTCTTGATTTATTTATTTATTTATTTTCTGTTTAGCCTTTTACATACATTTTCATATAATTACTTGAAAGGAAATATGCTTGTAGTTAAACGTACAAAAAATCAAATAAGCCTATACAGAATCACCAAATAATCACTAATAGTTACAACATATAAATAATCATTTACAATGCACATATCAAGTCCACAATAGCGATCCAAGATTATCACCACCTCAGGAAAATTATTTTACAAATATCATGACTTGTGAAGTACAACATTTCTATATGAAAGATCTTTAGTAACAGTTTAAGGAGTTACTAGGCTAGACACAGGAGAGGAACTAACCGCCACATTTTTTTTACTTGATAAAAAAGAAATCAATTGAGATGGCTGGTAGAAAAGGTAGGAAACCCCTTGATGCTTATTCAAGCATTTGCATGGATATTTTAGAAAAAATAGACATCCTATTTCCACCACTTATGGTTTTAACATAAGAAATTGTTGCTGTCTCCTCTGTGTTTGCCTCGAGAGATCGGGAAATATCTGAACCTTATGTTTCAGAAATAATTCAGAACGATATGTCAAATACCTTTTAAAAATCCATTCCCTGTCTGCTTCCAACAAAAAAGTTACAAATAAGGTTGATGGTATAGCTAGGTTTTCATCCGACTGATCTAGGACAGCAGAAATGTCCAACTTCAAAGGTTCCCTAGGAGTTAGTATCTGAAAGTCCTTAACATCCGTTTGGTCCCTTGCTATAGTTACACGATGAAAGGTTCCATATTAGGAACTAGGGGTGTGCATTCGGATTGACCGCATTAGTAAAACGCAACTCATATTTTTTTTTTACTTAAAAAATTGATTCGACATAAACGATCGGATTTCCCACATATCGAACATAGATATGTTCGATATGTGGGAAATCGCGATTGTTGAGCCAAAATAAAAATATAAACCCCCTCACCCTCCTTAATCCCCCCCCCCCCCGACTTACCACAACTCCCTGGTGATGGAGCGAGGAGTGAGGACGCCATTTCTGCAATCCTTGGCGAGAAGCATGTGACGTCGGCGGCACGTCGAGTGACGCCGGCGTCACGTGATTCCCGGCTCGTTCGCGCCGGACGGCTCGTTCGGCCCAAAAAGAACTTTTGGCCAGCTTGGGGGGGCCTCCTGACCCCCCCAAGCTGGCCAAAAGTTCTTTTTGGGCCGAACGAGCCGTCCGGCGCGAACGAGCCGGGAATCACGTGGCGCCGCGTCACTCAGACGCGACGTCACGTGATTCCCGGCAAGTTCGCGCCGGACGGCTCGTTCGGCGCGAACAAGCCGGGAATCACGTGACGCCGACGTCACGTGATTCCCGGCAAGTTCGCGCCGGACGGCTCGTTCGGCCCAAAAAGAACTTTTGGCCAGCTTGAGGGGGTCAGGAGGCCCCCCCAAGCTGGCCAAAAGTTCTTTTTGGGCCGAACGAGCCGTCCGGCGCGAACTTGCCGGGAATCACGTGACGTCGCGTCTGAGTGACGCGGCGCCACGTGATTCCCGGCTCGTTCGCGCCGGACGGCTCGTTCGGCCCAAAAAGAACTTTTGGCCAGCTTGGGGGGTCAGGAGGCCCCCCCAAGCTGGCCAAAAGTTCTTTTTGGGCCGAACGAGCCGTCCGGCGCGAACGAGCCGGGAATCACGTGACGCCGCGTCACTCGACGTGCCACCGACGTCACATGCTTCTCGCCAAGGATTGCAGAAATGACGTCCTCACTCCTCGCTCGATCACCAGGGAGTTGTGGTAAGTCTGGGGGGGGGATTAAGGAGGGTGAGGGGGTTTAATTTTTTTTTTGCACATATGTACATATACCCAACTCATTGGATTTTTTTTATGTCCATATTGGCCGCAAGTGGGACCCCCTTTCGGACATAAAAAATATGAACATAAAATTTTGCTCTGCACATCCCTATTAGGAACTACCACTTAGGAAAAAGATCTAGGCATTTTAGTGGATAATACTTTGAAATCGTCAGCTTAGTGTGCTGCAGCAGTCAAAAAAGCAAACAGAATGTTAGGAATTATTAGGAAGGAAGTAATTAGCAAAATGGAAAATGTCATAATACCTCTGTATCGCTCCATGGTGAGACTGCACCTTGAATACTATGGACAATTCTGGTCGCCGCATTTCAAAAAAGATATAGTTGCAATGGAGAAGGTACAGAGAAGGGCACCCAAAATGATAAAGGGGATGGAAAGCTCCCCTATGAGGAAATGCTGAAGAGGTTAGGGCTGTTCAGCTTGGAGAAGAGACGGCTGAGGAGGGATATGATAGAGGTCTTTAAGATCATGAGAGTTATTTACACTTTTGAATAATAGAAGGACTAGAGGGCACTCCATGAAGATAGCATATAGCACATTTAAGACTAGTCAAATTCTTTTTCACTCAATCACAATTAAGCTCTGGAATTTGTTGCCAGAGGATGTGGTTAGTCAGTTAGTGTAGCTGTGTTTAAAAAAAGGATTGGATAAGTTCTTGTAGGAGAAGTCCATTCACTGCTTTTAATCACGTTGACTTAGGGAATGGCCTCTGCTATTACTGGCATCAGTAGCATGGGATCTTCTTGGTGTTTGGGTACTTGCCAGGTTCTTGTGGCCTGGTTTGGCCTCTGTTGGAAACAGGATGTAGGGCTTGATAGACCCTTGGTCTGACCCAGCATGGCAATTTCTTATGCTCTTATGAAATAGGCCTATAGTTTATTGGGTCAGTGCAATTCAGCCATGCTTTTTTAAAAGTGGTTTAACAACTGCTTTTTTTAAACAGTCAGGAACACAACCAGATTAAAGTGATTTATTAACTACAATTTTTAATGAGAGTAATGGTATATTTGACTGCTTTAAAGAGAGCAATTGGAGAATTGGAGGGACAGAAAACATTATTCATTGAAGAAATAATTTTGGTTACTTCAAGTTGAGATATGTCATCAAAAGATGAACAGGTTGAACTAGATAGAGTAGGGGGATCGTTATACCAAGGAGAAACATTAGCACAAGTCAAACTAAGATTCTCAATTTTTAAGGAAAAATATTTCAAAAAGGCTTCTGCGGATGGCGTAAGTGAGAGATGGCAAGTTTTTGTGGTACAGGTTAGATTTTTAGCTAACTGAAATAATGCCTTACGATTGTATCCAGTATGCCTGATTTTTCCCACATAAAAATTTTTTTTAGCTTCTAATGTTTCTGATTGATATTTAGACAGTAAAAGTCTGAAATTAGTTGTACTTATAGATGAAGAAGATTTCTGCAAGCACATTCGCTTTTCCTAAGAGACTTTCTAAGGAGAATCAACGTAGGAGTAAGCCATGGCTTTAGTTTCCTACCTTTCTAAATGATTTTCAAGACAGCTTACAGTATTATTCACATTCCGGTATAAGTCCCTGACCCAAATAGTTTACAATCTAATTGGATATCTAAGGAACCAGGACATAAAGGGGTAGATTTTCAAAGGGTTTTCTGCCTCGGGCAGGCGTAACTTGTGCAACAAAGGTAGGGGGGGGTTAGATAGGGCCGGGGGGGGTGGGTTAGGTAGGGGAAGGGAGGGGAAGTTGCGGGGGGGTGGAAGGAAAGTTCCCTCCAAGGCCGCTCCGATTTCGGAGCGGCCTCGGAGGGAACGGAGGCAGGCTGCGCAGCTTGGCTCACGCAGGCTGCTGATTTTCGGCAGCCTTGCGCGCGCCGACCCCAGACTTTAACAGATACGTGCGCGAACAAAAGTACGCACGCATAGTTTTATAAAATCTGCCCCAAAGCGACTTGCCTAAGATCACAAGGAATGTCAGGGATTTGAACCCTGGTCTCCTCAGTTGTGAGCTCATTGGTCTAGCCATTGGGCCATTCTTCATTCCAGATAAAAAGACTCAAAGATAAAAAATGTATATATAATAATAAAAAAAAGTTCTTTATGGCTATTTGCTTCTTTGTTTCTTGATGCATCTGTGCTTTAAATCTTATGCCTGATTGCTTTTAGTCTTGTTAGCTTTCTTTTCTTTTTAACCATTGTCTTGCTTTATGAAATACACCAAGTCTCTTGTCATGTATGTTTGTCTTATTAAATTGTAAGCTTTATTGATCAGGGACTCATTTTTTTGCATGTTTGTACCGCACTGCATATGTCGTGTAGTGCTAAATAATTATTAAGTAGTACTAGTAGCAGTAAATACAGAATGGGGTGTTTATGATGATGACATTTGCACAAAAACCACAGTTTCTTCATCTGCTGTTCCTCTGGTTGGTATGGGTTTAAGGGTCTATTGCAGACTTTCCCAAACTTGTCCTGGTGACCCCACAGTTAGCTCATTTTTCAGGATATTCATGATAAATAGTCATGAAATATATATGCATATTACAATGCAGCTCCATTGTATGTAAATTTATCTCATTCTTATTCATTATGGATATCCTGAAAATTGTCTGACTGTGTATTCAATAGGATAAGTTTGGAAAGCCTTGGTCTATTGACTCCTGATTCCAAATGATTATGACACGCAGTTTGCAAGAGTTCAGCAAAGACCTCTCTTTCAAGCAGTAAATGTACAAATATGCTAAGCAATGTAAATACCATTAAAATACAGGATCATTAGGACAATCTTCATTTGACTGCTCCAGAAAAATACCTCAGTGTTAGATGGAAAAATAAAATAACTTGTGTTGTTTTATTTTGTGCTTTGCAGAATATTAAATTAGCCCTTCAGAGTTTTTCAGTGGTGTGACAAAACATAAAAGGAGTAACAAAGGCACAGGCTAGTGTTTAAGATATCTTGAGCATTTATTATGTATTTATTTAAAAGTTTTTCTATACTGCCTATACAATATATAGGTCTAAGCAGTTTACAATGTTAAACATACATAATTAAAAATGACATCACAAGAGCATAATGTATTAGAAAACAGTAAAAGAACATAAGATAAATAAAAATATTGGCAACGGTTTACAATATTTAACATCCATAATCAGAAATAACTTTGCAAGAACATAATATATTAAAAGGAAAATAAAAACCACATAAAATAAGGAAAAATAACCAACTTACAGGGACATGTATAATCGCGGACTAAAGGGAATGAGTATCATGGTTGAGGTTTGTTAAAGACATGAGGAACATTGGTGGATTTTTAAGGCCTTTTTTAATTCTATTGTGTTGGTCAATAGATTATGGAATTTGGTAGTGAGTTCCAAAGTAAAGGTCCTGCCACAGAGAAGGAGCATCTACGGGAGAGGTCTAGTCTTGCTAATTTGATGCATGGAATCTCAAGACAGTTTTTGTCCAAAGAGCATAGGTGACAAGGAGTTTGATAGAGATGGAGAGACGACCATAACCATACTATTGATGAATTATGAAGTAGAGTATGAATAATGGTTAAAACCTTGTAGAGGATACGTTGATGTATCGGTAACCAATGGAGGTGTTTAAGAATTGGAATTATGTGATCCCTTCGGTTAGTATTTGTGAATAAACTGGCTACAGCATTTTGAACTAGCTGCAGAGGATGAAATGCACTGGCAAAGAGGCCTAAGTAAAGTGAGTTACAGAGGTCCAAACTGGTTAAGATTAATGCTTGTAGAACTGAATGGAAATCAGAGGGATAAAGAAAGGGTATTTAATTTCTTTAATGATTGTAGTTTGTAAAAATAATTTTTTGTTACAGAAGAAATATTGACTGTCATAGATAAGTTGGAGTTTATGGTGATGCCTAAATTACATGCCTGTCTGCATATTGGAATCGAGATGTTATCGAATATGAATTCTGTCGGTGGAGCGTGGGAACCATTAGAGATGGTTGATAGATATAAAATTTTGTTTTTTGCAGAGTTAAGAGTTAGGCAGTTATGTGTCATCCAGATTGTTTTTTTAATTTAATTTTTATTGCTTTTCTTGCATAATTACAAAGACAAAACTTTGCACAGAAATACAGAAACATAATCATTTAGACTTCTCATATTTAAAAAGAGGAAAAACAAAATTTAAATTTTAGACCACAATCTAATTTTGTGGGGAAGATTATACATTGGGAGACCCAAAATATACTTTATAACAAGAAATCAGCCTTGCAAGCTGTTGTGTTTGTGGTATTGTGGACCCTTGGTCGCAATGGAGATGACTCCGCCCACAGGGAGGAGCCCCATGGGGAACCACTGCGATAGGCTGACACAGATAGCAGACACAGTATGGATAGAGGCTTTATTGTACTGCTGTAGATAAATGGTGAAAGCAGGAAGGTAAGGCACTGATCCACAAAGTGCCAGTACGTTCAACAGGCTCAGAAGTATAGTCTCACCCAGATGTTCATGATAGGCGGGAGCCCGCAATGCGGGTAACGCCACCACTGGTGGCTGGAGTTGGAGCGCTGGATCGTAGAGGTACTCATAGAATGAAGGCGTCTTCCTGGTGGTAGAATGGTGGGACCGAAGGTCCAGGTTATAAAGGTGGATAGGCTCTCGAGGAGAATGTACCCAATGGTCCAATATCCTGAAATGTAGAATAGAGAGAAAGACTCCCGAGGACCGGTTGTCTTAGTTAGTGAGGAACCCTGAAGGGAAGTTGGAAGCGAGAGACCCTCGAGTAGCGGGTGTCTAGAGCTTCTAACAGGAGCGAGGCCTTTAGAGTGAAAGCGGCGTCTAAGCATGCAGCTTAGAGCAGTCAGAATAGCGAAGCGAAGCCTTTGCAAACTCAAGGTGGTAGCAGAGTCGGAGGCTAGATATACCCGGAGGTACTGACGTCATGCGGTGGGGCCGCCCCCAAGGTTCCCACCATGACGTGTATTTGAGCTTAGGAGATGTGCGCGCTCACGCCCTAGGAGGCCACGGGAGTGAGCATGGCGGATGGGGACGCCCATGCTGGTTTGGAAACGCCGAGGCCCTCAACACCATAGGCAGCTATCTTGCCCAAAGAGAGTGAAAGGGGAGAAAAAGAGGTGAGGCAGAGCGGTTGTAGCTGTCTGCGACTGAAGGATGCAACACAAGCAAACATTTTACCCTCTAAACATACTATAACATGACTTAAATCACATGGTCCTCTTTAGGAGAGGAGGCTATTAAGACTTTCTTTCTAGAGTCTAGAAATACTCTTAGTTGTTCCGGGGCATAAAATATGAATACATCTTTATTATAGGTTACCACACACTTGCATGGATATCATTCAGATTTTTATAGTATTTAGGTAAAGGCTTAGCAAAGAAAATGTATTGCTCCAGGAGGTGTCATAAGATAAAATCAATTGGATGTCATCAGCATATATTTTGAATTTGATATTGAGACCAGAAATAAGGTGACAGAGGGGTAAATATATAAATGTTAACTAAGATGGCAGACAGAGCAGATCCTTGAGGGACACTGGAACTGGTGTAGTACCAATAAGAATGATATTGTCCAATGTTGATTTGTTGAGGTCTGTGAGATAGAAAGGATTTAAACCAATAAAGAACAGTGCCGTCAATACCGAGCATGTGGCTATTGCTAGTTTTCAAATAAAAGGAGACAAAAGGAAACCTTGTGTAGTTCCCTGAGAGAAACTTACAACAAAAAGCATTGTATCACTGGGCTTCCCATCCTTATAACTTTAGGTTTCCAAGTAGTGCACTATTTACATCTATTAAATAGAGAGAGTTCACTGAATGCAAAGTCAACTAAGATATGATTATTCTCCAGTCAATACATTCACTGCATTAACAGAAACAAAGTTCGTTTCCTGAACCCTCGGCGTTGGTTTTCCTTACCGGTGGACAGCCATCACGAAAACCCACGCCGAGTTTATAGTAATTGGTTTTCCTTACCGGCGGATGGCCGAGTCACAGAAAGTGCTACCACAGGCACTACCACATTTCAGGAGCTTAGTGAATTTATTTATCCAGCTCCTTGGTGCAATGTGTAAACAGTCCCACTCCCTGAAAACTATACTAGGATCTTCCTTATTTGTGTTAACAATCTGAAGAACTAGAGCCAAAAATATGAGTTAAAAAGTAAAAAGGGAAATGTCAATACTGCCCAATTCTAAAGCACACAACTATATGAAACCAGGAGATTATTTTTTACTTTTATACTCCAGTTCAGCTGACAAAAGAAATTCAAGATCAATATTCAACTTCTGAGTTATCTGGCTAAATTCCCACTTTTGAATATCTTTGGCACTAATCCAGCACTTATCCGGAAGTCTTCTGGAAGGACTACTGGGAAAAATATGTAAATGAGCCTTTCACTTTTCTGCTGCTGGAGACAGTGCAAGGGCTATGAAAACCGAAACATGAAGAACCCACGGTGTTGTCTGTTGGGGTTGCTGGGAGAAGTATGCAGATGGGCTTTCAGGTCTTCTGCTGCAGACACCTTCCTTCTAAACACATTATGGGACCGATGTAATAAATTAGCGTAGAAAGTGGGCGCTGAACAGTCAGCGCCCACTTTCATAATGTGCCCCAGGCGCCCCCAAAGGGGACACCATGCAATATTTAAGTTAGGGGATCACATTGGCAAGGAGGCACTAGAGTCGCTTGGCGACCCTATTGTATCCTTGCTAGCAAGAACCCGATTGGTTTTTGTAACTTGGCCTTCTGCCGGCAAGGAAAACCACCACTGATAAATTCGGTGTCTGTTTTCATGACTCGGCCGTCCACCGGTAAGGAAAACCGATGCCGAGGGTTCAGGAAACGAATGACTGTCTATTTTTTTTTAAACTTTGTTTCTTGAATTTTTCATCCTACTTAATATCACAACAATATTAAGTAATATCTCCTACTTAATATCACAACGATATTAAGTAGGAGATATTACTCCTACTTTATTTATTTATTTATTTATTTATTTATTTATTTATTTAAAAGTCTTTTATACCGATGTTAGTCGAAACATCACCTCGGTTTACATGGAACAAAAGCAACAGAAATTACAAGTAACAGGGGAAGGGTAAGGGGTACAAAAAACCATAAGGAGAGCAGAGAAGCATAGGAACAAACAACAAGTGAACTTAACGATATTAAGTAGGAGGCAGTACAGAAAAGCAGTTTTTTCTGCTTTTCTGTTTTTGTTTTAGATGACAGTTAAATGTGCGTCAAGACGCACTTTTTTTTTTCACATCGGGAGTGAATGCCTAATAGCCTCATTCACATGCATTCCATGCATTAGAGAAGGTAGAAAGTCTGCCAGCATGGTTAAATGGTGAGGTGAAAGTCTATTAAAGCCAAAAGGGCATCTTTCAAAAACTGGAAAGTGGATCCAAATGAAGAAAATAGGAAAAAGCTTAAGCACTGGTAAATTAAATGCAAAAACATTAATAAGGCAGTGCAAAAAAGAATTTGAAAAGAAGCCTGCCAGAGAGGCAACCCTCCCCTCCCCCCCCCAAAAAAAAATTTTTTTTCAAGTATATTCAAAGCTAGAAACATATGAGGGAGTCAGTTAGACCATTGCATGACTGAGGGAAAAAGGGGCATTCAGGGAAGACAAAGCCTTAGAAGCAAAAATAATGAATTTTTCGCTTTGATCTTTACCGAGGAGGATATCGGGAAGATATCTATGCATGAAATATTCTTTGAGGCTGATGATTCAGAGAAACTAAAACAAATCATGGTGAACCAGGAAGATGTAATAGAGCAAACTGACAAACTAAAGAGTAACTCATCACCAGGAGCATTTTTGAGTTCTGAAAGGCTTGCAGACTTATTACGAGTAATCTCTAACTTCTCTTTCAAATCAGCTACAGTATCAGAGGATTAGACAGAAGGTCATAAGATGTTCCTATAGGAAGAAGGAGGCCCTCTCATCCATAAACTGTGCACTTTTCCCTGCCCTCCATCCTTTCACTTCACGAGTCCCCCATCTTCGTTCTCCCATTTTCTACTTAAAGCTCAGAGGAAGTTATTTTCCTTATAGTGCGCCCTCTTTACAGTACATCCTCAATGTATATGGTTTTTGTTTAGTATCCTTTGCTAGTCGTTGAGCTTCATAAGAAAGAAGTCATGAATGTCTTGAAAGCTGGAAAATGAAATGGTTTTCCTAATATCTGGATGGTAAGGGCTTGTGTCTGCTGTAAAGGTCATTCCTGGTTGCCAATGATGTCATGTTTTGTCTTTAAAGCTGTGTTCTCTGATGCATGTCACCTATGTTAAGATGGTTGCCATGGTTTAGAAACACAGATTGATATTCTGTGATGGCAAGTTTTGAATGAGCACTTCCTATTTGAAAAGGGAATTTATTTGTCAGACAATTGTGCATGCAGCCTGAGACTAGTTTGTACAGCCCCTTGTGCTGTGATGGGAAGCAGGAAAGTTGCTGAATGCTGATATGATGCTGTCCTGGCTGGAGGAAGTCAGGAAAAATCTGAACAGGTTTAAGAACATGACTTAAAGATACAGAACATTTTTACTTTTCCAGGAGACATGTGACACTGCTGTGCCTTCAGCTTCATGTGCCGTAACACAGGATATAGGGATGGTAATTTTTTTAATCCATTTCCATGAATAAACCAGAGCTTTACTCACAGAAATGACTTAAGAGCGAATGTACTGTATGAGTCCATCAAGCTAGGGTGAGAGAACATAGTAGAAATTTCATCTTTGTGAGACTTTTCTCACTCAAATGATGTCAAATCTTCACCGAGGCGTACTGTGCTGTTCATATATCTCATTCTACATGAAAAACTGGCCCCTAACCCTAAACTACCACCAACACCTCACCTTGAGCTATTAGATGCCCCTCCTATATGCATATAAATAGTTGCACACCGTGAGGGTCTCCTCAGAGGTTCGCTCTCTCTCTCCAGCCCAGAAATGGCCAAAAGGCAATTCTAAAAATCTATTGTGGCCGTTTCAGACATATTGCACGGCTTAAATGTTGCGTATCCCAGACCTGGCCCTTTCTCTTTGGCAGCGGGATGCAGTCGCCTAAGCACTCTTGCTCCTGCCATACTCCCAGGTTCCTCCGGCAGCTCGGCAGCCTCCTCTGGTCCCAGACAGGTCTCTCCACATGTGCCAAGGGGAGACGCCACCACGTAGTTCCAGTCTGTCTGCCTTAGGTACGTGCACGCCTTCCCCGACTTTAAAGGGGCTGTGGTGGGAAACCTTCCCACAGCCCTGAATGATAATGTCTCCGGGCCTTGCTACTTAAAGCAGGCTCCGCCATCAGGTCTTTGCCTTGGCAACAGGTCTCCACGCTTCCCGTTGTGTGCTTAGTTGCTACTCGTTCGTGTTCCTGTTCCCATGCTTCAGTTCCGGTTTCCTGTTCCTGACCTTCACTTGTTCCTGATTACCCTTTGGACGGATTCCTGGCTCTGACCCTTGCTTGCTCCTGACCTTGTCTCCAGCCGTCTGCCCTGACTCCAGCTTGAATCTGACTTTGCTTACAGCTGATTACTTGGACTTTCTTTGGCTCTTGCCTATTTACAAGCCCAAACTTGACGTGTTCCTGACTTCTAGCCTGCTTCAGCCTGTCCAGGCTTATGGATCCAGGCCCTGTCTTGAACTCAGCTTATTTGGATCCTGTTGTCTCCATTGCCTCCTGGCCCCCTGCCTTGAGCATCCTTCACGGGATCAAACATGCGGAGGCCTGACTAAGACCAGCCGGCCCCAGTACCCAAGGGCTCAACCTGCAGGGAATGAGGGCTGGTATTGGCGAAGCTCCAGACGGCCTCCGCTTCCCATTCTGCTCCGCCTCCCAACAGTGGGAACCTGTGGGGTCTTCCCCATGGGTAGCGTCAACTCCACCTCGGGCTAAGGGTCCACCTCTGCAACATTAACACCAGGAGAAAAGATGTCGATTTTTCCGGCGTTGAAACAGAGATTTGTTTTTCACCTATGTTATCACCATTGGGTGGGGAATATATGCCACACCTGAGTTTAAATGTTCTGGATACCTAAAAATCATTAGCTAAGCCATACACTGCCAGTGGAAGATTGGAGACCATACTCCATCACAGAGTGGAAACACCCAAATAACTGCACCTGTGGAGCTTTTGTTATGCAGGCTACACTGAGGGCAGTGAGCCTGACATTGAATACACAGTGAAAGATGGCCTAGGTACTTGTACTTGTACACATGGTCAGAATAGGCTAACCATGTGTACAAGTACCTCAATGGAGATTGCAACAGATGACAGAAGATACTGAAGCTATGGATGCTCCTGGCAGATTAAAGATACGCTTTGCTATTTTAATTGGCCAGTTTCTAGGTCAATTAAATTCCAGGTGTACTTAGATGGGGTTTAGGTAATAATTGATGAGAGTCATGTGACCAATTACACAGCGAGAGCAATAGACTAATAAATTGTGCTTTTCCTCTTTAGTTAAGGTACTTTGTACATTGCAGACATATATTGTTAGAGCTGCTTGTCTGTAATCAGAATGAGTTCACAAGCCCTGACTAAGTAGAAATGCAAAAGACCTTCTGTGCTGCATATTCTTGTTTCATCTCTATTTTCTTGGACTACCTTTATGAACATTCTATACAAAAATGCTTCATTTGATTGCTTTAAAATTTTTGATATTGCATTTTTATATGTTTAGTATTAGAATCATTCATAAATATCACATGATATGATAATTATGGTAACATGCCATGCAACCATGTAGTAAGTGTAAAATAATTTAACCCATGGGATATTATTGGCTTTTCTTGATATTTCTTAATTATGCCATCTCATATTTGGTATAATTATAGAATATCCTATACCATTATCTCTAATGGCTAATTATACACATGGTAATTTTCCTGTCAAGGGGGTGTAAATTTAAGTTACTTTCCCTTTTGACTGAACTGAAAATGTATGCTTGTCTACACATTTCCTTTCTTGTGTTTATTTCCAGACTTGTAATGAGAAATACACTATCGGGCAGATTTTAAATGCCAGGCGTGCATAAATTCCGGCCTTTAAGCACATGCCCGGGTCTTACGCGGGCCAGGCGAATCTTCCAAGAGGCCCGGCCACATGCGTAAAGGCCGGGCCTCTTGGAAGGGGCAGGCCGGAGGGTGGGGAGGGGCAGGGCGGGGGCGGGCCGGGACAGCGCCATTGTTCGCTTGGCCGGCTGCCAGCGCATGCAACTTACTTGAATTCGGGAGCTGAAGTAAGTTGAGCAACAAAGGTAAAAAAAAATTTAGATTTAGGGGTTGGGGAGGAATGGGGAAGGGAAGGGAAGGGTGGTTAGGGTAGGGGGTAGGGAAGTTTCCTTCTAGTATGCTCCTTAATTGGAGCGGACTGGGGAAAGCCAAAATGCGTTGCTGCGCAAGGTTTGCAAAAATCCTCCTGCACATGCGTGCGCGGATTACAAAATCCGGCGCACATGTGTGCACAGCCCATCAATTTTATAACATGTGTGCACCATTGCGTGCATGTTATAAAATCGGTGCACCCATGTACATGCGCCCTACACAGCCTTCTATGGCTGATCGCGGACCACGCTGGAGAAGAGCAGGTTCTGGCAGAGTCTTGGACATGGACGGAAGCAGGCAAGGAACTCCGAAGACGGGACAGGATTCAAGACTCAGTATTCAAGACTTGGAACTTGGACCTCAGAACATTAAAAACAAGTGTCTTTTGGAGACTTGCGCTGCAGACAAGAAGAAGGCCTTGTACCACGAAGTGCTCTACACAGCCCCCCATGGGCTGGTCACGGACCACGACGGTGGCACGCCAGGAAAGGTGGACGCAGGAAACTGGGAACAGGTTGCAGAGGCAAAGATGAAGGCATCAGGACCAAGAACATCAGGAACACGGAACATCTGGAACAGAACCATGGAACATCAGGACATCTGGAACAACAGGACTTTCAGGAACGGAACCATGGAACATCTAGACATCAGGACCAAGGAACATCAGGACTTGTAACAGGCGATGAAGGAGCTCTGACGGAGGACAAGACCAGGAACATCAGGATGAGGAGACCAGGAACACGGAACAAAGAGCCATCAAGACAAGTGAAGACCACAGAGGACCTGGACCAGCAGAGAAGAACATGGAAGACCATGGAGACTGATCCAAAGGCCTCAAGGAACAGGAACTGAGCCCTTTTATAGGGCTGAAGCAGGAAGTTGGTTGAAGAGGACTTTCGGTGGGGCCGCTGGCTTTTCCCGCCACTGGCCCTGTAAATATATTTGAAGAGACGCATGCCGGTGCCTAGAGGAGGGCCCAGAGAAGAATCAGGACCCTGGACAGCGGCATCCCTGCCACGTGGTGAGCAGGAGCAGGCCCTGGCAGTGTCGTACAGGCCGAAAGAGAGGCGGACCCAGAAGCGGCTTCCCCTACCGCTCAAAGAGAATTTTGGCGGCAACTCGGGCTTCACAGGAAAAAGAAGCGGTGGCGGCACTCCTGCCACATTGAGACAGGTCCCAACAGTGGCTAGGCCATGAAGATGGCATCAGGCAGGATGGTAGCGCTGGTTGCCGGGCCATGGGGAGCGGCCTAGTGGTTCGCAGGTGAGTGGAGAGGCCTGCTCATGGGATGAGCTCCGCGAGCAGGATCATAACAAGAGGGATTCAGTTTTGTAAGGAACTGAGGAAACCTTTGGCGAAGGTGAGACTTTTCAAAAGGATGGGTTCCACCTTAACCGGAGTGGAACCAAACTGCTGGCACTAACTTTTAAAAAGGAGATAGAGCAGCTTTTAAACTAGAACAAGGGGGAAAGCCGACAGTCAGTCACATGGTTCGGAGGAATGTATCCTTGAAGGATACTAATGAAACAGGAGAGTTAGGGCATCCCAACAGAGAGGGTCCAATAAAAGCAAATGTAGTCCATGTGCCTATATTTAAAAAATCGCCTGGGCTAAAGATTTCCAAATGATCTCTAACAATTGAAAAGCAAGTTGTTAATGTATTTGTTTTAGATTCTTTTAAATATTGCATATAAAATATTAATATCCGTTAAATAAGAACCAAGATTGATTATTTGCCAGATGAAATGATAGCTGTCCCTGTTAGTTAAACATCCCCAAAGAACTTTGTATTCAAATGAGCACAGGAGTTTTATTAAACAGCTGACACTTTCAACTACCTACCACTCCTACTTGTTGAGACCATTGCTAATCTCTAGTAAGATGCAAGTTGTGGACCTCCTTACAATAGTAAATGATGGCAAATAAATATCAAAATGGCCCATCCTGTCTGCCCTTTCGAGGTTCATCCATTCTGGGTAGAGGCGCATATAAATTGCCATATGCAACTCAGCCTCTCCCATGTCTTCTATCTGACCTCACAACTCCTTTCCTACCACTTATTTCCACATCAGCCCCAGGCATGCACATAATACTACCACAGTAATGTCCTCCATCTTTTCTGCTGACAGGTCATCTCAGGCTTTTTCACATCTTCAATTCTGATTCTTGCAGGACCAATACTTAAGCCAATACTCAGGACCTTTCTCTGTCTAACCTAGCTTTATAATAATCCCCACAGTCACCCAGGTTAGTGAGGCTGTTGTAAAACTATCTAAATCTAAAACTCCAGCTTTCTAATGTTCATTGAAGTTCGGTTTTATCGATGGTGCCTCCGCTTGGAAGCCCGATGCTGTTATACCACTTCTGTTTAGGCTCGTAACCATTGCTCCGCGCGGTTACCCCAAAGCTTTCTTGGAGGCATTCATATTCGCTGCTATTTTATATTGTAATCACAGCTTCTTGCTGCTTACCACAGTGCTTCATTACCATTCCCTTAGCCACTGGGGATCTTCTGTGCTTATCCCACATTTCTTTGAATTCTGTTATTGGTTTTGTTTCTACCATCTCCTCTAGGAGTCCATTCCATGCATCCATCATCCTTTCTGTGAAGAAGTATTTTCAGATGTTACTCCTAACTCCACCCCACTGCTATGACTTCTGCATCCAAGGCATTCTTTCATCTGAAAAGGTTTTGCTTCTTGTGTCTGATTTATATCTTTAAGGAATTAACAGTAAATGCCCCTCTCATATTGCACCTGTCTCTCATCTCCTCTAGAATGTACATATTTAGGTATATAATTTTATGCCATATGGCTTTTGTAGCAGACCCAGTGGATGTTTTTTTTTTTCTCTGCAAGAAAAAGTTATTAGTAGTAGTATATATTTTTTTTATACTTGCAATCACTTTCTGTTCATTTATTTATTTGCAAGCATTTATATGCCAAAGCTCTAAGCAGCTAACAATAGAAACAAACACAATAATTAAACAAAACATGTATGACAATCAATCATACCTAAAAGCAAGAACCTGTAACAGAACAGGAGTACAAAGAAATCAGCCTTGGAAAACAAGATATCAACTTAAGAAAAGCCGGCCTGAACAAATATGTTTTCAAAGCAACTTTAAAGTTCTCAGAACAAGAGGTCATTTTGTTCTGAGTGGCATCCATTTCATTTTAGGTCAGTTAGCAAAGGAAAACTCTGCCTGCTATTGGCGTGCAGAATGCAGCCACACTACAATGGCCATACTCTTTTAAGATATACTTCACAGCTATAACATGCATTAATCATCCATATTGAGAACTCATGGAGCTAGATAGCCCTACTGCATATATTCATTTCTCTATCGCATATGTTACTGAAACATATTTCACTCACACCTAGAGCCATATTCAGAATATACAGAAAATCCTTGCTGGGCATAGTAGATGGGCTATTTTGGTCTTTATCTGCCATCATTTATCATGTTACTATGTGATGGCACCGGCCAAAGGCACTGTATTCATGAGGGTACCAAAGGCGCCTCAAGGCTCCATAAGTCTTGTGTGCTGCATAAGTTTGGGGTAACAAATCCCTCCTGGCAATGACTGTGATGGATGATGCAGCACTGGAGCCTCACAGATTCCAAGGATGGTCTAGCACCCTGGTGCGTAAGATTAATAGGCAAGGGAGTGTTGGAGCACCACAGGTTCTGAGTAAGCCATAGCCAACTGGAAGTGCTTGAGGCTATGGAGGTACTTCACTGGAATGTAGAAACAGAACTGAAAGGGCGAAGCAAGACCCAGAGCCTGGCAGCAACAGGAAAGAGGATAGTCCCATGTAACTAGTTCCAAGGACAGTCACACAAGAACACTTAAACACACAAACACATATAATTTATCTGGCTACTGCTGCTTCTCCTTGGAATGTCTCCCACCTACCCCTGGAACACCCCCCCCCCCTCCCCCCAACTTATCCAGCTAAATTCTAGCTGGATAACTATTTATAACTGACTGAATATGCTGGAATTATGAATATCAACCTCTAGGGGATCTTCTGGGGATAAAAGTATTCTTCACTTGCTTCTGCTCCACAGGCACCATCTTTCAAATTTGCACCAGCTGAACCATAACTCTCCTGTGCCCATCACATGCATGGCAAAGGGCACTCATAGATCACCTAGCATCATTTTGGAAGAAGATAATGGTGCAGTAAGAGTGTGTGTGGGGGGGGAGGGGGCTCGCTCCTGCTCCAAAAAGACCCCCATATGCTTCTGCGGTAAGTTGAAGGCGGGTCCAGGGTGGGTAGGGGTATTACTTTTTTGAAAGGGGGGGGGTCTTTAAAGTCAGGGATGGAGCTTTAATGGGACCGTTTAATTAATTATTAGCATTCAGGTGAGGGGAGGGGGAGGTACCAGACTGCACCTATCCCCAGTAACAACAAGAATTTTGATAAGAAGTGAGGGCATTTTACACTGTCTTGAAGCCAATGTCCCTCTAATTTTTGACAGCTATGGGCCTGATTTACTAAGGCTTTTCTCCCATTCTGTGTCTATGGGAAAAATGCTTACAGACTGATACAGAACGGTGATCTCGGCCGAGCGCACCGTTTAGCCCCCGTTTGGCTGCGCATTTTAGACGCACTATTATTACCCCTTATACTGTAAGGGATAACAGCGCGTGGAAAATGCGCGGCCAACCCCCCAAACCTAATAGCGCTCATGACTTGCAAATGCATGTTGATGAGCCTATTAGTTAGTTACCTGAAATACAGAAAGTAAAATGTTCGACCAAGCTGCACATTTTACTCAACTTGTCAAGTCCTGTCTATTTGGAGGGAAAAGTGTTTTAAAGCTTAAGATAAGAGAAAAAAAACATTGGTTTTTCTGGGGTTTTTTTTTACTATTGCTATTACTGGCTCTCATAAGGTTTATCATATTTTATTTCTAATGTATTAATTATGTTGTATTTTCTTTATTTAGCTTTTATGTGATGTATTTTACTGTATTATTATTTTTTTTAATTCTGTAAACCGATATGGTGTATTTCTCGAATACCAGTATATAAAAATAATTAAATAAATAAATAAACATAAGAACATAAGAAATGACATACTGGGTCAGACCAAGGCCATCATGTCCAGTATCCTGTTTCCAACAGTGCCTAATCCAAGTCACAAGAACCTGGCAAGTACCCAAACATTAGATAGAACACAAGCTACTATTGCTTATTAATTACTGTAATAACAGTTTATTGATTTATCCTCTAGGACTTATCTAATTAAACCCAATTACACTAACTGCTGTAATCACAACCTCTGGCAATGAATTCCAAAGTTTAACTATGCGCTGAGTGAAAAAGAATTTTCTTTGATTTCATTTAAATGAGCTACTTGCTAACTTCATGGAGTGCCCCCTGGTTCTTCTAGTATCTCAGAGAGTAAATAATCAATTTACATTAACTTGTTCAAGTCCTTTCATAATTTTGTAGACTTCTATCATATCTCCCCTCAGTCATCTGTTCACCAAACTGAACAGCCCTAACTTCTTTAACCTTTCCTCATACAGCATTTATTCCATGCCTCTTATCATTTTGGTCACCCTTCTCTGCACTTTCTCTGGTGCAGAGAAGGGTGACCACATTTTGAGATGTGGTGACCAGAACTACACACAGTATTCAAGGTGCAGTCTCACCATGGAGCGATATAAAGGCATTATGACATCCTCCATTTTATTTTCCATCATCCTCTTAATAATTCCTAATATTCTGTTTGCTTTTTTTTATCACCTCAGCACACTGGGCCGATGATTTCAGTGTATTATCCACTATGACACATAGATCTCTTTCCTGGGTAGTAACTCCTAAGATAGAACCTAACATTGTGTAACTACAGCAAGGGTTATTTTTTCCTATTTGCATCACTTTGCACATGTCTATGTTAAATTTCATCTGCCATTGGTAAGCTCAATCTTCCAGTCTCACAAGGTCCTCCTACAATTCATCACAATCCTCTTGAGATTTAACTACTCTGCATAATTTTGTTTCATCCGCAAATTTGATCACCTCACTCGTCGTACCCCTTTCCAGATCATTTATAAATATATTAAAAAGCTCAGGTCCAAGTACAGAACCCTGAGGCACTCCACTGTTTGCCTTTTTAGCTGTGAAAACTGACCATTTAATCCTACTCTCTTGTTTCCTGTCTTTTAACCAACTTGCAATCCACAAAAGGCCATTAGCTCCTATCCCATGACTTTTTAGTTTTCTTAGAAGCCTCTCATGTGGGACTTTGTCAAACGCCTTCTGAAAATCCAAATACACCACACTAACCAGTTCACCTTTGTCCACATGTTTATTCACCCCTTCAAAAAAATGTAGGAGATTTGTGAGGCAAGACTTCCCTTGGGTAAATCCATGTTGGCTGTGTCCCATCAAACTATGTCTATCTTCTCCCTTATATACACAGAAATCTACTCACTGGCTCTCTCTCCCCCATACACACATACATACACACTCACTGGCTCAATCTCCCTCACACAAACACCTACTAATTGGCTCTCTCTCTTACTCACACACGCATCTACTCACTGGCTCTCTCTCTCTCTCTCTCTCAAATACATACACACACACACATATACACACACACAAACACTGGCTCTCTTTCCCTCTTTCTCACACAGACACACACACACAGACACACACACACATACACATTCACTTGCTCTCTCTCACTCTGGGAAGTAAGTGCAGGGGCACATGCTCACTGACACACACACACATACACACACACACACACATGCTGACAACTACTGAGTCACAAACACATACACACAAGGTCTCATGCTCACATGTTCTCCCCCCCACACACACATACACACAAGCTCCCATTCTCACATGATATGCCTCACATACATATATACACACACAAGCTTTCAGTGCCATATGCCCTCCCCCATACACACACACAGAAGCTCTCACTCTCACATGCACACAGACTCTCACTCTCAAGCACATACACGCTGGGCCAAACTTCTTTGACTGTTGCAGAGATGGGAACCCTGCAACAGCCCTCTGATCTTCTGGCTGCCCTCTCATTCCTTGGCCACCACGGAGATGGGATCCAATGGCAGGCCTCTCAATCCTTGGCCACCATGGGGATGACATTCTGCGGTGGGCCTCTGATTTCCCAGCTAGGCTCGTGCACACTCTTTTTTGCCATGTGCGCAGGTCCAGGATCTTTTTGCGCACACACACACACACATGCAAAGCTTAGAGGGAACAGTGCTTGCAGTCCCAAGAAGCAGGGCTACCATTAAATATTACCATGCCTGGGAATATGCTAAGTTCTTGCCACTGCAATATTCGTAAAAACCCCATGAGATTTATTAAACTGTGATACTACCATGACCTGGTAAAAACAATTGTTCTTGAGCATGGTGTGGTAGAGCAGGATGGCTTGAACCTTCATGATGATGTCTTCCAGTTTGAGAGGATAAGAAAAGAAGGAAGTGATGGTCTCTAGCATGATGTGGAAGGATGCTGAATACCCTATGGTTCACACCAAGAACTTGGACATGTTGGTGATGAATTCCATCCCACCAATCTTGGCATCCACGGCATTGAGTAAGGGCCAAAGCAGTAGAAGTGGAGTCAAAAAACACTGCAAGGCACCCTCCAACTTAATATCATGGCAATATTAAGTCAGAGGTCCCAAAAGTTAAAAAAAAGTAAAAGATAAAAAAATAAAATTTAAAATGGGGCCCACAGTTCACAGGTTGAAAACCGGACGCTCAATTTTGCCAGCGTCTGTTTTCCGAACCCATGGCTGTCAGCAGGTTTGAGAACCGACGCCGGCAAAATTGAGCGTCGGCTGTCAAACCCCCTGACAGCCGCCGCTCCTGTCCAAAAAGAGGCACTAGGGACACGCTAGTGTCCCTAGCGCTTCTTTTTACCGCCGCCCTAATTTAAATATTTTAGTTTACTGAATCATGCGCACAGGACACTGTGCGCGCGCCGGGAGAGCGGGTGCTCGCCCGCTCTCCCGCGAACTTTACTGTATCGGCCTGTTTGTGACAGTTTTGCCAACTATAAGGAAATATGGACGTTAAACTGTTACTGACTGTGAATATTGTGCGTTCATTTTTAAGGCTAATATTGTTGCAAGTGATAAGAATTGTGTGTGTTTAGAGATAATAGAGACTCTGGATTAATTTGCTGAGTTAGTATTTGTAAGTATTAGAATTGTGATCACTCATGTGATCTGAAAAAGCAAAAGTCCTGGTTTCTGGCCAACTAGTCACTAGTTTGATTCCCACTAACCTAAGTCATGTTTTTTGTTATATGGATCAAATACTTCCCAGTTAGTAGGAAAAATCTTCAAGATAAGTCAATTAATGATTAGAATAACATACAATTAACCCTTATTTTAGTGATTGTCTAATTTTTGCATTATGTTTGGTTATTCACGAAATCACTTAGGGGGTCATTTATCAAATTGCGATAGCACCAGCAACCTAATGCCTGAACGCCCTAACGCCCATGATAGTACCATAATGCATGCAATAAATAACACATCATGAGATGCGTATTCAAATTTGAAAAATGTACTCAAATGGGAGGAGTTTGGGTGGAGTAAATGAAAATGAGGGGTATTTAACGCTGTGCTAACTTGCTATTAGTAATCTGGAACCTTTCATTTAAAACAGTCATGATTCCTGAAGACTGGATGTGATGCCGATTTTAAAAAAGGGATCTGGGGTGATCCAGAAAACTACTGACTGGTGACCCTGATGTCAGTGCTAGGCAAAATGCTAAAAGCCATTCTTTAAAACAAAATTATTGGCTGTATAGCTAGACATGGCTTAATGGGAAAGGGTCAACATGGTTTTAGCAAAGAGAAGTCTTGTCTTACCAATCTTTTAGAATTTTTGAAGGTGTAAATAAACATGTATATAAAGCTGAGCTGACTGATACAATGTATTTGGACTTTCATAAGGTATTTGACAAAGTCCCCCATGACAGATTCCTCAGGAAATTACAAAGTCATTGTATAGGAGGCAGTTGTCTATTCTGGACTGGTAACTGGTTAAAAGGCCAGAAACAAAGGCTAGGACTAAATGGTCAGTTTTCCAAATGGAGAAAGGTCATTAGTGGATTACGAAAGGGATTGGAATTAGGACTTATGCTGTTTAACATATTCATAAATGATCTGGAAAAGGGAATGATGAGTATGGTGATCAAATTTGCATATGATACAAAATTATTCAAATGTGCTAACACAACAGCTGATTGCGAGGAAATGCATAAGGCCCTCGTGAGACCAGAAGACTGAGCAAGTGAATGGCAAGTTTAATTTCATGAAGAAAAGTACAAAATGATGCACATAGGGAAAAATAATCACAACTACAGATATGCAATGCTGAGTTCCGTAATTGGGAGTCACAACCCAGGAAAAGGACCTTGGAGGCCTTGTAGTCAATACACTGAAATCTTTGGCTCAGTATGCAAAAAAGCAAATTGTTAGGAACAATTTGAAAAGAAATGGAGATAAAACAGAAAATATCATATTGCCACTGTATTGAGGCACGGTGCAACCGCAGCTTGAGTACTGTGTGCCATTCTAGTCACCTCATCTCAAAAAAGACAATAGCAGAACTAGAAAAGGTGCAGAGGAGGACGACAAAAGTTACAAAGGGAATGGAACATCTCTGCTATGATAAGTGGAGGGCAATCCTCAATAAATGCTCACTAGATTTAATGCTTTTGATTATCAATCGAGTTCAACGTCATACAGATGAGATCCAAACACAGATACAGGAGACACTAGAAGCTGTCAATAAATTGGCAGACTTTGAAATCAAATTGGAGGAGCATAGACAAGCATTGGAACAGTTTTGTTCAAATATTAAAACAACTAAAATTAATAAATTCAAGAGAGACCAAGCGGATTATACAAATAATAGGGTTTACACTTGGAAAAGCTGACAAGAAAGTAATCAACAGAGACGAGTGAAATTTAACTTTTTGTCGGGAGAAAGTTTGAGCAGTTCGGAGAAGGGAGAGGTGGAAGAACAACAACAAGATCATAATCGGAGCAATATTAGAGGACAGAAGTCGACAGAATCAGGAACATTAAATCCTAAAGGTTTTTTAGGCAACAGAAATCAAAGCACCTATCAGAAATACAATATGAAGGACGATCCTCAACTAAAGCAGGGCAGGATGACAAGACAACAGTATCACAAGAATCAGATGTTTGCCAAAAATCTTCAGCAATAATTAATTTGTCGGAAATTACATTAACAAAAGAAGAAATACAGGTATTTGAAAATGACTTTCTTTTGTCCCGACACAGTTTCATAAACCATTTGATACAAGAATTTGGATACACTGATTCATTAGGAAGTTACAAATAAAATTGTTTTTCAGCTCTCAGAAGAGACAGATATCTCCATCATGCGACCAAAATCGCAATGGATTCCACAAGGACTGGTGGATCCGCATATCATTACCTTTAAGCACATGATTTTATGAGATTTGGAACAGAATGAGATTAAAGATACACCGAGGTATCACAATTTAACTAAGACATCAAGAGAAGCCCTTACACGGTTGTCAAAAGAACAACAGGTTGTCATTAAGCCCGCCGATAAGGGGGGGGGGGGCGATAGGGTTGCAAGACACCAAGGTATATCAAACAACTATGTTGCAACATCTAGAGGATCCCAAATATTATCAAGTATTGATACATGATCCTACTGAAGAATTAATAGAAAGAGTACAGCAGTTGACAGAAGCTGTTCCTTTTTTAACTTCCAAAGAAAAGAGATATCTACAGCGGAAACATCCAAGCATACCGTTAATATACTCGGTACCAAAGGTCCATAAGAATATTTTCCACCACCGATAAGACCAATAATTTCCCTCCGAGATACAGTATTGGAATCCCCAGCAGTGATGCTAGATAAAATATAGCAACCTTTGGTGGTAGAAGCTCATTCTTATTTAAAAGTTACAATACAGTTTTTGAATGAGATCAAAAGTTTCCGTTTGGAGCATCATGAATGTTGGTTAGTGACTATGGACATCCAATCTTTATACATGCAGATACCACAAGAAGAAGCCATAAAAGTTGTTACTGATCGGTTGGTGAAAGAAAGAGGAAAACATCAGATTACAATATCTTTCCTTACTCAATTGCTCGAGTTGGTATTGACCAACAATTATTTGAGATTTGGTGAGAAATTTTACCACCAAGTACATGGCAAAGCAATGGGGTCATCTCTGGCCCCATCTGTAGTGAACATTTATGTGGCTGAGTTTGAACGACAACACATTTATTCATCCAAGTGGTGGTCAAAAATCATGTATTGGCGTCGATACATCGAGGACATCTTTTTGATATGGACATCGTCTGAAAAGGAGTTAACCATATTTTTACAATGGATTAATACAATAGACTCCAATTTACAGTTCACTTTTGTTAGTGATCAGAAGAAAATCACTTATTTGGATGTAGAAATTCAGAAGACAGGATTCAAGTTGGAAACGACAATTCACCACAAAATGATCGAGAGAAACACACTTCTAAAATATCATAGTCACCATGCCCTTTCCTTAAAACAAGGATTACCGGTAAGCCAGTTCTTCTGGTATAGGAGAATATGTTCCACCAGAGAAGAATTTGAGAAGCAAGCAGAATGGTTGAAACAGAAGTTCAAAAGAAGGGGATATCCGAGGAAAGTAATTAATAGAGCCTACAAGAGGGCTAAATACACTGATCGGGAACAACTTTTACAGTATCAAAATAAAAAAGATCAGGAGAGATTAACATGCATATTGCCACAGAGTACAGCTACAGCATCAATTATTGCTTCGATACGTAGACATTGGCACATTTGTCAATACATAATGAATTTGAAGAACCACCCCCTCATTGCCATGACTAGGGGTCCAAATATCATGGATATGGTGGTCCATGCAGAAATACTGAGAGACATTGGGCATGATTTCCAGCAGGGACAACACAGAGCATGTAAACGATGTGATATGTGTGCTACCATGATAGAGGGAACAGAGTGGCAGGATCCCATAACAGGATATCATGTTAAAAGGAGAAGGGATTCCAATTGTGCTTCTAAAAATGTGGTATTTATTATACAATGCCCATGTTCAAAGAATTATGTTGGTAGAACATCAAGAGAAATCCACAAGCAGTACAGTGGAGCAAGAACTGATCTCCAAATATAATAGCCAAGTCACCAAGGAGATACAGGAAAATAAAGTTAGTCCCAAAATTCAAAATTTTTCAAATATATGATTATTTAATTCATCAAAGCGGCAACTCCATTGCTCTAAAGACACAAGAATATTTCAACACCGGGTCCCCCGACACAGACCCGTGTTTCGCCAAACGCGGCTGCGTCAGGGGGGAACAGTAGTTTCTTTGTGGCATTCAAAACTTTAAATTTTTCATCTTGACAGCGTTTCGGGCAAAGAAACTACTGTTCCCCCCCGACGCAGCCGCGTTTGGCGAAACATGGGTCCGTGTCGGGGGACCCGGTGTTGAAATATTCTTGTGTCTTTAGAGCAATGGAGTTGCCGCTTTGATGAATTAAATAATCATATATTTGAAAAATTTTGAATTTTGGGACTGACTTTATTTTCCTGTATTTCCTTGGTGACTTGGGTAGAACATCAAGAGCCATCAAGACTAGACTGATAGAACATAGGTCGAGGCTCAAAACTACAACATTGGAGGCTCCGATAGTGGGCCGTTGTATCAATCATAACCATCAGTTCGATCAGCTTAAATGGACAATCATCTACATCATGGATGAAAATTTATGAGGTGGAGATCAGAAGAAAAATTTAAATTATCGTGAACAACATTGGATCTTCAAACTTAAAACTGTGGCACCTGGTGGGTTGAACGAAGAAATTGGGCTTCATTGATATAAGTTTATTCATTGAACAACACCGTGTAGAAAGTGATTAAATCAGCTGTCTAATTTGAAAGTATGTGAGCGGACACCATGGATGACGTATGATGCATGATTTGGAGATTTTCCATTGATGGATTTTTGATCTGCTGACCAATTTAAAAAGAGCATTTCGTAAGAAAGTTTGTAAGGAAACGCCATTCATTTCGAGAGAAAATACCCAATAGTGAGGAGAAAAGATATAATGTGGACTCCCCTGACGAAGAAAAGTTTACTTTTTCAAAACATGGCCATGTTGGGAGAACCTGACAGATAAGTGTTTGCGGGATATTTGAAGTGGTATAAGTTCAATTTTAAACAGTTAAAAAATTTTTGTTGGCGTTTGTAAAAGTTTAAGTGACGCGCTCAGCTGATTTAAGTACCGTTAGTCAAATGGGACATTAAAAGATTTTCAGTTGGCTTGTGAAAAAGCTAGATATTTCTCAGGAGCACCCAGCCGATTTGAAAAATAACATAAACAGAGATACTCTTACAGAGAGTGGTATATACACTAGTGTGAGAGCGCACAACCGATTGAAGGAAATAACATGAATAACATATAAGGAATTTTATTAGTATTGAGTGTTAAAGTGTTAAATACACAGAAAAAAACTTTAGAGACACTCTGACAGTGAGTGGCATATATAACAGAATACATAACTGATTGAAGGTCATGGGACATTGAAAGACTTTCAGTTTGTGAAAGCTAAATGTTTTATTGGAGCGCCCAGCAGATTTGAATAATAACACGGACAGAGATACTCTTACAGAGTGTATACTAAATGGAAATATCATGAATAACATATAAGGAATTAGTACTGAGCGTTAAAATGTTCAAACACATATAAAAAAATGTTTAATAAAACAATAAAAAAGTATTATTTAATAAAATATAAGATCGTGAGTGGGAGGGAGGTAAGTTTATGATTACAACTAAACGAATACTGAAGCAAGGCCATGGAGGCATGCATCAGAATAAGTATGAAACTTACCTCATCCCATAACAAAAACTTTTTTATTGTAAAAAAATAAAAAAGGAATAAAAAATGTTTTAAAAAGAAACTAATCATATTATTATAGGGTGGGATATTTCTGGGGTAATTTATGATAAAAGGCTATGCAGGCTAGGGCTCTTCAGCTTTGACAAGAGACAGCTGAGAGGGAAAATTATGAGTGGGGTGAAATGGGTAAGTAATGGACTTTTCTTTACCCTTTTAAATAATACTAAAACACGGGGATGCTCCATGAAACTATTAACCAGCAGATTCAAAACAAATCAGAGCAAGCACTTTTTCAGTCAGTGCACTATCAAGCTGTGGAATCCTTTGCCAGAGGACATTTATTTATTTATTAGCTTTTATATACCAACATTCGTGGGTACTGTTATGGTTCCCGGCTGCCCTTACCCGCGGCCAGGCCCCCCTACCTTCTTCACGCTGCCGGCACAGGGTCCCGATCAGGGCGGCCAGCAGCGCACAGGCCGTGGCGCAACTGTCTCCGGACGTCAGGGAGCAGCGTCGGGGAAGACGCGGCAAACCCCGCCTCTTAAAGGGGCAGCAGCGCGAAAACCAGGCTGGCACCGGAAGATGACATCATCAGCCAGGGAGATTTAAACCTCTCCCTGAAGACAGGAAGATGCCTTTGCAACAAGGTTCCAGTGGTTGCCTGCTAGTTTTCTTCTGGATTCCCTGTCTTCTGGCTTGACTCGGATTGGATTTGGATTTTGCTGCTCGCCGCCTGTCTCGGACCTTTGCCTGGATATTGGACTTTGTTGTTTCGCTGCCTGCCCCGACTTGTGACTTGGATTCTCTGTCGTCTGGCTTGACTCGGATTGGATTTGGACTTTGTTGCTTGCCGCCTGCCTCGGACCCCTTGCCTGGAACTCGGACTTTGTTGCTTGCTGCCTGCCTTGGACCCCTTGCCTGGAACTTTTCATCACTGTGCTGCAGTATATTCCACCTTCCGGAGACGAGCACACCTTGGCACTGCTGGTTGGTATCATCCCTCGTCCCGGCCAATGATCCACTATCCTAACAGGTACATCATGCCGGTTTACAATATAACTGAAGGAGGAAAATACAAAAAAACAGGGTGGGAGGAGGGGAGCAGCTAGGAAGAGAGAAGGGGCGAGAGAAGAGGGGAAAAAGAGGAAGAGGAGAATAGGAACAGTACCTGATGGAAAAACAACCAAAGAACATAATATGTAACATTGCAAATTATACACTCAAAAAGGGACTGTGTATAACCTTATACACTGTGGATAACCTTATACACTATATATAAATGATAGTCCAAGAAAACAAACCGGTAACCGATCCAAGATGGCAAACAGCAAAAAAACAACAAGGTGGAATCGGTAAAATGGACTTTCTTGATCTTGCCCAAGATCAAGAAAGTCCATTTTACCGATTCCACCTTGTTGTTTTTTTGCTATATATAAATGATACACTCCAAAAAGCACTATATACACAATATACATTATTTTTAACTAGTACATACAGAAGACACTATATATGACATTACAAATTATACGTTCAGATACGTTCAGATTAAGGTGACTAGCAAAGCAGGGTTTAAAAGAAGTTTGGCAAGTTTTTGGAGGAAAAGACCATAGAACATTAATAGCCAAATACACTAAAGAAAATTATTGCTATCCCTGGGAGTCAGTAGAATGAATTAGACCTACTTTATGGGATCTGCCAAGTATTTGCAACCTGCATTGGCCACTGTTGGAGATAGGCGGCTCGGCTCAATGGACCTTGGTTTTACACAGTATGGAAATTTTTATGGGCCCAATATTCAAATGCAAGCTGGGTAAATAAGTTAGGCAGATAAATATATCCAGTTATCCAGTTTATTCAATGGCATGGCCATGCTGCTGAATAAAGCCAGATAAGTTTAACGTTAGCTGGATAAGTTTATCTGGCTAAATTTATACCTGCGAGATAGCAGGTTTAACTTATTCAGCTAACTTAACTGGATAAGTCCGAATATCAGCACTTATGCGGCTAAGTTAACAGGATAAATTACTCCTCCTTTCTTGCTGTAGGGGAGCCTTGCCACCAACAATTAAAGTTCATCCACGACTCCTACACTTGTCCAAGGTCAGGAAGAGGATTAGAGCAGCTGCAGCCCTCCTACTGCCCATTAATGCTTATTTTACAGATTAGTGGGTGTTGGGGGGGAACCAGGGAGGTCCAGGGTGGAGACCACTAGGCCACCATGTAATTTTTGGGAGTTGAGGTGTGGGAGGGCCTACACTTTATATTGAAAGGGCTGCTAATAGGCAGCTATGAGACCCAGGGAAGGGTTTTTTCAGATTGAGAAGGGTTTTGAGCAGAGGGGAGGGTTATCATCGCATTGCGCCTTTTGTCTACTTTTAAACCTTTTTTTTGCAGGGCTGCCTAAAATGGTGGCCCTGGGGTGGGCAGTGGTGTCTACTCAGACCCCTGATAACTGTTTTTTTTTCTACTTGTGGAGGGAGTTGTGTTGGGCCGCCAGGCCATTTATAATCTACCACACGACCCATGTTAGGATCTTGGTGCTCCTGTGGTAGAACAGCATTTCTTCCAAAGATGTAGATAAAATAATGTGGCTGAAAAACATCTAAGTCAGCCATGTTGTTTTATTTATGTAGGATTGGGTATGCATGAGCTGCTTTGTATGGATTTACAAAATTCATGCATGCAAATGCCATGCAAAGCAGCTCACTGTAATAGGGTGCGTTTCAGGCCCAAACATCATTTGACATCATCACACTAGAGCTATATCGCACGATATATGCTATTTAACAAGTGTTATAGCCCTATTACAGCTTGATAAATCTCCCTATAAGTCCCTGCCCCTTCTCTCTCTACCCCCCCCCCCCCTATACTGATCCCATAGCAGGAAAAGAATTAGAACAACTAGAGCACATCAGGCTACTTACACTTCACTTGTCATTGGAGCCGTACTGCAGCGTTCAAATGTTTAGATGAACAAACAGCTGCACAGTTCAAAGCTGCAGTCAGGCTCTATTAACATGAAAAGAAATAAGAAAATGCCATGCTGGGTCAGAGCAAGGGTCCATCAAGCCCAGCATCCTGTTTCCAACAGTGGCCAATCCAGGCCATAAGAACCTGGCAAGTACCCAAAAACTAAGTCTATTCCATGTTACCATTGCTAGTAATAGCAGTGGCTATTTTCTAAGTCTACTTAATTAATAGCAGGTAATGGAATTCTCCTCCAAGAAATTATCCAATACTTTTTTAAACACAGCTATACTAACTGCACTAACCACATCCTCTGGCAACAAATTCCAGAGTTTAATTGTGCATTGAGTAAAAAAGAACTTTCTCCGATTAGTTTTAAATGTGCCCCATGCTAACTTCATGGAGTGCCCCCTAGTCTTTCTATTATCCGAAAGAGTAAATAACCGAGTCACATCTACCCGTTCTAGACCTCTCATGATTTTAAACACCTATATCAGAGGAAGTAGCCCGATGTGCTCTAATTGCTCTAATCCATTTCCTGCTATTGGATCAGCAAGGGGGAATAGAGGGGGAGGGGAGGGAAGAAGTACTGGGGAAGAGGATGTAGTGGGGGTTGAATATAGGTAAATGAAGAAACAGGGATGAGGCAAAAATGAAGGAATGGGTAGTGATGGGGTAGCAGTGTATGAGAGGATCATAGAAGGTGCAGGAGGGAGAGTAAATGAGAGGATTGGAGGGAGTGCATGGAGAAGGAAGGTGAATAACAGGATGGGGCATAAGTGTGGGGATGGCATAAGAGTGAATGAGGGGATCAGAGAGGGTGTTGAGAGATGAAAGAGAGGATGAGGCGAGACAGAGAGGGGAAGGATGGAGAGTGAGTTAAGGTATTGGGGTCTAATGTGAGTGAGGAGATTGTAAGAGCTCTGAAGTGTGAGTGAGGGGGTCAGAGAATATGGTGATTATAGGGAGGGGCTGTGAATAAGGGGAACAGAGGGGTGTGAATGAAGGGATTATTGTTGAGAGGAGAGATGTCATTAAATCATCACTCCCGCTCCTGACCCTGGGTCCATTTCCCGAGTCCAGATCTCCTCTTTCTCTTCCCTCTCCTTAATCTGTCTTACCTATCCTGCATTGATTCCCTTTCCCTTTGATTCCTGAGTTCCCCCATCCTACTCTCCTATGCTCCCTCTTAGCCTAACTCTCATCTGAAATCCCTGATTCCCCTTTTCTCTATCCCCTTCCTCCCTTTTCAGTACCATCACTAAAAACCCATTCCCCTTCCCCAAAAAAGAGCCAAATAAATTAACTGCATACAGAAATGTCAGAAAAGGACTTTATTTTGAAAAATTAAAATGAAAATATAAATTAATTTAACTCCCAGTTTATCAGGGGTCAACTTCTCTGCTTCGGGAGCTTGGGTAACTCACCCAATGTGAGTCAACGAATCTCAGCTGGTTCATGGGCTGGGAGCAGCTAAACTGCAAGGCCAAACTGGGCACAAGACACTCAAACATGCAGTTCCAAAAAGCCTCTGTCTACATCAAAAATTGTGCTCCAAATGAAAAGATAGCTTATTAGAAGTATCTTCAGTTACTTGTAGAAAAGTATAACTTGCAACTGCACAGTAAATCCAGTAAGATGTTTTCTCTCAGCCTTCCAGAAAGCCTCAAACAAATTATGTTACAGTCTATATACACCACTCTTCAACCTATGTTAGGCCATACTGTCTATATTCTCTTGTCTAACCCAGTATATTTAAATATAATCACTTTATCTCTTGGATGGCTTCAAGCTACTCACTTCCCTTTGTTAGAGGAGGAAACGGGAGACTCTCAACCCTGTTTCCATGTTACGATGCTGCTCGCGTACCTAGCCACGAGCAGCCTCTCACCTGCACCGCCAGTCCACCCCGACACCAGCTCGCAGTGGCCAGAGGCACCACAGTTCCATCTACATGGCCCAGAGGCCGCTGCCGTACTTCCACGCGGCCTGCAGGCTGCCATCACCGTTCCTCCTACGCGGCACGGATCCACAGTTCTGCCCTTTTCCTGCGGCAGGAAGCTGCCTCCGATGCTGGGACCTGCTTTGCGGCCTAGTGCCGCCTCCAGCCTCCTCTTCGTGGCATGGACACCACTGTCCATGGTCCTGCCTCCTAGGCACACGGCCGCGCCTCTCCTGCCTTCTTAAAGGGCCCACGGTGGGAGTAGCCCCGCGGCCCCTCTTGAAGATGTCATCAGGGTGTCTTCTCTTCAGCTCTATTTAAGGGCCCTTCGCCAGTCCTCCAGTGCCTTGGCAAGGACTTCTCATCGTCTCCAGCTTCTTCAAGGCACTCTGTTCTTCAAGGGAATTCCCTCATCATCTACGTCTTTGGTTCCTGGTCTCTTGTCGGATCCCGTGTCTTTAGATGTCCTCATCTTCAGATGTCCTCGATGTCCTTGTCTTCAGATGATCCTGACATCTTTGTCTTCAGATGTTCCGCCTCCAGGCATTCACTCCTTCCGGCACCTCTCCTTGGAAGCCTTGTCATCGGATGTCCTGGTTCCGGATTCAACTCCTAGCTTTTTGCCGTCCTCTGTCCAGCTTCTAGATGACCTTCTGGTGTGTTTTCCACACCGGTTCTGAAGTTTCGTCTTCTTCTGATTGACCTGTCAGGTGCGTCGATCACTCTGGGTCCTCTTCATGCTGAGTTTTAACCCTGCTGTCTTCTTTCCACTCATCAAGTGTTCTCATCGATGTTCCTGATGTTTCTCTCTTTTGATGTCCTTTCTCCAGATGTCCTAGCACACCCTGGCTTCCCTTCGACTATCTCAAGTTCTGGGGCCAGCCCTAATCTTCCCAGCGGACTCTGCTTCTAGATGACCTTCTGGCACGTTTTCCATGCCGGGTCGGAAGTTTCACATTCTTCTGGATGACCTTCAGGTGTGTCGATCACGCTGGGTTACTGAAGCCTTCTCTGACTGGTCTCTGCTTCCTGAGCTGCCTGGATCCTCTCTTCTTTTTGAACTTCAGCCTTGCCTTAGCCTTGCCTTCTTGCCTAGTGTCTTCGTCCGACCATGTCTCCAAGTGTCTTCGTCTTGTTCCAGTACATCACCTGACCTCGACCTCTGTCCATCCTGTCGCATCTGCAGTTTCCAGGTGGCAGGTTCAAAAGGGCTATCAAGTGGTCGGAGGGTTACCCCAGAGACCAGCATTGAGTTGTTGGGTCTCTTCTGGTGCATTCAGGTTCGGCAGAGTTCCTGGTCTTCAGCCTGTCCGCTCGAGCTTGGACATGCCTTGCCTGCCTCGGCACTTCCTCGGAGTTCCTCTGCAGTCGTGTCATGGTCCAAGGGCACACTAACCTCCCCAGAATTGGGACCGTTCCCTAGCGCTCCCGCAACATTCCAGGATCCAACCGAGCACAGGTTTCTCTTTTCTGGGTCCCAAACGGTCCCTTCATAGTTCCTTTTCTCTCCTGTATTTTTTACTCTTAGATCAAATTCCAATTACTACTCACAGGCCCTCTGAGACACTACTGGAGTATCTCTGTCAACTCTCTCCTCTATCTCCTGCTACCCCTGGAAAGAGTCCCAACTGCTGGCTTCTCTTGGCTTGGTGACTCTGGGGGAGCACCCACCTTTGCTCTAAGCAGGGTAATATACCCTTTCCAAAATCCAAAATCCAGCCCCTAGGGGCTAAACCAGTCTATCTGTCAAGAAATTTAGGACCACCTCTTGACCAACAAATAACCTTTTGTTAGTTGGAACCTTCTCTGCTCTTTTGCCCTCTTTAGTACTTTCCATAGGTGGAAATCACATTAACCACAATACACTCTCTACATTATACTCTCTGCAATCCTTTCTGTGGCACACAGGGGCCACATTAATATAGAAATAGATATACATTTTTGCAAATTTGCCACATAATTGCCACAGAATTTTAAAAAATCTGCCACTGAATTTGCTCTTTCAGCAACTCTTGAAAAATTTGCCACAGGAAACCAGGGGCACTGGCTATAGCATGTGTTATGCTATCACATGGTGCGATATGGCCCTTAATTTAACTAAAACCCGCCCAAACTCCTCCCCTGATCCCACCCCCTCAAAAATTTGCATTTCCTACTTTACTTGTCGCTTGCGTTATGGCGTTTATGCGTTATTGAGTGTGTTAATGCCATGACGCATTTTGATAAATGATCCTATAAATTTGCCCGTTTATTTAATTTTACAAGAATTCCCTATGGTTGACATGGGAAATTACTTTCAGGTTTGCCTGGGCTTCTAACAGCCTAGCAGCAACATTGTTCACAATGTAGGGGGCTTTCTTGGGGTCCCTGACCACTTATTGTGCCTTCCCTGACTTTATTTTATTTATTTTTTCACTTTTTTTTTTATTTACTGATTGTGGCGGTGCTGCCACCACCTTATGCGCAAACAGGTCATGGCACTAAGGATGTCACCGCCCTGACCCAGCTGCAAATCTACTGTGGCAATGGGAACTTCCCAAGGCTCCCAACTGCTTCCTCCACTCCACCTCCCACCCCAAGGCTTCTGCTGCTGCAGAACGGCAGTGGCCTGTGTTTTGCCCCTCCCCTGAGGCATTGGGGGTCACAGAAGGCAGAAGAGAATCCTCCCATGGCAGCTTGCTCTTCTACTTTTGTCACAGGAGGCAGGGAAAGAACTTCTAGTGGCAGCTAAATATTCCCCCTACTCTGTTGCTCCAGGGGGATTCCCCTCTCCCCCCCAAGACAGCAGGTAACAAAAAAATTAATTTTTATTTCTCTGTCCACAGTACATCATTCACAATAAGGAATTTTGGAGAACAAATTGTTCTGAAGGCTCAGAAAAACTCTGATATTGGTAGGAAACAAACTGTTCAAGATATGTTTAGTCTGTTCTAGTTAAACACTTATTAACTTGGATGCTTTATTCCTTGCTGGCCAGATTCTTCCCTCGCAGCAGCTCCAGGGAAGTTAGGGTCAAGTAAGATCTATGAGACTGAGCTTCCAGCAACAAAATGCATCAACGGACCCCCATTGTTATTTTGGTCACTTCTCTAAATAATGAAGGGTTGTTTATCTTTCTATCATATTAATGCAGACTCGTATATGTATTTCTGAATTTATGATTTTTAATATTTCTCTTTCTCCCTTTATCCTTTCCAGCCCTTTTTCAGAGAATACATATATGAGACAATTCTAGGCATTCTCATTTTTTATTTTTTTTTTACAAAATCTTTTTGAAGTAATAGATATTCTACTTCTGTCTCATTTTGTTGGACCTTACCTTTTTATTCATTATTTTAAAATCCTCAGTAAGTACCTGCCAATGACTCAGCACTGTTGCGTGCTCCTATGTGGGAGATCTGGTTTTGATTCCTGAACCTGAATTCTGCTGCTTCAGTAGTCTAAGGCCGGGGATGCTGGAAAAGCAACATTCAAAGTCTCTAGTGTGGCAAAGTGTCCCACTCATCACATTACTGTGATTTCCTCTGGAGATGGGCACAAACGGACTCATAGAAAGCCAGTGGATACTGTGATTTATACTTCTGGCCAGAAAACTGTCACCATAATAGGGGAGCAAGATGGGAGGAGGCTTAAAATTGTGGAAAACCCCAATTGCTGGCAATGAAGACCCTCAGCAAGAACCAGTTCCAACTGAGTTGGCAGACCAAAGGAACAGAAACAAGCTGCCGAGTCAAAACAAGGTTTTTCAGCAGGCCTTTACCTAAAAAATTGCTGTTTCAGCAGACCTTTACCTAAATTCCTCCACGCCTCGACTATTCTCAATTGACTTACCTCTGCTCACCCCCAGCTTCCCAAGTGTCACCTTCCAAATTAATTCAGTTCTTCACCCACAGTTCTTCTTCCCTTTCCTAGACCCTATATCTTACTCTTTAATCACTTGTCTATTTTAACTCTTTCCCCCCTTGTACCCCTGGATGATTATTCGCTTTGTAATTATGCTTTTCCTACATACAGAAGCTGTATATATTTTATTACCCTCCTGGTTTAAATACTGAACCTGTTTGCTTTTATGTATTACCTTAATGATGTCTCTTCCTTATTTTGTTTTTCTGTGTTCATTTCCATTTATTACTTTTTATTTTGTTTACCCCTGTTCTATGTTTTATGTAAAGGATACGACCTTTTGTGGCCATTCTACTTTGTTCCTTGTAAACCGGTACGATATGTAAACAGCTATCGGTATATAAAAATGTTAAAATAAATAAATAAGTATAATTTTAAAAATAAATTTTACGTAGTTCAACTCAGTCAGCATTTATCAGACTGCCTTTGTACTCATCGGTCTGATAATCTCTTTAGGTCACTGGATACAGTACATTGATTTTGTTCTCAGTCTACTTTAATCCTTTTCCCAGGCTCTTTACATACTGCTTTTAAGCTGCTGGTGGGCACAGTAGGGAATATTTTCTGTAGCACATCTGCCATTTTCTGCTTATGAGAAAAATCTTATCAAACTTCTGATATTTTCCTACCATACCTAAACTAGTTCTACTGTAGTTTTTTTGTTGTAACCAGTGATTATCCTAAATTGCAATACGATAGTTATTTTATCCCCCAAAAAATCTAGCCGTACAATCAGCCCACCTTTCCCTTCATTTGTCCCATTTTCATATCTCTTTTAGCACTATAAAATGCTAAGATTTCATTTATTTTAAAAACATGTACCCTGCAACTAGGCCCTTTCTATGTGTATTGCTCCAGCCATATCTTTCTCATGTGGTTGAAGCTGATCAACCCCATGTTTCAGTGTAGCTTATGGCATCAAAATGAGCTAGGTCTCATTGCATAATGAAGTTATATGTGAAACGTAGCGAAGCAGGGTGAATATTGTATAAAATAAATAAACGGTATAAGGCCACATAGAGAACAATTTCAAAAGTTTAGGTCCTTAACTTTGGGAGTTAGGAACCTAAATTGCTTCCTTGGAAAATTGACTAAAGCCTAGTTTCATTAGGCCCCTAAATTTAGAATATATATATATAAATAAATATATTCAGAATACAGCGGAATGATGAGCTGCAACAAAAAAAAGAGGCAGAGGGGCAATAGTGAGCAGGTGGCCGCATCGCAGCGGCCACCTGCTCACTATTATATATATTATATATATTATATATATTATATATATATATTATATTATATTATATATTATATATATACTATTATATATATATATATATATATATATATATATATATATATATATATATATATAATAGTATAATATATATACTATTATATATATTATATATATAGTGTGCAGCCATCGCAGCGGCTGCACACTATCGTTCCTGTAGCGCCAATGAAATAGCTGTAGCTATTTCTGGTGCTAGTGTGGGTGATAATATGCGATACATTATCGCCCACAGCACTACAGGGCCCTAATTTCCCTAAACCCTGCCGAAACTCCTCCCCTTTCCCCAATTTAAATGTTCAAATCGCGATGTGGCAGTTATCACATGCGATAATTCCCTAACGCACGCGATAACGGCCCATCGCAATTTGATGAATGACCCTGTTAGGGCTGTAAATATAGGCAAATGAATTATAGAACTAAAAACTTAGCATCCTATATTTTAGAATCCTAAATTTGGGTGAATTTTCAGCTGAAAACATAGGGGCCTAAGCTTGTCTGAAAATCAGCACTAAATTTAGGCCTTGATTCATCATTCTGCTATAAATATAATATAATATAGAGCTATAGAAAAATGATGAACTGCTTTAAAAAAAAGGGGCAGGGAGGCGAAATTGTGCAGCCGGCAGCACCACAGTGGTGCATTTTTGCCCACCACAGTTTTGGCCGCGCTGCACCATATCACTCCCATACCACCAATGGAAAACGTGGTGCTAATTCCAATGCTACTGTACCGGAATTAAAATGTTTTTACCACGCCGAAACCCCTCCCCTTTCCCGAATGTAAATATTACTGCCGCGATGCGATACTTATTGCGTGCGATAGGGTGTTATCGCCTGTGATAAAGCCTAATGCAAGTGATAAGGCAACATTGGAGGGGGGGGGGTTGCGAAATTGGGCGGCCTGCCGTGGTTGTGGCTGGGCCGTACACTTCCGCACCCATAGTGCCACGGGTAAAGGTATAGTTATTTCCCACAGTGCTGCCGGCGATAATGTGTAAAACAATATCGCCCGCAGCGCTGCCGGGAGATAACTCTGCCCAAACCCCACCCACACGCCTCCCCTTCCCCTAATTTGAATTGTACCGCCACGATGCGGTAGGTATCACGTGTGGTAGGGCACTATCGTACGCGATAAGGCCACATCACAGTTTGATGAATGACCCGGTTAGGTGACTAAATTTAGGAGTTCAGATTTTTGGATATCCATCTCCTAGAAACCCTAACTTCTGGATCCTTACTTCTTTGCCCTCAAAAATCAAATGACTTTAAAATGAATAACAGTTGTTTAATTTGAAATAAAAGCTTGCAAATCTGGAAAAATAAAATAATCCTTGCATTGAACAAGTTTATCAAAGTCAAATAAACTGAATTACTAAATTTAATGACTTTAAAAATCAACCTGTCAAAATACCGTTACGCTCCAGTTCTGTCATGTTGAGTCACTATTCCAATCCCTGGCGTCTGAACATATTTTTCATAACCACAAAGTAAATTACTTCCTAATGCAGAGAGGAAGATTTTCCAAGTAGTCAGAGGCACAAAGGTTAATGAGCCTTCTCATTAATATTTCATTGGCATAATTGAAGTTTGCCCTTTTGTGCTTTGTCAACCTGCAATATAACAATGCAAGCAATGTAATCATTTACAGCATTACAAAACAAGATGAAGACAGAATCATAACCTGTAAGCACTTTTCTTCAACGTATGCAGCTTGCAATCTTTATGTAACCCCAACTCCAGGTTTAAGGTTGGCTAGAAAGGGGAATCACATGGGAAAATGAATTAAATAAAATATATGCTGCAAGTAACACAGACAACATGGATTCAGAAAGGAACAATAGGAACTCTCATATTTGACCCTCTGTCCAGAGTCTCAGGTTTTCACCTTTCACATTTATCCTACCACAATCTGGCATACTTTATTTTCACCAGGCACACTAGACATGAGTTTATGTATTCATGAGATTTTCCACCCCCTCACCTTATCAAAGCTCAGGGATTCTTGAAGGAAAATAACTTCACTCTACAGAATTAAATGTGGAATAACCCAAATATATACAAAAAGAAATCTAAATAAATAGATTAAAGCACTATTACAGGGGTAGCCAATAGGGTGACCAACTTTTCCCATGGACCGATACCCCACTCAACTTTATGCTTTCGGAGGGGAGGCGGGGAGGAGAAGGTTACAGACTACTGTCAGTTGGTGATCCACTCATTACTTGGCTTTCAAGCACCTCCCCTCAATATACTGGGGCAGATTTTCAAAGGGTTACGCGTGTAACATACGCACGTAACCCCCGAAAAGCTGCCCCAAGCTGCCCCTGCACACGCCAAGTCTATCTTGCATAGGCGAGCAAGCCCCGGGATGCACGTATGTCCCGGGGCTTCGAAAAAGGGGCGTTCCGGGGGGCGGGACTGAGGCCTCCAGAACATGAGGGGGTTTTAGATAGGGCTGGGGGGCAGGTTAGAAAGGGGAAGGGAAGGTGCGGGGGTGGAAGGAAAGTTCCCTCTGAGGCTGCTCCAATTTCGAAGCGGCCTCGGAGGGAACGGAGGAAGGCTGCACAGCTCAGCATGCGCAAGTTACACAATTGTGCACCCCCTTGCGTGTGCCGACCCTGGATTTTATAACATGCGCGCTGCAGCGCACGCATGTTATAAAATCGGGCATAGATTTGTTTGCGCCAGGTTGCGCTAACAAATCTATGCCCGAGCAGGTTTAAAGATCTGCCCCACTTTGTTTTATAAAATATTTCAACTATCCTCATAAAGATAGGAGGCCCACCTAGTAATTCGAGGTGAGGTTTAGGCAGTAGTGTAGGGGTTAGGGGCCACTTTTACATGCAGAGTGAGACGTATGAACAGAAAAGTACACTCTTGTGAAGATTTGATGTCCTTCGCAGTGAGGAAACTCACACAAAGATGAGATTTGTACAATGTTCTCTCACCCTAGCTTGATGGACTCTCTACCTGGGTAAATTCAAGCTAGGTCAAAAGAACATTGTACAAATCTCATCTTTGTGTGACATTTAATGACAAACAATTCCAGTTAAAGCACTAGCACTGGAAACCTTCGATAAAAAAAGTGATCAACTGCGATGGGAAATAGTTCCTGAAAAAGCCTGTACACATATTGAACATTGCCCATACGGCTTGTGCCCAGTCAGAATCAACTATACCCTGGTGAACTAAATTCTGAATGAACAAGGATATCACGTAAGTAACCAGCCCACTGAAACACAAAAATAGTCAATTCCTAAAAAAAAAAAAAATTAGATCAATGTGTAGAACCTACTAGTAATTTTATAATAATCCTTTTAATTTCAAAAGCCTCAACAGAAAAGACAGAGCAAGCAATCCAATTTTTCTCTAGTCACCAGTTTCAATAATAAATCTCAGTTCAGATATTGGGCCCTTTGGAGAAATGAGGCAACATGGTATCCTAAACTGGCAGCAGTGCATCACACCTCTGAAGTTTCCTCTTTTTTTTTTTTTTTTTCTGTGATCCAATTTGTATCTTCATCTCAGGATAATAAGCAAAAGGAAAGGCAGGGCCATTTTTTCCTTGGAGTTCCTGACACCTCATTCCGTGCTAATAAGGAGCTTGTTTGGGCCCCAGCCTGCTGTGCAGAAGTCCTCCAGGAGGGCTGAGGCAATGATTCCAGAGGAGGAGAAGTCAGCATCATCTGTGTCATTCAGCCCAGGCAGCCCTGAGCAGTTGTCTTCCTGAAGGGTTTCCTTCAGCCTTCTGCAGCAGGCACTTTGCTGTCATCACAGGGGCAGGTGCCGGCTGGAACTGGAGTGGATCCTGCAGCAGATTTGTTGTGATCAGTAGGCAGTTATTTGGAAGGGATTTCATTGTTGCCAACCGATTCAACAACGAATACATCTGAGCTGGAGGTATTGCCTCAGGTTGAACACACTGCTGTGAGCATGAATAGGGATAGTTTCTCAGAATCCCACAAAACGTTTGGTAGGGATATTCCAAAGGCAGTTGGCCTTTCAAATTTTAGTACTTTACCTTTAGAGTCAGCCTCACAAGCCCCTGAAAAGGTCATGTTTCAAGATTTGTGGCGTGTGAATTCTAGAATTGAGGTAAATTTGGTGGATTTGTTGCCCAGCTCTGCAAGTTTACATCTGAAGCATTCAAGTTCTTCAATCAGGACTGAGCTATTAAGGAATGTAAAAGGAATATTAATGAAACTCAAGAACAGATTGTTGCACTACAATTCCCATTGCTACTTTAAGGGTAAATGTTTAAACCCCGGCACGCATAAATCCTGGGGTTTACATGCGTGGCTGGGCCTTACGCACGCCAGGCTAATTTTCAAACAGGCCCGGCTACATGTGTAAACCCTGGTACATGATTAAGTGCCGGGGCCTGAAAAGGGGGCGGTCTGGGAGATGGGGCTGGAGGCACCGGGGCTGGAGGCGCCGGTACAATGGCCATTTGCCGCTGTGCCGGGGAAGCACGTGCCAGCAGTCAGCCAGTGCGCACAAGTCACTTCTGTTCTGGAGTAGAAGCAACTTAAAGAACCAAAAAAAAAAAATAGGTAAGGCAGATTAGGTTTAGGGGGTGGCGAGGGAAGGGGAAAGGAGGCTAGGGTAGGGAAGTTCCCTCCCAGTCCACTCCTTAATTGGACTGGGAGGGAAGTGGGGAAAGCTGGGATGCGTTGCCGCGCAAAACTAGCTAAAATCTACGTGCATATGCGGATTACAAAATCTGGCGCGCATGTGCGTGCAGCCCGCCGATTTTATAATATGTGCGCACCGGCTTGCGCATGTTATAAAGTCGCACGTCCTTGTGTGCGCGCATTTTTTAAAAAATCTACCCTTAAGTGAAGGATGACCTCTTTAAGGAATAAAACTGATTTTTTTAGAAGATACAATGAGATATACAGATTTGCAAATAATTAATTTTCCTTTTGTTAGATTAACATTATCTATTTATGAGCTTTCGAAGAAGTATTTCCAAGATCTGTTAAAACTGTCTTCAGAAGCAATGCCTCTGGTTTCTCAGGCTTTTTGTATGCCTGGACAAAAAGTGCCAGGTGAAGAACTTGTGGAGTGGCTTCTCTGAATTTGACTCACCTATTGGAGAATTCTGCAAATGAGGTCAACACTAGAGGAACCCTGCTTGTATCTTTTGCCATGGAGATGGATCAAGATCTGGTTTTGTGTACTTTAAAGTAGCAGAAAGTATCATATGGTGGAGATTTATCTGGATCGCTCTTAGCAAAGCATTTTTGGCTCTGCATCATAAGTTATTGATGTTGGAGCTACTTTTTTCTTTAAAAGTCTCTGCAAGCGTGTAGTGATGTATCAGGGAAGTACTTACATTTTTTGCGTTACCTGATCAATTTATCGCTTTCCTTAAAAATAAGATTACAAGATTTTCGGTCATATAGGTTTTGCTGGCTAAGACGTTAATGTTCAATCTTTTCCTTAATTGTAATGTTGTAGACTTCGATTCACCAATGTGTTTTCTTTTGGGGAATAAGATAGGTGATTGATTGTTTATCCATAATGATATCTTCCTGTGAATTTAAAAAGCATATAAAAATATAACAGAGAGCCCTTTTAAAAGCTTAGAAGGTTCTTAAGGGTTAAGATAAAAGTGTCACAGTGGCTAAAAGACATCTTGAACCCAGAACAAGTTGTTGATAATGTTTTGGTCTTTACTGTAGATTTTTGGCTAGTCAGTATAATTTTACTCTGGCTAGTTCATTTCTACTTTTTCAGGGTTTTTTTTTTCTTCAGTTCATTTTATTTTATTTTTAATTCAATTTTAATTCTTTCAGTCTTGCACAGGTAATGTGTGTGTACAGGTTTATTCTTTCCTCTCAGGCTCCCAATCCCATATTCCTTCTCTCACATACACCCCTGGCACTGATCCTCTTTCAACTGCTATAACTGCTTTTATCTTCTTTCCCTAGGATTATCTGGTGTTTTCCTACTTATTCTTTTGTGGAAGTCTTATTTTCTCTGTCAGCTTTGGGCAAATGTGCATCCCTTCTGTCTTTCTAGTTTGCACAGTGCAGGAGGGAATTTATTTCAGATTCTATTTCTTCAGGTTTGCACTGACTACAGGACATTTCTCTCCCCATTTTCTCTCTGTGCCATTTAGTTTGTGTACCCTCCAGCTTGTTTTCTTTTCCTTCATCTCATAGATACATAAGCCAGATCCACATTCATTCTTGAGACACTCATCTTCTGCTTCTATACCCATATCTCAGTTCCATTCCCCACCTCCATGTTAGTGACACATCATTGTCTCTTCCCCCCAACCCCATCTTACTTGAATAAAATGGGTATAAGTGGGGGCTAGTAAAAAAACAAAAAAAACCCACTTCACTTTGGCTATTGCCAATATGGGCATGTGTGTTTTGTGTTCTAGCACAGATGGTATGAGATTAGGATTATGGGCAGAGCCTCAAGAGAAAGCGACAGGAGAGTAGGAGTTGAATTCCCCTCCTGCACACAAAATGCAGTCTCTGAAGCATGGGGATCCTGGACAAATTGCCACCCCACTTCACATTGTGGGCAAATATCCTCTAGCTCCTTTGTGGTGATTAAGGAAAGCTTAAATAATGTAGCATTCAACGGCTAGAAGTGGTTCCACTGCTATCTGATCCCCTAGTGACCTCTATTCAGCAGATTTGAAAGGTCTGAATTAATAGTGCAGAAATAGCAATACAAAATAGCTATATATTTACTATTAAAGGAAGAAAAAAAAAAAGAATACAATAGTGATATCATAAACAGAAAACAGGAAAGAAAAATCTAGACAGATATCCCCACAGTTTAAAACTAAAACATAGCAAATTTGAGCAAAGTACAGTAGAATATGAGCAAGTTGACAAGTTTCCACAGTGATAAGGAATATGATATATCAGAAGATATTATGCAGGAATGGCACCAGATCCCAGGACTGGTTCCAACTGAGCTGAATGTACAAAGAAGCTTAAGGAAACTACCTATTTAAAAAATAAAATAAAATAAAAACCCTGAATGCACACTTATGCAATACACTTACAACATTCAGTGAACCACTTAATTATTTCAAATTTGCAGGAATCATTTTAGTAACAAAAGAGACCTTCTTTACACACCCTTTATATAAGGCTTGATTTTAAAATGTAGCCTTCTTTACCAGGGTCATATGTAATCATTGGTCCCAGCAGCAATACATATTTTTTTTTAGAAAATTATTGCTTGGTAAAATTTGGAAATTACTTTCCTTATAAGACAAAATACTGCCTGATATGATCATGTTTCGCACTGTGCTTCATGGGCCTCTCCTGCATATTGCTTTGACAGTTGCCTCCTTTAAAATTCCTATTGAGATGCAGCTGGCAATTTTAAAAGAGACAATTTGGTGGGACAAATTGTCGAAGCAATATGCAGGAGAGACCCCTGAAGCAGAGTGCGAAACATGATCATGTTGTAGGGATGTGAATCGATTTTTGACGATTTAAAAAAATCGTCCGATATTTTTTAAATCGTCAAAAATCATTAGAGTGCGCGATACAATAGAAATTCCCCCGATTTATCGTGAAAAATCATTAATGGGTTAGTGTCCACTAACGGGAGTTATTGGGGGGGAGGGCGGGAAAACCGGCACACCAAAACAACCCCTAAACCCACCCCAACCCTTTAAAACTAAACCCTTACCTTCCCCCACCCTCCCGAATCCCCCCAAAACATTTTTGAGTACCTGGTGGTCCAGTGGAAGCCCCGGGACCAATCTCCTGCTCTCGGGCTATCGGCGCCATTTTGGCTACCACTAATAAAAATGGCGCCGATGGCCCGATAAAAAAAAAAACCCACCGACCCTTTAAAAATGACCCCTTTGCTTCCCCCACCCTCCCGAATCCCCCCAAAACCATTTTAAAATTACCTGGTGGTCCAGTGGGGGCATGGGGAGCGATCTCCCGCCCGCCATCCAGTGCTCCTACCATGTGACAGGGGCCGGCCAATGGCACGGATACCCTGTCACATGGTAAGGGCAAAGGGCCATCGGCGCCATTTTTATTAGCGCAGCCGATGGCCTGAGAGCAGGAGATCGCTCCCCGTACCCCCACTGGACCACCAGGTAATTTTAAAACGGTTTTGGGGGGGGGGTTCGGGAAGCAAAGGGGTCATTTTTAAAGGGTCGGGGTGGGTTTTTTGTTTATCGGCTCGGGCGCAGCCGATAAACAAAAAACCAATCGTGCCGGACTATAAAAATTGTAAGATTTGAATCGGAACCGGAACCGAACCGATTCCGATTCACATCTCTATCATGTTGTGCTCGTGGACCCTTAGGCTGCGGTGAGATTGGCTCTACCTGCAGGAAGGAGCCCAGCAGGTTTTCAGCAGGTGGACCCAGCAAAACAGAGACCAGTCAGGAGCTTCACCTTTACCAGCTCATATTCCCCTTGTGTTGAAGCCTTTGGGTGCCAGGGCCGGCAAGACTTAGGTGAGGGTCTCTGAAGACAGGAGATGTGGTCCAAGGCCAGGCTAAGGTTGTAGACCAGCAGTGATCAGGCATATCCAGGGTCCAAGCAAGAGTCACGGACAGGTGGCAATCAGACATATCCAGGGTCCAGGCAAGGGTCAAACCAGGTGTCCAGTCAATGGAGAGGAAGAGAGACGAAAGGGGCTGAGGCAGACAGGCAAGGCAGGTTAGGCAGACAAGGACTGGAACAGGCTCAGACGAAGGCAGGAATCAGGTTGTAGAACACACACTTCTCATAATTTCTAGACCAGTTGCTGAGGTGAAGTGATTCTGGGGAGATGCCCTTATATAGGGCAGCGATGGCGACGTCATCACTAGGGACCGAGAAGACTTTCCCGCAGCGGTCCCTGTAAATGTGGAGAGTCGTGCGCACAAGCCTAAGGAGAGGCATGGTGCGTTGCTGTCGGTGGCGTTTCACCACGCTGGGGAGCAGCATGGCTGACCCAGGGCCTGAGGTAAGGGCGGCGGTTTGCGGGGTTAGCTCGTGAACCGCTGAAAGCAACACATGTTGGGGCAGTGGGCAGTATTTTGTTTTATAAGGAAAGTGATTTTAAAATTTTACATGCAGTATTTTAAACAATTTTTCTAAAAACAATATGTATCGCTGCTGGGGCCAATGATTACACATGACCCTGGTAAGAAGGCTAACTTTCAAAATCAAGCCTCATACCAAGGGTGTTAGGAAGGTTCCCTTTTGTTACTGAAACAATTCCTGCAAAGAAATTTGATTTGAAATAGCTAAGTGGTTCACTGAATGTTCTTGTAAGTACATTGCAAAAAACCCCACAAAAAAAAAAAACCATTACAAAGACAGTACAAACTACAAAGGAACAGGAGGAAAGTGCCTGGTCAGAAAAAGAAAACCTAAGTAAAAAAGGTCAGCCACCTTCATGATTTTAAACAACGTGACTAAGCTATATAGAGTGGCCATTATTAGTGAATCTGAGGCTCAAGATCCACAAGTGAGTTTTAAAGTATGACTTACAATAAAACTTTGAGGACTATCACAGAATTGTAAAGACTGTTACTGCCAATGACCATTGTTGCCACATGCAGTACCATGGGATTTCTGGAAGCAATCATATTAAAAATTATTTTTAAAAAACAATTTTGAATGTCTTATATAGTAATAATGGAGGTCTGACTTTTCTTATATTCATGTATTCCTTCAGTAACATTCAAAGCCAAGTCCCCACTATTGCAAGACTGTTGATTAAAAAATAAAGAAAAATATAAAGAGGACTGATTTCTAAAGCAGACGGTTTCCAAAATCACTGCCTGCAAGGTAAAGAAGTGTACCGTGCTCTTTTGCAGTATTCTTCTTAATTGTAAATAGATTGCAGCCCTGCTTTAAGCCTTGCACATAATAAAGTGGAGCTGAAATATTTTAAGGTTAAAGGTAGACAGCGTGTGATTATGGTTCTCCTTCACATGCTGCTTGCTGACAATGTGGCTCATGGAGTGACAAAAGCTGCATGGCTTAGGCTGTAATTTTTGCTGTTATTACGTGACATTCAACATGTTAAAATTGAGAAGCCAGTTCTTCTGACTGAACATAACAACTAATTCAGTCACAAAAGAGCTATAGTCTAAAGTTCAGTTCTCGCAGCCACCAGTCATCCTGTAATTGTCGGTGTTTTTAGAGCTTTTTTGCACAAGCATAAGAGACCTTTAGTTTGTTTCTTCACTATCTTCAGTTTGGGATGACTGTTCCTGGGGTGAGGGGCAGTAATTCCTCCTCTCTTTTTGTTCCAGCTCACTCTGAACCAGTGCAAGGATTCTGGTGCCATTTGCAAACAACTAGGGATTTTTTTTCTCCCATTTTAATAGACCTTCCCACTGTTCCTGTTCTGGTCATTGTAGCAAAGGTCTTGAGGCCAGGAGCCATGCACCAGGACTCCTTCCAGAACCCCATATCATGGACTCTAAATCCAGCCATCAGGCATTTTCCTTAATGACTGACTCTCCCCCTGCCCCCTTCCCCACACTGGGGCTGTGAACACTGCCTTCACAGCATCCCTAGCCCCATCTGCACCAAGGCGAGGAAGGCCCAATATTGGACTCAAACTATGGACCCTCTGCATTGCCGTGCATAGCATTGACATTGAGCTACCAGGCTGGCCTCAGGGTGACTTTCTAACCTTAATGATTTTTTAGAGGTGTGCGCTTCTGGTGACCCAATCTTGCTTACAACTTGCAATGTCAATCTCTACAGTTGCTCAGTTTATCTTTTAGCACTGATAATATATTCTCTTTATTTCCAATCTGTGTGGGACATGTCTATATGAATCTAATCAATTCTCACTTAAAAATTTTTACATTGAAAATTATCCCAGTCTTTTAGGCACTATCCAGCAGATATTGCCTGACTACTAATATTTATATTGTACATAATATGATGCAAATCTATTATCCAAGTACTATAACATTACAATAGGATAAGATTGTTGAGATAGAATGTATAGTACTTATTGAAGATATAGACATAATAGGCATCTCAGAGACTTGGTGAAAGGAGGAAAACCAATGGAACATTGTGATACCATGGTATAAATTATTTTATTGCCAAAGGAATGCTAAGAAATTGAAGGTCCAAACTTAGAGATATTGCATGAAAAAACAAATTTTCTTTTTTATTTAATTCGGCAGCTCCATTGCTCAAATGTCAGACTCAATTGTTCTCTTTAGGGTCCCCCAACATGGACCCCATCTTTCGCCCGAAGGCTGTGTTGGGAGAAACAAAGTAAGTGTTTTAGAAAATGAAACATAAAAACAAAATCATATAAACATTCATATAAACCGGACCAAAATAGGGTACAAGTTGTCAATATTAAAATTGATAAAACATACCTTTAAATGCAGAATAACATTCATACAGCTGACAAAGCAAGGAGAGCGGGTAGCAATGACAGAACTCTGCGTTTAAAGGAAGCAATTTTGGCATGAGAATTTTGCACCAATGAGAAGGTGGTAAGCCTAACCAATCAGGAAATAGAAAACCATAGAGAAATGAAAACAAAAATAAAATGAAAAACAAAACAATATTAATGACACAGAGATATTATATAAAATATTGCCACTTGATTTCATTGTTCAAACCCTTCAGATGGAGAAAGTTAAGTTTGAAAATCCACTTTTGCTTTCGGCGAATCAGCATCTCAGAAAAATTACCTCCCCGAGAGGGTGGAAGTAACATGTCAATTATGAAAAATTTTAAATCATTTTCTGAATGCCCTGCCAAATGCCAATGTGTGACTAGAGGGGCCATTTCTTGACCCGTTCAAATATTGGAACGATGTTCCACGATTCTTGTCCTAACTTGCCTGGTAGTTTTATCCACATAAAGTTTAGGACAAGAGCAAAGAATCACATAAATGACTCCCCGTGATTGACATGTAGTGGAAAAATTCAAATGAAATTTTTTATGGGAAATGGGGTCTTCAAAAGTGGATATAGGAATGACATGAGGGCAAATGGAACAGTGTCCGCATGGCTGGTGACCTGAGGGATTCGGTGAAATTGACAAAGCACTGTCCTGAAAGTGAGAGTGAACGAAAATGTCCCTGAGGTTCCTACCACAGCAAACAGAAAAATGTAAGGGACAATAAAAAACTTTGTGTAAAGCTAGCATGGGCCAATGATGTTTTGTTATTGCTGTAATACTGTTAACATGAGTAGAAAAGGGCAAAATGCAGTTAATGCAAGTGTTTGATGTTTTAGCTTGAGGAATGAAAAGAAGGTCCCGGTTCACGTATAGAGCTCTCTTAAATGTTCTGCGGAGAACCAGATGAGGGTACCCCTACTCCCTCTCCCTGAACCTGAGAAGCATCTGCTTAGCTTGAGTTACAAAATTTGCTCGTGATGAGCAGAGACGTCGAAAGCTTAGCAGTTGACCGGCTGGAACATTCATTCTTAAAGTGGATGGGTGATGGCTATCAAATCTTAGCAAAGTGGATTTTCAAACTTGACTGTCTCCATCTGAGGGGTTTGAACAATGAAATCAAGTGGCAATATTTTATATAATATCTCTGTGTCATTAATATTGTTTTGTTTTTCATTTTATTTTTGTTTACATTTCTCTACGGCTTTCTGTTTCTTAATTGCTTAGGCTTACCACCTTCTCATGGGTGCAAAATTCTCACGCCAAAATTGCTTCCTTTAAATGCTGAGTTCTGTCATTGCTATCCGCTCTCCTTGCTTTGTCAGCTATATGAATGTTATTCTGCATTTAAAGGTATGTTTTATCGGCTTTAATATTGACAACCTGTTCCCTATTTTGGTCCAGTTTATACAAATGTTTATATGATTTTGTTTTTGTGTTTCAGTTTCTAAAACACTTACTTTGTCCCTTCCGACGCAGCCTTCAGGCAAAACACGGGGTCTGTGTCGGGGGACCCTAAAGAGAACCATTGAGTCTGACATTTGAGCAATGGAGTTGCCGAATTAAATAAAAAAGAAAAATTGTTTTTTCATGCAATATCTCTAAGTTTGGACCTTCAATTTCTTAGCATTCCTTTGGCGATTGACTTTGATATTTTGGAGTGCTTTAATTAGCTCCAAGTCCTTGTGATAAATTATTTTATTAACATGCTGGAGCAGAATAAGTTTGTGGAAGAGTGGCACTATATGTAAAGGATGGCATAGAGTCAAACAGGATACAATCTTACAGGGAACAAAATGTACTATGGAAAATTATAGCAGTGGATGCATACTGCCAGCCACCTGGCTAGAGTGCAGAATCAGACAGTGAAATACTAACAGAAATGCAAATAGAATTAGCAATATAACAATGGGAGATTTCAATGAACCCAGGATTGATTGGGTAAATGTCTTATCAGGAAATGCTAGGGAGAAAATGTTTCTGGATGCCAAAAAAATAACTGCTTCATGGAGCAGCTGGTCCTACAACTGATGAGAGGGAGATATTTTAGATCTTGTCCTCAGTGGAATGTAGGACTTTGTGCAAGCGGTAACGATGGTGGGCCTGCTTAGCTATAGTGATCAATCATGTTTACAAAATATAGGTCCAGATTGATTCTCTATGCTTTTGTGAGAAGTCCTAGGTATGCAAGTGCAGAGTCTCAAGATCCTAGCTCCAGGCTAACAGGCCGATACAGTAAAAATCACGAGAGAGCGGGCAAGCGCTCGCTCTCCCGGTGCATGCACAGGCCACTCTCCTGTGTGCGCGATTCAGAAAAATAAATTATTCAAATTAGGGCCTGCAGTAAAAAGAGGCGCTAGGGACACTAGCACATCTCTAGCACCTCTTTTCGGACAGGAGTGGTTGCTGTCAGCGAGTTTGACAGCCGATGCTCAATTTTGCCAGTGTCGGTTCTCAAACCCGCTAACAGCCACGGGTTCGGAAACTGGATGCCGGCAAAATTGAGCGTCCGGTTTTCAACCCACGAGCCTCGGGCCGATTTAAATTTTTTTTTTTTTTTTTATTATTTTTAATTTTTGGGACCTCCGACTTAATATCGCCATGATATTAAGTTGGAGGGTGCACAGAAAGGCAGTTTTTACTGCTTTTCTGTGCACTTTCCCGGTGCCGGCAGAAATCAACACCTAATTTCTGAAAGTAAAATGTGCTGCTTGGCTGCACATTTTACTTACTGAATCGTGCGGGAATAACTAATAGGGCCATCAACATGCATTTGCATGTTGTGGGCGCTATTAGTTTTGGGGGGGTTGGACGCGCATTTTCGACGCGCTATTACCCCTTACTGAATAAGGGGTAAAGCTAGCATGTCGAAAATGCGTATCCAAATGCAGGTTAACAGTGCGCTCTGCCGAAGCGCACTGTACTGTATTTGCCTGTTTGTTAGGCTCACAGCTATATGATATTCAGTTTTAGTTGTATGGCAGCTATTTTGTGGACAAACTGCCTTTAGACATACAACAGGGAATTATTTGAAATTCCGAAACTGTTCAAAGCATAGTTATTTGTTGTAAGTTTTCAAGATTGACTGTTAATAGATAATACATGGTCCATTCTGGTGCTGATAATTATTATTATAAAATAGCATACTGAGAAATTAAGGAGCTGTCTGATTTATATGGTGCCCAAAGATGGACTGAGGGAATGAAATATATTGGGTAAATGATAACTTGAAATTTTGCTGAATTGGGAAGACAATTATCTGCGGGTCTAATATACCTTAACTTATCTTGAAACGCTGAAAGATAAAATACTTAGCTTTATGAGTTTGTCTCAGTCTCTGTAGGACAGACCAATACCATTAATCCAGCGTACCATGCTGCACCACCGTTGCTGATGCCGTTTACTAGAGATGTGCATTTGTTTTCAACGCATTGGCAAACCGCAACACATAAGTCCCTATTCGTTGTATTCGTGGGTTTGCAAAATGCATCTTGATCACCCACGAATACAACATATCATATTAGTTTAATTTTTTTGGCTCGCAGTGATTTCTTAGCGGCCATTTGAAATAGGAGATAGCAAAAGCCAGCCCTTTCCTGTGAGTCATAAGTGACCTCACAGTCCTGTCATAGAGTTGGTCAGACAGGTTGGCAAGGAGACCAGAATGCAACCTATCAAAGCTAAGCAATGTAAGCATTTTTCTAATGCAGCCAATCGCCACTCTCAATCAGTGCCCTGTGACGCTATTCCTGATGTCACAGCACTATTTATACGTTAAGCATGCGGCGTGCCATGCACTTTCTTGGCGGGGGTGGTCTGGGAAGGTGGCTGAACTCAGAGCTAGTCTGAGTGTCTCAAATCTGTATTCAATTGCTAGCTACTTTGATAGAATTTTCCATTCAAAAAGATATTTCTTCGTTTTTGCTGCTGTGCCAAGCAAGCCATCCTTTTCATTTAACTGCAGTTTTTTTTTATTGAACTCAAGCTGTCGCTTTATGCTCTTTTAAGCCAAGAAGACAGGGCACTCACTGGGTATCAGTGGGCACTGGGCAGTTTTGCAGACTCACATATATTGGGACAGCGGTGCTCTCTGAAGCCAAATCCCCAGTGGGCCTCTTTTGTAGTTACAAGCTTGGTACGTTCACATACAGTGGTCCCACTTTTAGTGTTCATCGAGGTACAGCCTTGTGGGCCTGGGAGAAGTTTTGCAGACTTGCATATATTGGGACAGTGGTGATCTGTGAAGCCAAATCCCCAGTGGGCCTCTTTTGTAGTTACAAGCTTGCGGGCGGATTTTAAAAGCCCTGCTAGAGTAAATCCGCCTGGATTTACGCGAGCAGGGCCCTCGCGCGCCGGCGTGCCTATTTTGCATGGGCCGCCGGCGCGTGCAGAGCCCCGGGACGGGCATAAGTCCCGGGGTTTTTATAAGGGGGCGTGTCGGGGCGGGGCCGAATGACGTGGCGTTTTGGGGGTGGGGCATGGCGTTTCGGGGCGGGGCGCATGGCGCCAACCCGGGGGCGTGGTCCAGGCCTCCGGACCAGCCCCCAGGTCGGATGACGGCGCGCCAGCAGTCCGCTGGCACGCGTAGATTTACGTCTGCTTCTAGCAGGCATAAATCGAAGGAAGAAAATTACAGTCTTCCCTCTGACTGGCTAACTGAACCAGAATGGCAAAAGCCTTATTTTTATCTTTATGGGAACAGAGTAAAGGATGGTGATCAAAAATATTAATCTGTTTCCTCATAGGATTTGCATGTTGCATTGCAGTGGCTTTCATTATTATGTGTTTGAAAGTACTGTTGCAAAGGTTTGTTGTTCATCTTATGCCCATTACCATACATGAAGAGCCACTTAAATCAAGAACTGAGAACTCATATGAGGGAGAGCGAATAAATACTACAGTACGTCATAAGTGATCATTTTTAAGGAAAATAGTGTTATGATTCTGCCCGTGGCTAGGGTTGCAAGCAGCCTCTCACCTTTTTCTTTCCCTTCCTCCGCTGTCCCATTCCCTTGCGACCAGGAGGCCACCGATGCTGTCTCCACGTGGCCCGGAGACCGCCAGTGTTCTCCTTGCTCTGCGGCAGCAGGGAGCCGCTGCCATGCCTTCATGCGGCCTAGAGGCCGCTGATGTCTGTCTCTTCTCTTGCGGCCTGGAGCCGCCCACAGTCTTCCTGCGTCCTGGAAGCCGCCTATAACGTCGGGGCCAGGTTTGCGGCCTGGGGCCGCTCCTGCTCTGTCTTGCGGCATGGCTGCCGCTGTCCATAGTCCTGCCCACTCCCTAGGCGCACGGCCGCGCCTCTCCAGTTGATTTAAAGGGCCCATGGTGGGAGTAGTCCCACGGCCCCTCCTGATGATGTCACTGTGGGTGCTCCTCTTCAGTCCTATAAGAAAGGCCTCTCTTCACTTCATTGTTGCCTTCGCTCCTGGACTCTTCATCATCTCAGCTTCTCCTAGGCACTCTGTTCTTCATGGGAATTCCTTGTCTTTGTCTTGTTTCCATGTTTTAGTCTTTCATCGGATCCTGTGTATCCATCTCGTCTGTTCCTGATGACCTGTTCTCCAGATCTGCTGACGTTCCAGACATCCTGTTCTCCTGATGTCCTTGTGTCCAGATGTCCTTCTCATCCGCAGTGCAAGTCTCCGGAAGATCCTTGTTTTTAATGCTCCAAGCTTCAAGTTCCAAGCTCCGAGTTCCTTGCTCTGAGCCCCTGCTCCGAGTTCCTTGCTCTGAGTCTTGGATCCTGAGGTCCTGTCCTGAATCCTGAATTCTGTCCTGGTCTTCGGAGTTCCTTGTGTCTGCTTCTGTTCATGCCTGACTGCCTGAACCTGTTCCGTTCCAGTGTGGCCCGTGCCTTGCCTTGACTGGCTGTGCAGGCCTCACCTGAATCTTCATCATATCCTGATGTGAAGTTCCATTGCTTCGCCTGGAGTCTGCTTCACCATCAGCGTGGTCTGTGACCTGCCTTGATTGGCTGTGTAGGGCGCACTGTGAGGCAGCACTCATTCAGCACTTTCCATAATCCTGAATCTCCAAGTAACCTGAGTCTGGAACCTGCTTTGCCATCAGTGTGGTCTGCAACCTGCCTTGACTGGCTGTGTAGGGCGCATGGCATGGCAGTACTTATTCAGTACTCTGCTTAATCCTAAACCTTGTCTGTATCTCCAAGCAACCGGAGACCATGTCCAAGTCCTTCAAGTATCCTGAATGTTTGTCTGAGTCTGTTTGTTCTTGCACTTAGCCTCTGTCCATCCTGTCACATCTGCTGTTCCTGTACAGCCAATTTGAAAGGGCTATCGAGTCACCGGAGGGCTACCCCAGAGACCAACATTGCATTGTTGGGTCTCTCTAATGCGTTCAGGTTCGGCAGAAGCCAGGGCTCCTTATCTCCAGCCTGTCCGCCCGTGCTTGGACACGTCTCGCCTGCCTTAGCGCTTCCCCGGAGCTCCTCTGCGGTCGCATCGTGGTCCAAGAGTACACTATCACCCCAGAAATGGCATCACTTCCAGGGCTCCCGTAACAAATAGTAGTAATAAACTCATTTAATTTGCATGCTAATCTAATATAAGATCTAAATCCACATTTTTCTTAATCTTTTGGGCAGTTAGCTAGATTCTCAGAAGATTATTATGACGCAAGGATGAGTTGGTTATTTCTGGCGCTACTGTGGGCCTAATCTGAATGTTGACATTGTGATAACAGCCCATCGTGATATGATGAATGACCCTGTGTTTGCTTTATCAGATTGTGTGGAATATGTTCTATGTTATAATATACCTGTATTCCTGGCCACTTCACACAGCACTGTTCTAGAGCTACCACCAATATGGAAGTTGTGGGAAGAGGGGTGCCTGAGTGAAGGTTCACCTAGGGCAGCAAATACTCTTGAACTGGCCCTAGATAGGTATTCATTCCTATTACTTAGCCTCTGTTTGTTCAATGAGTCTCTCAGGGGAAGAGATTCAACTGTAAATTCCACTTTTATGATTAGTCCTCCAACTAGCAAAAAAAGAAGGAAGGGTGAATGGAAACTGCCTTCTCTGAACCTACTAATTGAAGACAAATTCTCCTGCAGCAAGAAAACCCCACTCAGTAAGCCTTTGACAATGCTAAGAGTGATTCTGCTTTTGAAAAGGAAATTAATAAAAGAAAAAAAGAAAAAGGAACTAAACAAATAAAGCTCCTTCTCCTTCTAAATCTGAACTAAAAATCCACACCCTCACTAGCTACTTCCCCCTTTTATAAAAACAAGAAGCAACCACCATAGCAGTCCACATGGGGTAGCTGGAAATTAAATGGTATGCTTTTCCTCTTCTTATGATGGTGATACAATCTTTTACGTAGGGACCCAGTGGGGCTCTATACATAGACAGTGAATCAGTGAATTCTGTTCCTAAAAATAATTTATCAGAAAATTAATCAGAATGTCAAGATCTCCAGGACTCCAAACTATTGTTATAATAGTAAACAAAAAATGAAAGTTCTGTTTTGTTCTTTTTTCACTTGTTACCATTTTGAAATTTTGATATGAAATTGAAGTTAATGTTTTGATTAAATTAAAATTCATCAAGGCACAAACTATATAATGTGAATTGTTTACTTCACAGTCACAGCTGTAATGAAAGACCAGGTCAAACATATGGCTAGCTATGTGGCTTAACAGTTACAAGAATATATTGCCATATCCTATGACCCATTTTACACAGGTATATCTTATATCTGTTTATTTTTGCAAAACTGAGTTTGATAAAAATAATTTTGTGCATCAGATTTCTTTTTAATTGCACAAACAAAAAAAATTAATTAATGTTTGTATGTTTTAATTGTAAAATGCTATTTATGTTTTTATGTAACTCATCTAGATCACCATTGTTTTGATAAGACAAATTAAAAAAATATATACCATGTACTATATTGCTACTCAAGTATAATTATAATTCCTAGTTTTCATTTGTTTTCCCTGCTCTTTTCCCTCCCATTCAAAATTTCAAGGAAATGTATATTTCTAGATAGGAGGCCATTTTGCTGAATCGGCACAGGAGGGCATGCCAGTAGGCAGATTTCTCCACCAGGTTCCTCTACCTCCTGGTAGATAGGAACAACTGACCCTCCTCAGGCAGGAACACCTTTGTCAGCAGCAGCAGGTTAACCTGAGAGTTGCCATGCCTGCTAAGGGTCCCAATGGTCAGGTTCTAGAAATAGAATGCATGCAAAATACACATGTACATTTTTATCTACCAAAGTATGCACACTGATTTGTCAACAACGCACATGCTTTTGGTGGTGGAGATAAATGGATTTTCAGAGTGACACAGCTCTTGCTTCAGCTGCTTGAAAACTTGTGACTAACTTTAGACATCCACAGATCTCTAGCTATGTGCTCGCTTAGGAGCACCACTGAAATTCCACTTTTTATAGACAAAGATCATGATGGCGGGTGGGGGAAGGGTGCAAGTTTCAGTCTCCCCAAATAGGCAGGGAACACAGGTATTTTTGTACCTGAATACTTTGACGCAGTGAAATTCCTTCACTCAGTGGCACAAACATTTGCTTTTGTATGTAACTGTAACAGTTATTTTGTCTATCGTCCTTTATCAGACAGAGGTTTCTTTCTGTTTTAATTCATGACACAAAGTCAATGCAACAACCCTCTAAGGATACAGCTTTCCTCCTAGTTTCCCAACTTTTGATTCACAGACAGTCTGTCTGCTACAGGATATTTACTCTTTTTCATTCCTGAGTCCTTTTTAAAAGGCATCTATCAAATGTAAACTACTGAAATGTTGTAAATCCTGTTTCCCTTCTGTCAGAAACCATGAGACTTGCAACTAAAATGAATTTTAAAATGTTCACATTTTTTAAAACAAATTCCCCAAGATAATAACCACAGAAATTTCTAAAGTTATACATTGAGCAGCCTGGAGCCTGCTCATTGTCTAACCCTCAGTGCTATGTAAAATTTTTTGAATGTTTTATAAAACCACTCGGGGAGTTATATTGCATTATTCATTCTTTTAAAATTCACTTAAGATCATCAGTCACTCTGAACATTTACAAAGGCAACTTAAAGCACCTTTAGCATGATTGGACTGGAGGTTCTCTTATAAACTAAGCAGGTGACTCAATTGGACATGCAAAAAAAATGTGAGCAGTGCATTTTGCGTCCCGGCCGCGTTGGCACCGCAGCCGGCCCTGCTCACCTCGCACTTTCGTCAACCAGCTCTGGGCACCCCTCCCTTGCGACTGCAGCCAGTTCATGGCATCCTCAGGCTCTCAGTATCTCAATGATACTTAGACAAGAGGACTTCCTAAATAATAGTATCCCTAAATTATCGACATCTCACCAATTCCTACTATCAGGACTCCACAACTGCTCAATCAATTTTTGAATCCATAAGTTCACTATATTACTCTTATTGTATCTATATGGTAGATTTGACAGGTCATCTCTACTACGTTAAATAGTTAAATTGTATGTACATATTATATTATATTATATTTATTATTACTATGTTAAATTGACATACGGTTTTATTGTTCCTTATGTTCTACAGTTCTATGTAAAGCCCCCATCCGCTGTTGGGCAGTTCATCGTTTTATGTAAAGCGGAGTGATTTGTAATTCCCACAAGAACTTCGGTATATAAAAATTAAAAATAAATAAATAAATAAATAAATCTTCCACATGGCGGAGCTCCTGTCGGGGCTCTGCGGCGTCGGTGTCCTCGGCCACGTCCCTAGGCGTGCGTGCGGCCGACGTGCAGCTCTTTAAAGGGCCCAGGGAGGGAAAACCCACAGGGGCGCCTCCCGATGATGTCACAAAGGTGCACTATTTAAGGCGAGACCCTTTCCCCAGGATCTCACCTTGGCAATCAGGTCAACACTATTTGACTAGTGAGTTTGCCTTCGTGTTCCAGTGTTTCCTGTACAGACGTCTCCCTGTTCCTGTGTCCTCCATTCCCAGTGGCTCCGTGTGTTCCTGTATCCTTCCCAGGTAGTACCTCTCCGGACTGACCTTTGGTATTGACTTCCGCCTGCCTGACCATTCTCTTGCCTGCCGCCCGGAAACCGAACACTGCCTGCCTCCTGCCGCCTGGAACCGACCACTGCCTTTCTGACCATTCTCTTGCCTGCTGGTTGGAACTGACCACTGCCTGCCTGACCATTCTCTTGCCTGCCGCATGGAACTGACTACTGACTGCCTGACCATTCTCTTGTCTGCTGCCTGGAACTGACCACTGCCTGCCTGACCGTTCTCTTGCCTGCCGCCTAGAACTGACCACTGCCTGCCTGACCGTTCTCTTGCCTGCCGCCTAGAACTGACCACTGCCTGCCTGACTATTCTACTGTCTGCTGCCTGGAACTGACCCTTGCTTGCCTTGACTATGCCCGGACTGATTCTGGTTTTGACCCCTGCTTTGGCTGACCTCTCCTGGACTGATACTCTGGCTCTGATCCTTGCGCTTCACTCGGATACTCTCTTCTGGCCTCCTGTTACCATTGGGCCAACCTGCTTGGAAACTAACCATGGCTCTCACTTGGCTAGACCTACAGGCGCTACTTGTCTTGCCCAGAGGACCTCCCTGAACTGTTGCCTCCCTGAGGTCTCTGGAGCTTCCGGTTCAAGTCTAGCTCATCCACTCTGCATCATCCATGCACCCTTGCTCGTGGTGGGCACACCTCTCTGCTACCTCTCCGGGAGACCACCAGAGGCCCACCTAAGTCCAGGTGGTCTGGGTACCCAAGGGCTCGACCTGTGGAAACCCCAGACTGTTATTGGTAAAGCTCCAGCTAGCCTCTGTCTCCTTGTGTGCTCCACCTCCTGGTGGCAGGCGCTCTCTGGGTCTGACCAGAGGGCCATACTAATCCTGCACCAGGCTAAGGGTCCACCTCCAGCGCAACAGGATGCCAAGACCATGGACTCGGAAGAGTCTACTACCTTGCAGGCCATTCCTGGTCTGGTTAATCGTGTCCGAGAACAACAACAGGTCCTGGAAACTTTGGCCTCCTCCGTGGAAAGACTATGCTCTCAATTGGAGGGGTCTGTCATGACCAATTCAGGGGTCTTGCCAAAGTTCATCCTCACGGGCACTGCTGGCCCTCCCAGCTCCACCCTGTTTTAATGGCGATCCGCGCCTTTGTCAAGACTTCATAAACCAATGCTATATGCAGATCTCACTGCAACCCTCGCTGTTTCCTAATGAAGCAACTAAGAACACATTTATCCTTTCACTCCTGGAGGGGAAGGCCTGGCATGGGCTTCTCCACTTTGGGAGCATTCTGATGCCATCCTTTGCCAGCTCCCTCAGTTCATCTCTGTCTTCCAACGTACCTTTGAGGACCCAGGCCGACAAGCGGTCGCTGGCCACCACCTACTCCACCTTCGTCAAGGATCGCACCTGCTCGCTGAATATACAGTAGAGTTCAGAATACTAGCTACTGAGCTAGGTTGGCAAGAAGACTGCTTAAGGGCACTCTATCTTGAGGGACTGTCACCGGCTCTTAAGGATGAACTGGCCGCTCGCGAGATCCTCGAATCTCTGGAAGAATTGATCTTCCTGGTCGGTAGAATTGATTACTGTCTCCGACAACATCATCAGGATGTGAGGGCACTCCGAGCTCCTACCCCACGACCATCATGAGCAGCGAGTCCTCCATTGAAGGCCTTACCAGCTCCTCAGCCACCCGAGGAGCCCATGCAAATCAATTGCGGGTGCTTGACTCCAGAGGAAAGTCTCCGGCGCAGGAAATCAGGCCTCTGCTTATATTGCGACGGTTCTGGACACCTTCTTAAAACTTGCCCCATATGTCCGGTAAACTCCAAAGCCTGAGCCCAGCGGGGGTCCCTAGCTTGGGCACTACTGTTTCTGGCCCTCAACTATTGCTACCTATCTCCCTCCTAGAAGAGACACATTCTTTTGCCACCATCGCCCTCATAGACACTGGGACGAGTGGAAATTTTATCATGGAAGATATCATCAAACTTCTTCATACAGGCCCAACCACTAGAAGTACCACTCTGCATCACCTCGATCCAGGGGGAGCATCTCCCCAGTCGTATCACTCACCGTACCACGACCATTTGCCTCACCATTGGAACCCTCCATGACGAGGAAATATCTCTCCTTATACTGAAATGGTCCACGCATCCTGTAGTCCTTGGGCTTCCCTGGCTCCAGTTACATGCACCCCACTTTGACTGGCAATCCTTGCAACTAACTCAGTGGGGCCCTCAATGTCGAAACTGCTGTCTATGACAAGTGTCTCCATCCGTGACCGTTCTCATCACTACAACCCTTCCTGGATTACCTGCTCAATACTCGGACTTCAATGACGTATTCTCCAAAGTAAACGCTGATATCCTGCCGCCACTTCAAGAATTTAATTGCCCATAGAACTACTGCCTGGAACCATGCCCCCCAAGGGCAGAACCTATCCCCTTTCAAAGAGAATTTAGATAAGGGATTCATCAGACCTTCTAATTCCCCAGCAGGAGCCGGATTCTTCTTCGTAAAGAAGAAGGATGGAAGCTTGAGACCCTGCATAGACTACCGAGGGTTGAACACAGTAGCTCGAAAGGACTGTTATCCACTACCACTTATTAGTGAACTATTTGATCTTCTGCGGGGTGCACAAATCTTTACAAAACTGGATCTCCGAGGAGCGTACAACCTTGTACAAATCCAACCAGAAGACATATGGAAGACCGCCTTCAATACAAGAGATGGCCACTACAATTACATAGTAATGCCCTTCGGGCTTTGCAACGCCCCTGCAGTATTTCAGCATTTAATGAACGAGATCTTTCGGGACCTTTTATACTCATTTGTCGTGATATATCTGGATGACATACTAATATTCTCCAAAGATCTAAAGTCCCATCGTTCCCAGGTCCAAACCATCCTCCAACGTCTCAGAGACCATTATCTCTACACAAAACTAGAGAAGTGTATTTTTGAACAATCCAGTCTTCCATTTTTAGGCTACATCATCTCCAACCGTGGCTTCACCATGGACCCTGATAAACTGCAGGGTATTTGAGATTGGCTGCAACCAGTGGGCCTCCACGCCCTACAAAGATTTATTGGGTTTACAAACGACTATTGAAACTTTATTTCTAGCCGCTCCACTTACCGCCATGACTAGGAAGGGATGTGACCTCCGAGTATGGAGTCCCAAAGCCCAGTCAGCATTCCACGCCTTGAAGAAAGCCGTCTATTCCGGCCCACGTCTACATCATCCGGATCCTAACTGTTCCTTCATCATCGAAGTCGACGCATCTGCCAACGGAACAGGAACAGTCCTGAGTCAATACTCCACTAAAGGAACTTTAGTACCATGCTCCTTCTACTAACACAAATTCTCCTCCACTGAACAAAATTATACTATAGGGGACCATGAACTTCTAGCCATGAAGCTAGCCCTCCAGGAATGGCGTCCTTGGCTGGAAGGGGCACAACACAAGTTCACAATATTTACTGACCACAAGAATCTAGAACACCTAAAGGAGACCCAATTACTTAATCCCAGACAAGCCTGCTGGGCCCTGTCCTTTGAATGCTTCAACTTCGAGCTCCGCTATAATCTGGCAGCTAAGAACCACCGGGCAAATGTGCTCTCTCGCTCCATTGAGCCAGAAGATACACCTGAGACTCCTAGGCACATCATCGATCCAGCTTGCATAGCTATCGCAGTCACCACCATGGTACCAGCCGGGAAGACGGTGGTCCCCCGCCATCTCCGTGAGTGTGTGCTCCGTTGGGCTCACGACTCTAAGCTGGCCAGTCACACCAACCAAGTCCGGACTCTCGAGATGCTTCGAAGGCACTATTGGTGGCCTAGTATGATAAAGGACTCCCGCGAGTACATGGACACCTGTCCAGTTTGTGTGCAGCAAAAGCCTCTGACTGCCGCAGATGGGGCCTCCTCCAACCTCTTCCTGTGCCCACCGAACCTGGTCAAATATCTCCACTGATTTTAAGAACATAAGAAATTGCCATGCTGGGTCAGACCAAGGGTCCATCAAGCCCAGCATCCTGTTTCCAACAGAGGCCAAACCAGGCCACAAAAACCTGGCAATTACCCAAACACCAAAAGATCCCACGCTACGGATGCAATTAATAATAGTGGCTATTCCCTAAGTAAACTTAATTAATAGCAGTTAATGGACTTCTCCTCCAAAAACTTATCCAAACCTTTTTTGAACCCAGCTACACTAACTGCACTAACCACATCCTCTGGCAATAAATTCCAGAGCTTAATTGTGCATTGAGTGAAAAAGAATTTTCTCCGATTATTCTTAAATGTGCTACTTGCTAACGTCATGGAATGCCCCCTAGTCTTTCTATTATCTGAAAGTGTAAATAACCGATTCACATCTACTCATTCAAGACCTCTCATGATCTTAAAGACCTCTATCATATCTCCCCTCGTCCGTCTCTTCTCCAAGCTGAACAGCCCTAACCTCTTGAGCCTTTCCTCATAAGGGAGCTGTTCCATCCCCTTTATCATTTTGGTTGCTCTTCTCTGTATTTTCTCCATCACAAATACATCTTTATTGAGATGTGGCGACCAGAATTGTACACAGTATTCAAGATGTGGTCTCACCATGGAGCAATACAGAGGCATTATGACATTTTCCGTTTTATTAACCATTCCCTTTCTAATAATTCCTAACATTCTGTTTGCTTTTTTGCCTGCTGCAGCACACTGAGCTGACGATTTTAAAGTATTATCCAATATGATGCCTAGATCATTTTCCTGGGTAGTATTTCCTGAAATGGAACCTAACATCGAGTAACTACAGCAAGGGTTATTTTTCCCCGGGTGCAATACATTGCACTTGTCCACATTAAATTTCATCTACCATTTGGATGCCCAATCTTCCAGTCTTGCAAGGTCCTCCTGTAATGTATCACAATCCGCTTGTGATTTAACTACTCTGAATAATTTTGTATCGCCACAAATTTGATAACCTCACTTATCGTATTCCTTTCCAGATCATTTATATATATATTGAAAAGCACCGGTCCAGGTACGGATCCCTGAGGCACTCCACTGTTTACCCTTTTCCACTGGAAAAATTGACCATTTAATCCTACTCTCTGTTTCCTGTCTTTTAACCAGTTTGTAATCCACGAAAGGACATCGCCTTCTATCCCATGACATTTTAGTTTTCTTAGAAGCCTCTCATGAGGGACTTTATCAAACGCCTTCTGAAAATCCAAATATACTGCATCTACCAGTTTACCTTTATCCACATGTTTATTAACCCCTTCAAAAACATGAAGAAGATTTGTTAGGCAAGACTTCCCTTGGGTAAATCCATGTTGACTGTGTTCCATTAAACCATGTCTTTCTATATGCTCTATGATTTTGATCTTTAGAATAGTTACCACTATTTTTCCCGGCACTGAAGTCAGGCTCACTGGTCTATAGTTATCCAAATCACCCCTGGAGTCCTTTTTATATATTGGGGTTACATTGGCCACCCTCCAGTCTTCAGGTACAATGGATGATTTTAATGATAGGTTACAAATTTTAACTAATAGATCAGAAATTTCATTTTTTAGTTCCTTCAGTACCCTAGGATGCAGGTAATTTGCTACTCCTTAGTTTGTCAATCTGGCCTACTACATCTTCCCGGTTCTCAGTGGTTTGGTTCAGTTCGCCTGCCTCATCATCCTTGAAAAACATCTCCGGAACTGGTATCTCCCCAACATCCTCATTAGTAAACACGGAAGCAAAGAATACATTTAGTCTTTCTGCAATGGCCTTATCTTCCCTAAGAGCCCCTTTAATCCCTAGGTCATCTAATGGTCCAACCGACTCCCTCACAGGTTTCTTGCTTCGGATATAGTTTAAAAAGTTTTTATTATGCGTTTTTGCCTCTATGGCCAACTTCATTTCAAATTCTCTCTTCGCCTGTCTTGTTAATATTTTACACTTAACCTGACAATGCTTATGTTTTATCCTATTTTCTTCAGATGGCTCCTTCTTCCAATTTTTGAAGGATGTTTTTTTTTGGCTAAAATAGCCTTTCACCTCTCCTTTTAACCATGATGGTAATCATTTTTCCTGCCTTCCACCTTTCTTAATGCATGGAATACATCTGAACTGCACCTCTAGGATTGTATTTTTAAACAATGTCCATGCCTTTTGAACACTTTTAACCTTTGCAGCTACACCTTTCAGTTTTTTTCTAACTATTTTCCTCATTTTATCAAAGTTTCCCTTTTGAAAGTTTAGTGTTAGAGCTGTAGATTTACGTATTGTCTCCCTTCCAGTTATTAGTTTAAATTTGATCATGTTATGATCACTATTGCCAAGTGGCCCCCACCACTATTACCTCTCTCATGAAATCCTGCATTCTACTAAGAATTAAATCTAAAATAGCTCCCTCTCTTGTTGGTTCCTGAACCAATTGCTCCATGAAGCAGTCATTTATTGCATCCAGGAACTTTATGTCTCTAGCAAGTCCTGATGTTACATTTACCCAGTCAATATTGGGGTAATTGAAATCTATCCAAAACAAAAGTGCAGACAGCCGTCTGAGTCCCAATCGCAGTTCAATTCAAAAGTTAAATTTATTGATGTGTTCAAACATTTTGTGCGGCAACTCCACTGACTTAAATGGCAAATATCTTGAACAAAGTCGATGGCAAACATCTTCTCAGACTGCTCTGTCTGCACTTTTGTTTTGGATAGTATCTGTTGACGTGCAGCGCTCGCTCACTGTCTCTCTGCTGGTAATTGAAATCTCCCATTATTATTGCACTGCCAAATTGGTTAGCTTCCCTGATTTCTCTTAGCATTTCATCATCTGTCTGACCATTTTGTCCAGGTGGACAGTAGTATATTCCTATCACTATACTCTTACCCTACACTCATGGGATTTCTATCCATATAGATTCTACTGCTTCCTTCAAAAGGAAATACTGTAATATGGGTCATTATTGACTGCTTCTCAAAAATGGCTCACTTTGTCTCTCTTCAGCTCCAGAATTATCTAAACTCTTCCCAATTAACGTATTTCGTCTGCATGGACTACCACAGGAAATCATCTCCGACCGGGGCCCTCAATTTGCTGCTAAATATTAGAGATCCCTTTGTAAGAAGTTCAATATTACCTTAAACTTAACCTCAGCCTATCATCCGCAAGCAAATGGCCAAGCTGAAAGGACAAACTGTTCTTGAAAGTCATTTCTACGATCATATGTCAACGATCAACAAGATAACTGGGCTGATTTCCTGCCTTGGGCAGAACTATCCCATAACACTCACATTGCCTCTGCCACTGATGTCTCACCTTTGCCTCCCCCTACCAGTTCCACTCAGTGTACCTTCACCTGCAGCCCAGTCTACACACAAACTATACGCAGACTTTGGAATCAAGTAAAGAGAGACTAAGCCAAGCAGCTGAGCTAGCCAAACACTACTGATGTCCATCGTGGGCTGCACCACTTTTCCTGCCTGTCCAGAAAGTCTGGCTCAGCATGAAACATATTCAATTATGAATGCCATCTCAACGGTTAGCTCCCAGATTCATTGGGCCATTCCCTATTATTCGACGCATTGAAGCAGTCACCTATCATTTACAACTCCCTACCTCCATGGGAATCCACAACACATTCCACGTGTCATTATTAAAGCCTTTAGTCCTCTCCTGGCCTTCCTGAATGCTTCCACCTCCTACTCAGCACATGGCGGAACCTGAGAACACTCTACAGGTTAAGGATGTCCTTGACTTTCGATGTGGTCATGGCCTTTGGGAGTACCTCCTATCATGGGAGGGTTCCAGCCCAGAAGAAAACTCTTGGGAACCCTCTCACAATATCTTTGATAAAGACCTGCTGTGAGGATTTCATCGAGACCATCCAGAAAAGCCTAGATCGGTAAGGGGGAGGTCTAGAAGGGAGGGTACTGTTGTGCGCCCCGGCCGCATTCGCACTGCAGCTGGCCTTGCTCACATCGCACTTCCATCAACCATCTCCAGATACCCCTCCCTTGCGACTGCAGCCAGTTCACGGCATCCTCGGGCTCCCAGTTCGCCATCCTCCTCACAGACCTCATGGCGGAGCTCCCATCGGGGCTCCATGGTGTTGGCGTCTTCGGCCACACCCCTAGGTGTGCGCGCGGCCGATGTGCAGCTCTTTAAAGGGCCCAGGGAGGGGAAACCCACGGGGGTGCCTCCTGATGATGTCAATTAGATGCACTATTTAAGGCAAGGCCCTTTCCCCAGGAACTCGCCTTGGCAATCAGGTCGACACCATTGGTGTAGTTAGTTTGCTTTTGTGTTCCAGTGTCTCCTGTTCCAGCGTCTTCTGTTCCAGCGTCTCCGTGTTCCTGTGTCCTCCATTCCCAGTGGCTCCATGTGTTCCTGTATCCTTCCCAGGTAGTACCTCTCCGGACTGACCTTTGGTTCTGACCTCTGCCTGCCTGACCATTCTCTTGATTGCCGCCTGGAAACCGACCACTGCCTGCCTCCTGCTGCCTGGAACTGACCACTGCCTGCCTGACCATTCTCTTGTCTGCTGCCTGGAACTGACCCTCTCTTGCCTTGACTATGCCCGGACTGATTCTGGTTTTGACCCCTGCTTTGGCTGACCTCTCCTGGACTGATACTCTGGCTCTGACCCTTGCGCTTCACTCGGACACTCTCTTCTGGCCTCCTGTTACCATTGGGCCATCCTGCTTGGAAACCAACCGTGGCTTCCACTTGGCTAGACCTACAGGCACTGCCTGTCTCGCCCAGAGAACCTCCCTGAGGTCTCCAGAGCTTCTGGTTCAAGTCTAGCTCATCCACTCTGCATCAGCCGCGCACTGTTGCTCGTGGTGGGCAAACCTCTCCGCTACCTCTCTGGGAGACCACCAGAGGCCCACTTAAGTCCAGGCGGTCCAGGTACCCAAGGGCTCAATCTGCGGAAACCCTGGACTGTTATTTGTGAAGCTCCAGCTAGCCTCTGTCTCCTCGTGTGCTCCGCCTCCTGGTGACAGGCACTCTCTGGGCCCAAACAAAGGGCTGTACCAATCCTGCATCAGGCCATGGGTCCACCTCCAGCGCAACACAGTGCTGTGATTCTGGAGTCCTTTAGAACCCTACAGTAATGAACTATGATATTTGACCTCAAATTATACTGCTTTGGAAAAGCACTTTTTAAAAAAATATCTATATCACAAAACCTAAAGATATGTCAACTTAAAAAAATAAATCATAATCTCTTCAGTCAATGAGGTACAATTAAAAAAAAAAATACAATTGGAGCAGATCACCAGAAATTCAATCTGTGAATCACAAGCATGGATCAGAACCCTTGTTGCTCCAGCTGACAGTGAAATTCTCCAGGGAAAGGCATCTTCTATTTTGGGCATACTTTTGGCACAGCTGTTTCCTTCTGCTTATTTTAGCTCCCATCTTAATCAGCATCAACTCCTACTTAGGATATGGCATCATGAGTTTTCACTTGCCCAGTCTTCCTAATTATAAAGCCATTCTTCCCTTCTCCTTCCCATCTTGTCCAGCCATTGTAATGATAATCCTTAACCAAGGCCACAGTGTACAGCTCCCTTGCAGGGCCCAGTAAGCATGCACGCTAGGTCTGCAAGTGTCGCCTTTCTACAATGGGGAGAATTCCATTTCTCCCAGATTAAAAAATGCTGCCTCCACAGCATCTACAACTGCTCCTGGCCCAAGAAACAAAACTTTTGATCGTTCTCACAGTATTTCAGCTTACCAAAAGGGCTGAGCATGCCCAGCTTGATGTCCTTTGTCTTACAGAATACTTCTCAGAGGCTGCTTCCCTGTGCTGAGCGAGAGTAGGAAGAGTACTAGAAAAAATAATCCAAGACGTGAATGTCCCAAATTACACAAAATATAGTTGTATTATTTTTTTCTCTCTTGTGTTTTTGGTGAAGAAGAAAGAGAAAGATTTTAAGTCATAGCAAGTACCAATACAGGCAGACAGACACCCTCATAATAACAAATAATTTACTACTTACACAGCACAAACATAGTATATTGACCAATTTCAAAAAAATGGAGAGCAGTGCCATAAAATGACATATTATGGGGGGAATGGGTGGTGAGCAGGAAGGAAATCTCTAATGTCAAAAACGAATTAGCACAAGTAAATCTGCAGTACCCAGAGGTGTATCCTTCCTAAGCATCACCACCATCAACAAGGGCCTCAACCAGGCACAGGCATCTAATCAGGCCTCCCACCACAACAGAAAACTTCAGGAATAAGAGGGGTTTTTTTTTTAATAAAAAGCTTTTTGCTCATGACCTTATTATGTAGTAATTGTATTTATATGTATATTTGTAGTTAAGGGCTTTCAGGTAGTAACGTTTGCTAACTGGAAATAAATAAATAAATGGCCCAGGATTTAATTTAAAGGCTACAGTGAACTTTCGGTGCCTACCATCACTTCCAATTTATAATATCAGAACTCTAGGATGTAAAATGTTGGCAAAAACATAGGTAATTTACATGAATTTTCAAGGCGGGCTTACACGCATAAGTCTGCTTTGAAAATTACTCCACCCATTCTACCCAGCACCCACACACAAGTGCACCCTGATAAAATATCTGCACCGATTCTCCTTGAAAATTTACAGGCATGTTTTTAAAATCCAAAAGTATGCTCATAAGTCTGAATCCCTGCCCCGACTCCACCCCTAGGTCTGCCTTCACTCATCCTGGTTTAAACTTACATGCAAACATGACATATTTGCCTGCATATTGGGCAGACAATTTTGCAAAAGGCCATTTCTGCACATTAAACACTGTTGAAAATGACTCTTCTGATGTGTGACCTGAGCCTTACATTACCAACGTTACCTTAAATTTCCCAATTACAGTGTAATGGCAGGGGGACATTTTTGTTGACAAATTACAGGTATTCCCTTGTACAAAATACCTTGATTGTCCTACGGAAATTAAGTTTGGTGCCATGGGACTCAGAAAACATAATACAAATAGCCGAGCTGATTGATCAAAAATCTCATTCCTCATCCCTATAGGCACTAAGGAAACTGCAGTTTACAAGATGAATTGGTCTGTTGGACACAGCAGTGAGCAACTGCTATAAAGATGTTCTGGTTGCTGTCATAATCAAAAGAAGACAGTTTTTCTTTCTTTTCTTTTTTTCTTTTTTTAATAAGCGAGCTTGATGAATTTTAGTGCTTACAAAAGTAACTATTCACACTGTACAGTGTGGGCATAGTTACGTTTCAGCAGATGAATACAATCTTCATTTAACTTTCCCTCAATTCACTAAAAAAAAAAAAAAAGCATTCAATTTGAATTTAAAATTTATTTAACTCTGTTGCATACTCAATTTTTTATGAAACTCATTTTTTATCAAAAGTTAAATAAGGGCTGTGCTGTAGATTGAGACCACCAAACTCATTTCACCCTGGTGCAAATGGTAAATCAGACTCGACTCCAGGTTTGTGAAAGGTTGGTCCATTAAAACACGGCACAAGAAAACACCTTGCATGTTCTCCAAGGTGGCAATAGCTGTTTATTTTTTTTTTTGTTTCTGAGCCTGTGGAAAAATTATAAATTATATTACTCAAATCAGTACAAAGTAGCAACTGTAAAAGTAAGGGCAAGAGAGAAAGGGAACCTTTGTGTGTGTGTGTGTGTGTGTGTGAGAGAGAGAGAAAGGGAACCTTTGTGTGTGTGTGTGTGTGTGTGTGTGTGTGTGTGTGAGAGAGAGAGAGAGAGAGAAAGGGAACCTTTGTGAGAGTGTGTGTGTGTGTGTGTGAGAGAGAGAGAAAGGGAGCCTGTGTGAGGATGTGTGTGAGAGAGAGAAAAAGAGAGAGGGAGGGAGCCTGTGAAAGGGTATGTGTATGAGAAATAGGGAGCCTGTGTAAGGGTGTGTGTGTGAGAGAAAGAAGAAGCCTGTGTGAGGGGTGTGTGTGTGTGTGTGTGAGAGAGAGAGTGAGAGCCTGTATAAGGGTATGTGTATTTGAGAGAGGGAGCCTGTGTGAGGGGGGGTGTTTGAAAGAGGGAGGGACAGAACCTGTGTAAAGGCAATATTAGAGAGGTGTCAAATTCTGAGAGGACTGAGGAGTGAAGATAGAGTGGAAGAGGGGTTGAGCCTAAGCGGGAGGGGAGAGAGGGTGGAGGAGTTGGAGAGTGAAGTGAAAGGGATCTGGCCAGGGGAGTAGGGAGAGAGAGTGGAAGGGACAATCTTTTGTGGTACTTCTAGGGAAATTCTTCTCAAAATATTTAAAACTCTGTATTTTGAGTAATAACCATTCTGTATTAAATTTTAGATTAATTGCTCAAAGACTGTGTGTTATTTTGTTCAATATAAAGTTTGCAGAATTTTAAATGTTTTGTGTGCAGAATTCCCACAAGAGTAAAGAAAGTAAGGATTCAACACATAGCTGTAAATATCCAGATAGTGTTGCAAGATGTTATCCAAACTGATTTAGCTCCAGAAAAGAAGTTTCAAGGGTTGTAATTTGTATTATTGCTTGTACTGTTTTAGCTCAGAAGATGTAATACCTTTTCTGTGAAGTTCCTGTGGAATGGATATGTAAGTAATGTTTTCTCTGTAAAGACAAACCTGCTTTTAGAAGCACAGCTGGAGTAGTAACTTGGATACATTTGACAGATAAGCACCCCTAGTGAGAGGATAACAAGTGAATTCCAGATTTTATCAGTAGACTGCACCCTTCAAGAGTGAAAACATGATCTGCAGAGCTCTGCCTTAATATATAGGCAACATGTCAGGAGCAGCAGATTTGGCAACGACATCCAGCACCAGCAAATGATGATAATGCTGATAGTTCTGGCAAATGGCCTTCTGACTCCTTCAAGGAATCAAGCCCATGTGAGTACAATCAATAACCCCGATCATGTTGCAGAAGGAAATTTAAATGATTACAATTGATTGAGGCCTATTATATTTATACTTATATTTATTTTTATATTTTGCTTGCTTTACTTTTTTATATTTTACTATTATATAATTGTATTTCCTTTATTTCATTATTTATTTTACTTGTTTTAATAATTTTATTGATTGTTTTATTGTTTTATCTGTAAACTGTTGTGATTGACTAACAGAATAACAGTATATAAGCCTAATAAATAAATAAATCCCTTTGTACCTCTCTCCTCTCCTGTTCAGTATGGAGGTATTGAATGTAATCAGGTACTGTAGGTAGGCAAGCAAAACTTCCAGAAGCAGTAGTGTGGAGATGTAAGCTTTTTCTCTTTGGTTGGCAAGCCACGAAGCTGAATCTGTTTATATCAACACTTGTCAGTATTTACTTATTTGAGCAGACACAGAGTCTGCTTGTGTCTGCATTTCTACAGACCTTGCTCTTAGCACAAACAACCTTTTCCCTAGCACAGAATGCCTGCTTGCTCTCACAAAGATAGTAACATGAGTTAACCATAATAATCCATAGCTATATCTCTGAGAATATTGTTGTTATCAATGATGTGATTGTATACACAAATAATATGTAACGCAGCACAATAAAAGGCCTACCTGAAGTGATTCCAGGATGACTTCCTGGCTTCATTAGAATCCTGTCTGATGTTTCTCCTTTCCATGCGTCTCCCGCGTCGCAACAAGTAGGCACATCTAAAGACAGAGGACCGAAAGGTGTTGCATCTATTCTTCTTATCATGACCTGGGAGATAAGAGCTCTGAAAAATGTAAATCTACTCAGGAACACTCTGTCAGTAAGACCCTTTAAATTAGTTCTGGGTTGAAAGGCTGTTTTGCAGGAATCTCAGCATTTCCTACAGTTATATAAAGCAGTAGATGCCTCTTAAGAGGTGCTAAGGTACAACCCTAATATATAATCATCTTAGCATCTGCAGCCCTGGCTTGCTCAGAGAGCAGAAACAATGCAGAAGTCAAGCCAGCGATACCAATCTAGGTTTTCTGCAGGACAGTATACAGCTCTGCCTCTCAACGTGCCCCTACAATGATTTCTAATGGGGGATAAAAATAATAATTTAAACAAATTTCCTCCAACAGAACTTAATGTTAGCTGTGCTGTTCCAGCAGGCTCAGGACTGACTTACTCCTGCACTGAATTAGTGTAAATTTGGGCTTGAGGGTTTTGGGAGTTGAATAAAAAATGCATGAGCATGCAGGTGAATAATCCTTTTTAAACCAGTTTGTGGGCAGAGCAGAAGACATTACCGTAATTAAATGTCTACAATACATCCCGTGCACCACAAATTTCTTTAAAGGCTTGATTTTGTCCTACCTGAATTTTGCACAAGTAGACAAAAGGGGAGGATCATTTTCAAAAGGGACATCTGTGTGAAAAACAATATTTAACATGCAGGATTGATCTTTTACAAAACTGCCCACCTGATATGAAGGTACAATTACATAGTAAGATAGTAATGATGGTAGAAAAGGACCAAATGGTCCATCCAGTCTGCCCAGCAAGCTTCCCATGGCAGCATGCACCATGCAGGTTACCCCATATTTCTGTGAAAGGTAGCAACTGCCACTCTGTGCAGTTATTCGATAAGCCTTTTAGGAAATTCAGACAGTGCTGATATGTTTTGCTTATGGACTTGGCCTTAGAACAGGGCTTCTCAACCCTGTCGGGACCCCACAGCCAGTCGGGTTTTCAGGATATCCACAATGAATATGCATGAGATAAATTTGCATATGCTGAGACTCCATGGTATGCAACTGTATCTCAGGTATATTCATTGTGGATATCCTGAAAACCTGACTGGCTGTGGGGTCCCCAGGACAGGTTTGGGAAGCTCTACCTTAGAATCAGTCCTGTACTTTTTCCCTTATATTTGCATATCAGTACTCCAGACTGTAAAAGTCAAGGCCTGTGTTGGTGGAGATCTGAATCCAATTCTTCTTCCTCCACCATCCTCCCCTACCATTATTAAAGTGGAGAGTGATGTTGTAATTGCATCAAAAGTATGAAAGCTTATTGGTTAAGGGAAGTAAGCCCTTGCCTTTGATTAAGGGTAGTACTTGCTGCTCCATGCAGGTTACCCTCATGCTTATCAGTTCCCCAGACTGTATATGTGTGTATGTCATATTTGCATGTTAGTTAATCTGGAGTGAGGGAAGGTATTTCTGGGGGTAGAGTTGGGGAGGGATTTGAACTTACGTGCATACATTTCAGGGAAAATTTGTGCAGAGATTGTAACAGATAAAACTTGTTGTGCAGGTGGATTTAGTGGGATAATTTTTAAAAACAGACTTATACAGATAAGCCTGCTTTGCAAAGTGATGTAACTTCCATGCATTTCTGACAACTTTCTTTTGCGGGATGTTTGAAAATTACCCCCTTTATGACAGTTGCTATTCAAGAAAACTCAAATAAGCATCCTTTATTTGTCCTCTTGAAGCAAAAAAAAGACTGGATGAATGGCTATGAACATGATCTAAAAATGTTAAGAATGGCATAGAGTCAAGTAGGATAAAAATGTTTGCAGGAAACAAACTGCACGCTGGAATTCCCATGGCTAGAAATTTTAAAGGATAAAAGGGAAGAGAACAGTAGTGGGGATATACTACTACCTGACTGGCTAGCATAAGGAAATATAATTTAAAATGCTAACAGTTATTAGACTGGCTAGCAAAATGGGCAATATCATAATAACTGGAAACTTCAATTCCCATGTATTGATTGGATAAAAATCACATCAGGACATAAAAGGGAGGAAAAGTTCCTAGGTAACATCAGTCACTACTTAATGCAGCAGTTGGTCATGGAACTGAGAGAGGGAACTACATTAGATCTATCTCTCAGTGGAATGCAGGGTGTGGTGCAAGAGATAAAGGTAGTGAATCTGCTTGGCAACAGTGATCATAATGTAATTAAATTTGACATACTAACACGAAAAAACATTTAACTATAAAGAAGGAAACTATGATAAAATGAGGAAATGTGTTAGAAAAATAAAAAATATCAATTCACAAGTTTAAAAATTTGCAGAAGGCATTGACTAGGGATGTGCAGAGGGACGCCATATGTTGCATTCGGGATTCGTATTTGTCGGGGAGGCACATACGTTGTATTCGGCAAGGGGGGCCCCCGATATGTTTATACATTAATTCTTATTCGTTTCCTGGCTAAAATTAAATTAACTACAACCCCCACCCTCCTGACCCCCCCCCCAAGACTTACCAAATCTCCCTGGTGGTCCAGCGGGGGGTCCGGGAACCATCTCCTGTACTCACACCCTCAGCTGCTGGTTTCAAAATGGCGCCGATAGCCTTTGACCTACTATGTCACAGGGGCTACAGGTGCCATTGGTCATCCCCTGTCACATGGTAGGAGCAATGGATGGCCGGCACCATTTTGTGCTCCTACCATGTGACAGGGGCTGACTAATGGCACCGGTAGCCCATGTGACATAGTAAGGGCAAAGGCTATCTGCGCCATTTTGATTACTGGCAGTCGACGGCCCAAGTGCAGGAGGTCGCTCCTGGACCCCCACTGGACTTCTGGCAAGTCTTGTGGGGGTCAGGAGGGTCCCCCAAGACTTGCAAAAAGTCCCTGGTGGTCCAGCGGGGGTCTGGAAGCAATCTCCTGCACTCGGGCCGTCGGCTGCCAGTAATCAAAATGGCGCCGATTGTACACTATTCCTGTTGATGCAGCACTATTTATATGTTAAGCACGCGGCATGCCATGCACTTTCTTTCCCGGGATGGTTTGGGGAGGTGACTGCACTCAGAGCTAATCTGAGTGTCTGAAATCTGTATTCAATTGCTCGCTACTTTGATAGAAATTTCCATTGAAAAAGATATTTGTTCGATTTGGCTGCAGTGCCCCAGTTATCCATGCTTTATTTGACCGCATTTTTTTTTAATTGATCTGAGATGGTCTCTCTGTCTGTGCCATTGAGACAAGCTACTAGTAGTGGCATGTTGCTGGTTATTTTCATATTTTACCCCCTGGGGAAGGTTGCAAGCAGGATTTGGGTGTTGTGGGTGGGAGATATATTCAATTGCTAGCTACTTTGATAGAATTTTCCATTGAAAAAGATATTTCTTCGTTTTTGCAGCTGTGCCAAGCAAGCCATCCTTTTTATTTAACTGCAGTTTTTTTTATTGAACTCAGGCTGTGCTCTTTTAAGCCAAGAAGACAGTGCACTCACTGGGCATCATTGGGCACTGGGCAGTTTTGCAGACTCACATATATATTATTGGGAGAGCAGGTTCTCTGAAGCCAAATCGCCAGTGGACCTCTTTTGTAGTTACAAGCTTGGTGTGTGCACAATACAGTGGTCCCAGTTTTAGTGTACATCCAGGCACAGCCTCGTGGGCCTGGGGGCGATTAGCAGACTCACGTATATTGGGACACCAGTGCTCTCTGAAGACAAATCCCCAGTGGGCCTCTTTTGTAGTTACAAGCTTGGTGTGTGCATACAGCGGTCCCAGTTTTAGTGTACATCCAGGCACAGCCTCGTGGGCCTGGGGGCGATTAGCAGATTCATGTAAATATTATTGAGACAGCGGTGTTCTGTGAAGCCAAATCCCCAGTGGGCTTCTTTTGTAGTTACAAGCTTGGTATGTGCACATACAGTAGTCCCAGTTTTAGTGTACATCCAGACACAGCCTCGTGGGCCAGTGGGCACTTTTGCAGACTCACGTACATCGGGTCAGTGGTGCTCTCTGAAGCCAAATCTCCAGTGGGCCTCTTTTATAGTTACAAGCTTGATGTGTGCATACAGTGGTCCCAGTTTTAGTGTACATCCAGGCACAGCCACGTGGGCCTGGGGGTGATTAGCAGACTCACGTATATTGGGACAGCAGTGCTCTCTGAAGCCAAATCCCCAGTGAGCCTCTTTTGTAGTTACAAGCTTGGTGTGTGCACATACAGCAGTCCCAGTAGAAGTGCACAACCAGGCACTGCCTCGTGGGCCTGGGGGCAGGTTGCAGACTCACCTATTTTGGGACAGCGATGCTCTCTGAAGCCAAATCCCCAGTGGGCCTCTTTTGGAAACAATTCTTTTAATTGAAATTCCTAGCAGGCAGTGACATTAAATCTATAATGTCAGGGAAAGCTAGACGTGGTCGAGAGATTGGGACTGGCAGAGGAGGCACTTCAAAAGACAGTGCCAGTCTCCCATTAAAGTTAAAAAGGGACCTGTTCCAATCTAAAATCTCTGGAGGGGCAGGCAGTTCCATCCGGAAAAAAATGAAATTTAAAGATGATGTATCGCCACCACCTGTTTCTGACCCTGTAGTTTTGAGGTGAGGGAAGGGGAGGATGACTCATGCCAGACAAAATGGTGACACCCAAAAGCAGCAGTGCAACAGCAGACTCGACTTAGTGTTGATAATGTAGAACAGGCACTATTTGCTTCTGATTCCGATGAAGAATCATCTTGAGCGGGATTCTCATAACCAGAAATGGAAGAAGTAATAGCTGAAGAAGGTTTAGGAGGATTAGTTAGACCTGTCTTAGCCTCCACTTCAGTGCAGCAGGAGAGAGATGAAAGTGATGATGATGAGGAGGAAGAGCAGTCAGTGCAGGCACAGAGTGTGACTGATGCCCCTGGTATTGCTTCTCAGGCTGCACCCACTACTTCAGCTCCAGTGCCAGCATCCACCCTGAAGGCTATAGAGAAGGAATCACGAAAGAAATCTGCAAACTGGAGCCACTTTAAAATAACGGGCTATTAGCAGAGGCAAGCAAATGAGACATCTATCTAATTTTGGCATGACACATCATATGAAGAGACAATACCCAACATCTGGGGGTGGTGACAGTACCAGTCAGAGGACCCCTTTTTCCAGGCAGTGTAAAGTGGTTGAAAAGGAGCAGAGTCACCCCATGCCCTCAGCCCCTTCTAGTAGTCAGGTGGCAGGCAAGAAGCCCCCTGCCATGAGCAGAAGCGACAATCCACCATGGAGGAAATAGGGTGGTGTGCAGTAATGCTATCCTGGGGTAGGAGGCAGGCAGCCTCAAAAGTTGTAACCAGGAGCATTGGGGAAATGATTTCCCTTGATGACCAGCCATTGCAGATAGTGGGTTTCAAGCATTTGCTGAAGGTCTTAGTTCCAAATTACAAAGTCCCCTCCAGAACCACATTTAGCAGCAAGGTCATCCCCAGCACGTACAACCAGTGTTGCAATCACATCCAAGCGCTCCTAGCTAAGGCACAGGGGAGTGTGCATTTCACCTACGATATCTGGACCACCATGAATGCTGCACTCTTTCCTGACTGCACACTGGTGGGACCTGGCTGAGGCAGGGGCAGGCAGCAGCTCTATTAGTGAACAAGTATCAGGGTGGAGGTGGGCTTAACTGCACACCCACCTGACTGACGACGCCCATACCGCTGCCAATATTCTAGCATGCATCAGACAGATGCTGGTGGGCTGGCAACTATACCAGTGAGACAGGAATCCTGAGGCAGGGTTCTTTGTCACAGACAATGTTGCAAACATGGTAAAGGCAATATCAGACGGGCACTTTCAGAACATCCAGTGTTTTGCATACACTCTGCACCTGGTAGTGAAGTCAGCTCTGGGGTTGGAGTCCAATCACCAAGAGAATGAATACCTGCATACGTTAATACACAAGTGCAGGAACATAGCAGGGAACTTCCACAGAAGTGTGAAGGCGGGGCAGGTTCTCCGACAAAAGCAGACTGATTTGGAGATGCCTCACAAGTGTCTCATTCATTACATTGCCACCCGGTGGAATTCCACCTTTATGATGCTGCAGAGGTTAGTGGAGCTGCAGACACCCCTTCATAAACTTTTTGGTTCAATGGACATAGGTGTGCAGAATCCCCTAGAGCATCATGATTGGTTAGTCATGAGTCAGCTGGTAAAAATCCTGCAGCCCTTCAAGGATGTCATGGAAGAGCTGAGTTCCAGAAGTGCCACTTTGGCTGACATCATCCCTGTAGTTAATTTTCTGGAGGAAAATTTGGAGGGCTTTAAATAGGAAGAGGGAATAACAGCTAAGGTGCTGCATTGTCTGGACTTTTTGCAGAAGCAGGTGCAAGAGAGATTAAGGCCTTTAACAGGTGACCACACATACATGCTCGCCACAGTCTGTGATCCCTGTGTGAAAGGGAAACTTGCCCTACAGTCCAATTGTCTCTAATTTGTGAAGGGCCTGCTGTTAGCAAAAGTTCATGATCAGAAGCACCATAGGCAGAGACAGATTAGGCATGAAACAGAGGAGGAAACAGCGGCGGGGACTTCAGAGAGTTGTGCTAGCCCAAGCAGGAGCAGCACTCTATCAGCGACAGCTAGTACCTCCTCCTCCTCCACTTCAGTACGCCAGACATGTTGCCCATAAAGAATCATCTTTTCTGCTACGGGCTAGAGAGAAAGCAGCTGGCATGAGTGACTCTCAGCCCACCCAAACAAAGGAGAAACCAGCACAATTGTAGTGACACAGTATCTCTCAGAGCCCACAGAGGACATGCAGACAGATCTGCTGGCATACTGGGCACACAAGTCCACTGTCTGGCCACACCTAGCCAAAGTGGCTCAGCGATATCTGTCATGTCCACCAAACAGTGAGCTCAGTGAACGTGTATTTTCAATGACAGGGGATATCATGAGCCCTCACCGCTCAATGCTGGCACCAGAGTTGATGGAAATGCTAGTGTTTTTGAAAATAAACCTGCCTTTGCTTGGGTTTCCAAATTTTCCCTGTGAATGGCAAGATGAATAAAAGCAATTGAAAGCCTTGCAGCAGCTCCAACTGCCTCCTATGCTCCATATAATATCAGCACATGTACCTGACCTGAAACGCTGTGCCTGTCCGTCCACTGTCCAGGCCGAATGTCCCTACAAGGGCCTGATCTCAAACGCTGTGCCTGTCTGAGTTTAGTTCTAGTATTTCTAATTTCAGTTTCATGTATTTGTGCATCACTTCTTTCCAGAATATTCTTTTCCTGTTTTGCAACATTTGGAATGTAAGAACATAAAAAGCTGACTTAAGATGTTTGGAGCTTGCATAGCTCATATACTCAATAGTTTTCATGACGTTTATAGTTTCGGCCATTTTCCCTAAATCTTTCTTAGGTGCCAACATTGTTTCTAGTACTATAGAAAACTGGTGTCCCTACGAGGGCTTGACCTCTATCCTCTAATGCTGTGCCTGCCTATCCCTCCAGGCTTTACCTCCCTACGAGGGCTTGACCTCTATCCTCGAATGCTGTGCCTGTCCATCCAGGTCTTACGTCCCTACAAGGGCTTGACCTCTAACACTGTGCCTGTCTGTCCAGGCCTTATGTCCCTACAATGGCTTGACTTCTATCCTCAAATGCTGCGCCTGTCCATCCAGACCTTATGTCCCTACAAGGGCTTGACCTCTAATGCTGTGCCTGTCCATCCACATTTGGAATGTAAGAACATAAAAAGCTGACTTCAGATGTTTGGAGCTTGCATATTTCATATGCTCAATAGTTTTCATGACCTTCATAATATGGGCCATGTTCCCGAAATCTTTCTTAGGTGCCAACAGTAATGTTTCTAGTACTATAGAAAACTGGTATCCCTATGAGGGCTTGACCTCTATCCTCTAATGCTGTGCCTGCCTGTCCATCCAGGCTTTACGACTCTACAAGGGCTTGACCTCTATCCTCGCATGCTGTGCCTGTCCGTCCAGGCTTTACGTCTCTACAAGGGCTTGACCTCTAATGCTGTGCCTGTCCATCCAGGCCTTATGTCCCTACAAGGGCTTGACCTCTACGCTGTGCCTGTCCATCCACATTTGAAATGTAAGAACATAAAAAGCTGACTTCAGATGTTTGGAGCTTGCATATTTCATATGCTCAATAGTTTTCATGACCTTCAAAATATGGGCCATGTTCCAGAAATCTTTCTTAGGTGCCAACAGCAATGTTTCTAGTACTATAGAAAACTGGTGGTAGTTGCACTCTAGTTCATCCTCTGTCTTCCCATAGTTTACAGAGGCACTGTGTAAACTACAAAGTCAACATAGGTTGAGATTGTAGATTTCGCTGGGAGATGATGTCAGCGCTTCTTTTGGTCCTAACGGCTGAACTCTCATTGCAAAGGGAACCCTCACTCTCTGGCAATTCAAAATACTAATCCTTCACAGCATGGATCCTTAATTAAAACAAACAATTTTCTTTTAGTTTCCAGGGCAGAGCAGAGAACTTCCTCCGTCTTGCTCAGGAAGTCAGGATCTGTTTGCACATGCTTAAATCCTAACAATTTGTACCATTATACACTCTAGGGGCCAACCCATTCCAGGGAGCCCTTTCCTGCTCAAAGGAAAGGGAACTCTCCCCGGGGTAGCCGGCCTATCTCTTAGTACCTGTTGACTGATGTTGAACCCCTGTTCACATGGCACCCTCCTCCACCTCGGCCTTGAAAATTCTCATTTGTATATCTGCTAACTCCACCAAATTTTAAAAGACCAGTGAGAGCTCACAAGACGCCAATGGGAACACCCCACTCTAGGGGCGAACCCATTCTAGGGAGCCCTTTCCTGTGCAAAGGAAAGGGAACTCTCCCCTTACCTCAGCTCTGCCATGCTGTCTTGCCCCTATCAAAACCACAGGGACCAAACTACATCCACTCTTCCAGCCTGTCTTTCCCCTATCAGCTTTCTGCCACTCTGCCTTGCTGCCATACACCAGATGACTCTCTCAACTCCTTGTGGTGTTCTTGCCACTATCATGGTTCCTCAGCGTGTTGGTGCTAGTCTTTCTGTTGCTATGTTCCCCCTTCATTGTGCTGTAGGATGTTGATGCCACTTGTCTTGCCACTTTACCTGTCGTGCTGCCTTCGAGGGTTCATGCATCTGTTATCGGTGCTCTTTTTGAAGCTGTGGTGTATTTTTGACACTCTTGCTGCTGCTTTGCACCTCTGTTAATGCACTCTTGCCACTCCTGGTACCCCTTTGCCTCTTTAAAGTGCCTTAGGCTATTCATGTCACTTTGGTGCCACTTTGCTACAGTCTAAGTACATTGGAGCTCTTTTCTCATTCTGATGATTGCTCCCAAGAAGTTTCATCGGAATTGATAAGAAAACTCCAATGCTGCAACCAAAAATAGGCTGCAAATACTTCCCCCATTGACTTTAATTGGAAATCAGAAAATGAATAAACTAATCAACAAATTGGTTTTCACTCCTATGAAACGAATGCAACGAATTTGGGTCCCGGTGAAACAAAAACTGAATCGAAACTAATTTTTTCCTTCTGCACATCTCTACTGGGAGGACAAGAAAATAGCAGAAAAACTAAATCAATCTTTGCCTTGGTTTTTACTGAGGAGGATGTTGAGATCATACCTACATCAGAAACATTTTTTGATGGTGATGACTCTTAGGGGTAGATTTTAAGGACTGCGCGCGTGCATCCATGTGCGCGTGCTACCTGGTGTGCATACATGGACATGAGATTTTATAACATGCACGCGCATGTTATAAAATCAGGGGTCGGTGCATGCAAGGGGGTGCACAATTGTTCATCTTGCGCGCACAGAGCCCATGGCTGAGCCATGCTGCCTTCCTCTGTTCCCTACTCCCCCTGTTCCCTACTCCCCCCACCCCACCTTCCCCTAACTCCCCCACCCTCCAGCGCTAAGCTAAACCCCCCAAACAAATTGTCTTTCCCTGTTGCGTGCACCGGCCAACTGCCAGCGCGCGATCCCCCGGCACAGCTGTGCAGGGAGCCTCTGACCCCTCTGACCCCTCTTATTCAATATTTCCATCAAGACAAAAAATTTGATACATGAAATACAAGCTTTTAGCAGTGAAATTAATAAAATACAAAAAAAGAAATATACGAAGGCATTTGACAAAGTCCCTCATTATAGACTTCTCAGGAAACTCATGGGATAGGAGGCATTGTCCTGTTGTGGATTTATCTACCTTATAAATGGCCTGTGACCGACGGCCCGCAAATGCGCAGTAGAGCGCAGCTCTACTGCGCATGTGCGGGCAAGGACGTCGGTCAGAAAAAAAAATGGCGGTGGGGCCGCAGGAGCGGGAGGAGAAGCAGCGGCGCCGCGCGCGCGCGGTGCCGCTGCTTCTCCTCCCCAGATCTGCCGGCAGATCTCGGGGGGGTCACTGCCGCGCGCGCGGGAGTGACCCCCCCCCCCCCCCCCGAGATCTGCCGGCAGGAGCGGGAGGAGTTAATGGAGCCGGGTGAGGGTTGCGGGAAGTCGCGCTTACGGCGCCGGGAGGAAATGGAGGTGGGTGAAGGGAGGGACTGAATGGGAGGGAGGGAGAGGGGGACTGAGTGGGAGGGAGGGAGAGGGGGGACTGAGTGAGTGGGACTGAGTGGGAGGGAGAGAGGGAGTGAGGGAGAGTGGGGGACTGAGTGAGAGGAGAGGGAGGGTGGAGAGGAGTGGGTGGGGGCGGGGGGTGGTGAAGAGTGAGGGGAGAGAGAATGAGGGGGAGGTGAGAGACAGAGGGATGTAGCCCGTTTTAACGGGCTTTACGGCTTGTAATTGAATAAAAGACAAGAAACAGAGGATAGAATTAAATGGTCAGTTTACCAAATGGAGAAAGGTCATTAATGGAGTGCCTCAGGGCACTAGGACCTGTGCTGTTTAGCATACCTATATATGATCTGGAAGAAGGAACATTGAGTTAGGCGGTCACATTTGCAGATGACACAAAATTATTCTGAGTCATTAAAACAGTGGCAGATTGTGAGGAACTGCAGAAGATGTGATATTAGGAGACTGGGCATTTAAATGACAGATACAATTTAATGTGGTCAAGTGCAAAGTAATACTCTTAGGGACAAATAATCCCAACAGGTACAGGATGCTAAGTTCCATGATAGGAGTTGCCACCCAGGAAATAGACCTGAGTGGCAACCTGTGTACAATGCCTTGAAATTTTCAGCTGTCTGTGTGGTCAAGGCAATGTTAGGAATTATTTGGAAAGCAATAGAGAACAAAACTGAGAATATCATAATGCCAATGCATAGATCTTAGCCAGGTAAATTTGAGAAAGCCAACACTTATGCTTGGAAGTGAAGTAGATCAACTAATTGGGATCTGCTGGGTACTTATGACCTAGGGGTGTGCATTCGTATTGAACATAAATGTAAAACGCTACGTTTTGTTTTTTTTAACTTAAAAAAGTGATAAGACATAAACGATCGGATTTCCAACTTATTCAACATAGCTATGTTGAATAAATTGGAAATCGCGATTGTTGATCCAAAATAAAAATTTAAACCCCTCACCTTCCTTAATCCCCCCCCAAAGACTTACCACAACTCCCTGGTGATCCAGCGAGGAGTGAGGACGCCATTTCTGAAAGCCTTTCCGAGGAGCACGTGACGTCGGCGCCACGTCGGAGTGACGCGGCGTCACGTGATTCCCCACGGGTTCGCGCCGGAACGCTCGTTCGGCCCAAAAGTAACTTTTGGCCAGCTTGGGGGGGTCAGGAGGCCCCCCCAAGCTGGCCAAAAGTTCCTTTTGGGCCGAACGAGGATCCCGGAAGCGACCTCGCGGGGAATCACGTGACGTCAGCGCCACGTCGCAGTGACGCGGCGTCACGTGATTCCCCGCGAGTTCCCTCCGGCACCCTCGTTCAGCCCAAAAGGAAATTTTGGCCAGCTTGGGGGTGTCAGGAGGCCCCCCCAAGCTGGCCAAAAGTTCCTTTTGGGCCGAACGAGCGTTCCGGCGTGAACCCGCGGGGAATCACGTGACGCCGCGTGACTCCGACGTGACGCCGACGTCACGTGCTCCTTGCAAAGTTGGTCAGAAATGGCGTCCTGACCCCGCTGGACCACCAGGGAGTTGTGGTAAGTCTTGGGGGGGGGGAATTAAGGAGGGTGAGGGATTTAAATTTTTATTTGCACATATGGACATATACTCAACTCATTGAATTCTGTTTATGTTCATATTGACCGCAAATGGGACCCCCTTTGGACATATGGACATATGAACTTAAACTTTTGCTCTGCACATCCCTATTATGACCTGGAATGGCCACTGTCAAAGACAGGATGCTGGGCTCGATAGACCTTAGTTTGACCCAACATGGTACTTCTTAATCACTGCCTCAAGGAAACAACATCATTGTGGATGAAGAATGCAATCATTTGGCCCATTTATAGTCAGGTTATGATAGAGGTCTTTAAGATCATGAGAGGTCTTGAATGAGTAGATGTGAATCGGTTATTTACACTTTCAAATAATAGGACTAGGGGGCATTCCATGAAGTTAGCAAGTAGCACATTTAAGACTAATCGGAGAAAATTCTTTTTCATTCAACGCACAATAAAGCTCTGGAATTTGTTGCCAGAGGATGTGGTTAGTGCAGTTAGTGTAGCTGGGTTCAAAAAAGGTTTGGATAAGTTCTTGGAGGAGAAGTCCATTAACGGCTATTAATCAAGTTTACTTAAGGAATAGCCACTGCTATTAATTGCATCAGTAACATGGGATCAGTAGCATGGGATCTTCTTAGTGTTTGGGTAATTGCCAAGTTCTTGTGGCCTGTTTGGCCTCTGTTGGAAACAGGATGCTGGGCTTGGTGGCCTGACCCAGCATGGCAATTTCTTATGTTCTTATGAGTATAATTCAGTGACGAGATGCAGCTGTGAGTTGAATTGTGAAGCTATAAGAATTCAACATGGAAAATAATAGGCAAGATTACAATTCTATTACTATTCTTTAAGAAAAGACTAAAAACATTCTCTGAAGCCCTTTTTTAGACTTTCTAGTGTAAAAGATCTTTATGAGTGGAGAAATATAAACTCTTCATTTTCTTTTCCATCTTATATGTGGAATTTGAGGGGTGGTTGACATTTGCTAAAACTAATTTTTAAAGGGTACTTTGCCAATCGTGTGTCAGTAGTATACCATCTTAGGTTTCATCACTCACACACTTCATATTCTCAGTGTAACAAATAGAAAACTCACCAATGGTCTAAGCCCAGAGGAACTTGAAATGCAGTATTTACCTTTATAATCAGCAACATACATTTAGCAAAAAAAAAAAAAAAAAAGTCATCTAATACTACATTACTGGGTGAATTGTGTGTGCAAATAAAACATAATAGCCTTCAACCTCCCATTGAACCCTATTTTATTTAGTCCATCAGGAAAACAAATATACTTTTGAGTCAGAGACATATAAGGAGTCTGTGGGGACAACTCTCACTACACAGACCTAACAGGCATTTAATGAAGGCAACAGTACTTGAGTATTATGAATCTATCATGGTAAAAACGATGAGTAAGAATGTGTGTTGAACGTCCCACACTAAGGGCTAGATTTTAAAAGCTCTGCGCGCCGGCACGCCTATTTTGCATAGGCCACCGGCATGCACAAAGCCCCGGGACGTTCGTAAGTCCCGGGGCTTCGTAAAAGGGGCGGAAGGGGGCGTGTCTGGGGGCGTACCCGGGGTCAGGGGCGGTCCGGGGTGGGACCAGGGGCGTGGCAACGGTTCGGGGGCGGGCTGAGAGGGTGGTCCCGAGTCCCCCGGCACTGCGGCCTGTGCAAGTTACGCCTGCTTCAAGCAGGCGTAACTTGCACAACAAAGGTAGGGGGAGATTTAGGTAGGGCTGGGGGGGTGGGGAAGGTGGGGGGACACGGAGGGAACGGAGGCAGGCTGCGTGGCTCGGCGCGCGCAGGCGGCCGATTTTGCGCCGCCTTGCGCGCGCTGACCCCGGATTTTATAAGCTACGTGCGTATCTTATAAAATCCGGCATACTTTTGTTTGCACCGGTTGCGCGTACTTATTTAAGATCTACCTTTATGTGTTTACATGTTTAGGACTTTATTTACAAAATGTATAAGAAGATAAATTTTAGAAATATCATTTTGTATTGTTTGGGATAACATGTTTTAGATACTTTTAAGTTTGTTATATGTATAATGTAAACCGATATGACGGCCATGCTAAATAACGGTATAGAAATTTTTAATAAATAAATTTTGTGAAGGATTAATTGAAGTAAAAAATTAAAGGTGAACATGTATTTTATAACATAAAACAATATGTGAAGAGCTAAATATTTTAAGATATTCACCCACATATGCTGCTTCAGCTTCTTGCAAAATTAGAGCACCTGTAAGCAGTGTGAAATTACTCTGAGAATGCAGCAGAACAGAAGCAGTATCCTCATAATGATCTTTGGCAATGCCATTAGCATTTGTAGGTAAACACTAATAATATTTCCAATTTCCTTTCACTTTTAATCAGTGTGTGTGGATTACGGCTAGCTGATCAAAAGAGTCATTGCAAACGACTAATAAACATGAACTGCCAAAAATTTGTCTTCAGTTGACTGGTGCCACAGTTCAATTTAAACCGCTTCAACAGTGAGAAACAAATGAGTAGTGATTATCATTTATTCTGTGGGGCACAACAGCAATATGAATGGCTCTGTTCAAACAATCAGAGTGTTGGCATCCAGCCAAACAGAAAAAGGCAGGAGTAACACATGCTGTCTATAGATTTAGAGAGTTCTTGCTGCTAGAAAAATTGCAGAAAAAAGAAAAAAACAGATGGCAGCCTAAAAAAATCCACATAATTTGGGAGAACAAAACCTCCATGTTCCAACATTAATTGTAAATTTAATTCACACTTAGAACCTAATTATTACTGTTAAATGTTCAGTATTAGTAATGTAGTACTGTGCGTCGTCCCTTCATTAATCTCCAGATCATTGTTTTACTTAAAATAGTAACATAGTAAATGATGATAGATAAAGCACAAAATGGCCTATCCAGTTTGCCCATCCAGATGGCTTAGTGTTAGACCTGCTGCTCTGCACAGTTTACCTTCTCACATTAAATAAAATACGCTTATTTGCATGTATATGCGCTCCTAACTTTAAGCATTTACACGAAGAAATATTATTCACCTATTTTCCTTAGCACCTGTCTGCATTTACACACACAAGTCAACACATTTTATAACATGTGCGCATGAAGGAAATGTCCAGTTTTACCAACTAGTTCACCAGTTTGCCCAGTCTATCTCTAGGTCTTTAAGGTCCCACTGGTTTTTCAACCTGCATTCCCCTCAGTTTACCCTGACCCTTCAGCCAGTCAGTATTTGGCCATCAAGGGTTTTATTCTGATTTACACCTGATAAATAGCAGAAGTAAATATGCACAGGTAAAAACCATATGCGTGCTGTGTTCATGGGTTTTAAAATTGCATCTTAAGTGTGTAAATGCTGGCGCTGCCTTGGAACGCCCCCTAAAATACCCCCATGTTATGTTCTGTTGCTCACGCATGCACATACTTTGCCACTTTTAAAATATGAGTTGATCGTGATTGGCCCATACACGAGAAACTCTTAAAATTCACCTATTTCTGTTTAGGGTTAAAACTGATGCTCCATGCAGATTATCCCTCACCATCTTTTCAGGGTTCTAACTTATGCTCCATGCAGATTGCATCCTTGCTTTAGTAATTCATCAGAAGTAATTTCATAAGTGGAAGGAATGAGGAGGCAGGGAACTACAGACCGGTTAGTCTGACCTCTGAGGTGAGCAAACTAATGGAATTGCTGCTAAAACAGAGGATAGTGCAATTTTTGGAATCCAATGGAGACAGCATGGTTTTACTACAGGTAAATCTTGTCAGATGAATCTGATCAATGTCTTTGATTGGACAAACAGAGAGTTGGATGTAGTATACTTGTATTTCAACAAGGCCTTTGACAGGGTTCCACAAAGAAGACATAAATAAACTGAGTGCCCTTGGTATGGATCTTAGAGTGAGTGACTGGATTAGATACTGGCTGAGTAGGGGGAGATGAAGGGTAGTGATAAATGACGTTTTCTCTGAGGAGGGAGTTGTTACTAGTGGTGTGCCTCAGAAACTGCTCCTTGGACTGGTTCTTTTCAACATTAATGGAAGGACTGTTGGGAAAGGTTTGTCTTTTTGTTGATGATTCCAAATTCTGTAACAGGGTGGCCCGCCAGGAAGGTATGAAAAACATGAGGAGGGATCTAGCAAAGCATGGTGAATGGTCCAAGGCCTGGCAGCTAAGATTTAATGCTAAAAAATGTAGAGAAATTCATTTAGGATGCAAAAACCCAAGGGAAGGCTACACTATTGGAGCTGAAATTCTTCTCAAGTCAAAGGAAGAGTGGGATCTAGGAATAATTTTATCTTATGATCTTAAGGTGGCCAAAAACAGGTGGATAAAGTGACGGTAAATTTATTTATTTATTTATTTTTAATTATTAAATACCGATGTTCCTGTAAAGAATACATATCGCACCGGTTTACAAGGAACTGAACAGTCGCCTCCAGGGCGGAAATACATTAAAACAGTCGCCTCAAGGCAGAATACATTAACACAAGTATACAGGAAAACTATTAAAGAGAACTTTAATAAACTTTAAATGCCAGAAAGGTGCTTGGCTGCATATTAAAAGGAACGTTCAGAAGAAAAAAGGGAGGTGATACTGCCCCTGAATATGTCCTGGTAAGACCTCACTTGGAATAATGTGTACAATTCTGGAGATTGGACCTTAAAAAGGACATATACAGGTTGGAGTCCATCCAGGCAGTGCCTGCTAAAATGGTCAGTGGTCTCCGTTCTAAACATGTACACCCTAGAGGAAAGGCGAAATATAGAAATATTCAAATATCTCAAAGGTTTCCTTACACAGGAGGTGAGCCTCTTTCAATGGAAAGGAGACTCTAAAACGAGGGGTCATGAGATGAGGATGAAAAGGAATAGACAATGTCATAGTCAGGCAGGTTGAAGTCAGAAAGCACCCCTACAGAAGCAGTACAGGGCTGCAGGTCAGGACAGGAGCTGGTCTTCTTCCTATCCAACCCGCTCCCCCGCAGATTGAACCTTTGGGTTCTGGGAGCTGATAGGGATATTCTTTTGTGAGGAGATGAAGCTAAGTACAGGCATAATTTGGATGAAGTAAGGGTGGCTGGAAGCTGAACATAAGAACATACCAGCATCCTGTTTCCAACAGTGGCCAATCCAGGCTATAAGTACCTGACAAGTACCCAAAAACTAAGTCTATCCCATGCCACTGATGCTAGTAATAGCAGTGGCTATTTTCTAAGTCAACTTGATTAATAGCAGGTAATGGACTTCTCCTCCAAGAACTTATCCAAACCTTTTTTAAACCCAGCTACACTAACTGCATTAACCACATCCCCTGGCAACAAATTCCAGAGCTTAATTGTGCATTGAGTGAAAAAGAATTTTCTCTGATTAGTCTTAAATGTGCTACTTGCTAACTTCATGGAATGCCCCCTGGTCCTTCTATTATCCGAAAGTGTAAATACCCAATTCACATCTACTCGTTCAAGACCTCTCATGATCTTAAAGACCTCTATCATATCCCCCCTCAGCCGTCTCTTCTCCAAGCTGAACAGCCCAAAACACTTCAGCCTTTCCTCATAGGGGAGCTGTTCCATTCCCTTTATCATTTTCGTTGCCCTTCTCAGTACCTTCTCCATCGCAACTATATCTTTTTTGAGATGCGGCGACCAGAATTGTACACAGTATTCAAGGTGCCGTCTCACCATGGAGTGATACAGAGGCATTATGACATTTTTCGTTTTATTAACCATTCCCTTTCTAATAATTCCTAATATTCTGTTTGCATTTTTGACTGCCGCAGCACACTGAACCGACGATTTCAAAGTATTATCCACTGTGATCTCTAAATATTTTTCCTGGGTGGTAGCTCCTAATACGGAACCTAACATTGTGCAACTACAGCAAGGGTTATTTTTCCCTATATGCAACACCTTGCATTTGTCCACATTAAATTTCATCTGCCATTTGGATGCCCAATCTTCATCTTGCAAGCTCCTCCTATAATGTATCAAAATCTGCTTGTGATTTAACTTCTCTGAATAATTTTGTATCATCAGCAAATTTGATAACCTCGCTCGTCGTATTCCTTTCCAGATCATTTATAAATATATTGAAAAGCCCTGGTCCAAGTACAGATCCCTGAGGCACTCCACTGTTTACCCATTTCCACTGAGAAAATTGACCATTTAATCCTACTCTCTGTTTCCTGTCTTTTAACCAGTTTGTAATCCACGAAAGGACATCGCCTCCTATCCCATGATTTTTTAGTTTTCATAGAAGTCTCATGAGAGACTTTGTCAAATGCCTTCTGAAAATCCAAATACATACACCTTTATCCACATGTTTATTAACCCCTTCAAAAAAATGAAGCAGATTTGTTAGGCAAGACTTCCCTTGGGTAAATCCATGTTGACTGTGTTCCATTAAGCCATGTTTTTCTATATGCTCTATGATTTTGATCTTTAGAATAGTTTCCACTATTTTTCCCGGCACTGAAGTCAGGCTCACTGGTCTATAGTTTCCCGGATTGCTCCTAGAGCCCTTTTTAAATATTGGGGTTACATTGGCCACTCTCCAGTCTTCAGGTACAATGGATGATTTTAATGATAGGTTACAAATTTTAACTAATAGATAAGAAATTTCATTTATGAGTTCCTTCAGTACCCTAGGATGCATACCATCCGGTTCAGGTGATTTGATACTCTTTAGTTTGTAAATCTGGCCTACTACATCTTCCAGGTTCACATTGATTTGGTTCAGTTCATCTGATTCATCACCCTTGAAAACCATCTCTGGAACTGGTATCTCCCCATCATCCTCAATAGTAAACACAGAAGCAAAGAATTTGTTTAGTCTTTCTGCAATAGCCTTATCTTTCCCAAGAGCCACTTTAACCCCTCCGTCATCTAATGGTCCAACCGACTCCCTCACAGGTTTCTTTCTTCGGATATATTTTTATTATGAATTTTTGCCTCTATGCCCATCTTCATTTCAAATTCTCTCTTTGCCTGTCTTATCAATGTTTTACACTTAACTTGACAATACCTATGCTTTATCCTATTTTCTTCAGATGGATCCTTCTTACAATTTTTGAAGGATTTTTTTTGGCTAAAATAGCCTCTTTCACCTCACCTTTTAACCATGTCGGTAATCGTTTTGCCTTCCCTCTACCTTTCTTAATGCGTGGAATACACCAAGACTGCGCGACAAGGATTGTATTTTTAAACAATGTCCATGCCTGTTGAACACTTTTAATCTTTGCAGCTGCACCTTTCAGTTTTCTTCTAACTATTTTCCTCATTTTATCAAAGTTTCCCTTTTGAAAATGTAGTGTTAGAGCTGTAGATTTACTTATTGTCCTCCTTCCAGTTATTAGTTTAAATTTGATCATGTTATAATCACTATTGCCAAGTGGCCCCACCAACGTTAATTCTCTCACCAAATTCCACTAAGAATTAAATCTAAAATAGCTCCCTCTCTTGTTGGTTCCTGAACCAATTGCTCCATTAAGCAGTCATTTATTACATCCAGGAACTTTATGTCTCTAGCAAGTCCTGATGATAAATTTACCCAGTCAATATTGGGGTAATTGAAATCTCCCATTATTATTGCACCGCCAAATTGGTTAGCTTCCCTTATTTCTCTTAGCATTTCATCATCTATCTGACCATTTTGTCCATTTTTACCCAACACACATGGAATTTCTACCCATATAGATCCTACTGAGCATTTGCGGGCGGATTTTAAAAGCCCTGCTCGCGTAAATCCGGGCGGATTTACGCGAGCAGGGCCTTGCGCGCTGGCGCGCCTATTTTCCATAGGCCGCCAGCGCGCGCAGAGCCCCGGGACGCACATAGGTCCCGGGGTTTTTGGAAGGGGGCGTGTTTGGGGGCGTGTCGGGGGCGGGACCCGATGGTGCGGCGTTGCGGGGGCAGGACCGGGGGCGTGGTTTCGGCCCGGGGCGTTTCGGGGGCGTGGCCGCGCTCTCCGGAACCGCCCCCAGCTCGAGTCTCGGCGCGCCATCAGCCCGCTGGCTCGCTTGGATTTACGTCTCCCTCTGGGAGGCGTAAATCCGTGGATAAAGGTGGGGGGGGGGGGTTTACATAGGGCCGGGGGGGTGGGTTAGGTAGGGGAAGGGAGGGGAAGGTGAGGGGAGGGCGAAAGAAAGTTCCCTCCGAGGCCGCTCCGATTTCGGAGCGGCCTCGGAGGGAATGGAGACAGGCTGCGCGGCTCGGCGCGCGCCGGCTGCCCAAAATCGGCAGCCTTGCGTGCGCCGATCCAGGATTTTAGAAGATACGCGCGTATCTTATAAAATCCAGCGTACTTTTGTTTGCGCCTGGTGCGCAAACAAAAGTACGTGAACGCGCTTTTTTTAAAAATCTACCCCCTAGTCTCTTGTATGATCTTTATCCTGTTGGCCTCTATACCGTCCCGGACATAAAGTGCCACACCCCCACCAAGTTGATCCTCCCTATCATTGCGATATAATTTGTACCCTGATATAGCACTGTCCCATTGGTTATCTTCCTTCCACCAGGTCTCTGTGATGCCAATTATGTCCATCGCATCATTTACTGCTATACACTTTAACTTTCCCATCTTACTTCTTGCACTTCTGGCATTGGCAAACAGACATTTCAAAGTGTGTTTTTTGTTTGTATTAACAACTTGCTTTTCAGTTGTTAGGGATAATTTGGAAATCTTTAGCTCAGGTGATTTTTTACATATAGGCACATGGACTACGTTTGCTTTTATTGGAACCTCTCTGTTGGGATGCCCTAACTCTCCTATTTCATTAGTATCCTTCAAGAATACATTTCCCTGATCCATGCACTGCTGAGTGACTGTCGGCTTTCCCCCTTGTTCTAGTTTAAAAGCTGCTCTATCTCCTTTTTAAAAGTTAGTGCCAGCAGCTTGGTTCCACTCTGGTTAAGGTGGAGCCCATCCTTTCGGAAAAGTCTCCATCTGTTGTGTCTGTCAGTCGCAGACGGCTGCAAACCGCTCTGCCTTACCTCTTTTCTTCCCTTTTCCTCCTCCTTGGGCAAGATGGCTGCCTTAGGTGCCAAGTGCCTCGGCGTCTCCAGCTCAGCATGGGCATTCCAGTCTGCCATGCTCATTCCCAGGGCCTCCTAGGGCGCGCGTGTGCATGTTGCCTACGCTCAAATACACATCATGGTGGGAACCCCGGGGGCATCCCCACCGCATGACGTCAATACCTCCGGGTATTTAAAGCCTCCGCTTCGCTACCATCATTGAGTTAGCAAGGACTTCGGTTTAGTAACTCTGACTCTCTAAGCTGCACGCTTAGATGTCTCTCTACACTCCGGGCCTCACGAAGCTATAGGCACCCACTCCTTGGGGGTCTCTCGCTTCCAACTCCCTTTGGGGGCCTCCACTAACTAGACAAACCGCTCCTCGGGGGTTTCTCTCTCTCTTTCTATTTCAGGATCTCTGGACTATCAGGTACTTGCTCCTCGAGGGCTTATCAGTCTGTGTATCCTGCACCTCAGACCTTCGGTCCCACCATCTTCATTACCCGGAAGATGCCTACACTATGCTCCTGTGAGTACCTCTATGATCCGGTGCTACAACTTCACCCACCAGGCTCGGCGTTACTCGTACTGTGGGCTCCCATCTATCTGAACATCTGGGTGAGACTCCAACATCAGAGACTGTTGAACGTATTAGCACCTCGCAGACTGCAGTGCCTTACCTTCCTGCTTCATACCATCTATCTACAGCAGTACAATAAGGCCTTCCATCTACTACATGTCTGCTACCTGAGTTTAGCCTATCGCTGTGGTTCCCCACGGGGCCCCTCCCTGTGAGAGGAGTCATCTCCACCACGACCCAGGGTCCACACAATGCCACAAACACAACACCCTCTTCCCCAAAAGTTTCCCGAGTTCCTTACAAAACTGAATCACTGTTCCCTGAACCATCATCTCATTCATGCATTGAAACTCTGGAGTTCTGCCTTTGAATTTCAGCTTTCTACCTAAAATTCTAAATTTGGCTTCCAGAACCTCTCTCCCACATTTTCCTATGTAGTTGGTGCCCACATGCACCATGACAGCCGGTTCGTCCCCAGCACTGTCTATAATTCTATCTAAGTGATGTGTGAGGTATGCCACCTTCGCACCAGGCAGGCAAGTTACCAGATGGTCCTCACATCCACCAGTCACCCTGCTATCTACATTTCTAATAATTGAATCACCTCCTGGTAGGGACCAGGAGGCAACTGCCCCCAGGGGGCAGAGCACTGGAGGAGACAAAGGCTAGGAAGAGCTTCACCACTGGAAGCCCGAGGTGCCCCCGGGAGGAGCCCGTATGGACCCGGGCAGCTTGGCCTCGCAGGGTCTCCTGGGAGAGTGGAAGTCCAGCGTTCCCACAGACAGAGAGGGAGCACGGTCAGGTTCGAGAGTGGAGGTCAGGTGGAACAAGGAGGACCAGAATAGAGTAGTTGATGACAAGGCTAGGAACAGAGCCAGGATCTAGAGATGAGGTCACAGGCAGGCTGAGGTCAGGAGGCAGGCAGCAGGCAGGTGAGTCGAGCAGGCTGGAGTTAGAAGGCAGGCAGCAGTCAGGCAGGTCGAGGAACAGACTGGAGTCAGAAGGCAGCAGCAGGCAGGCAGGTCGAGGAACAGACTGGAGTCAGAAGGCAGGCAGCAGGCAGGCAGGGAGGTCGAGGAGCAAACCAAGGTTAGTACCAGAGAGTCAGACCAGAGTTACAACCTGGGAAGATGGACAGATGAACAGGAAGAGGACGACGCTGGAACTAGGATGCAGGAACCATGAGCAGGCCCATGTGCAGACGGGACGTGTAACAGTACCCCCCCTTCTAGGCCTCCCCCTACGCAGCCGTGGTTTGTCAGGATGAGTCCTATGAAGGTTTTCAGGAGTTCTTTATCAAGGATATTATGGGAAAGTTCCCACGAATTCTCCTCGGCCCCATAACCCTCCCAGGCTAGGAGGTATTCCCATTTTCCTCGACGCCGTTGAACGTCAAGGACTTCTCTTACCTGGAGGGAAGTCAGGTTCAGCAGAGACCCGTGGAGGAGAGGGAACTCTGCGTGAGGGCCAGGAGAGGACCAACGACTTTAACAAGGACACATGGAATGTGTTATGGATACCCATGGCACGAGGCAACTGGAGTTGATACGATACAGCTCCCACTCTTCGGATTACAGGGAATGGTCCTATCTATTTCGGAGCCAAGCGATAAGAGGGAAGTCTCAGTCGTATGTGCCGAGCGCTGAGCCACACTTTCTGGCCGGGACGGAAAAGTGGAGCAGGACATCTATGGATGTCAGAGTTATGCTTGGAGCATTCAGCGGCTTGAGAAAGAAGCTCTTTTACTTGGTTCCATACTTGACGAATGGTGTGAGCCATGGATTGTGCCACTGGAGAAGGAACTGTCAGAGGAACAGAAGAGGCAGTCGGGGCTGCCGTCCGAATACCACAGAAAACGGGGATACATCGGTGGCTGCAGCAACATGCGTATTGTGCGACAGCTCAGCCCAAGGAAGAAGATCAGCCCAGTTATCCTAATGATCATTTACATAGGAGCGGAGGAATGTCTTCACAGTCCGATTGGTCCTTTCAGCTTGGCCATTGGCCTGTGGATGATAGGCTGAATTATAGCTTAAGAAAATGTTGAACTTCTTACATAAGGAACGCCAATACTTGGCAACGAACTGTGGTTCCCGATCGGAAATAATCTCCTTGGGAAGTCCATGAAGGCGAAAGATGTTCTTCAGAAACAGCGTCGCCAATTCCGGGGCCGAAGGAAGGCCTGGCAGGTGAATGAAGTGACCCATTTTTGAAGAATGGTCAATGATGACCCAAATCACAGTGTTGTTCTGGGAAGGAGGCAGGTCCGTGATAAAGTCCATTGAGATGCTAGACCATGGCTTGGTAGGTGCTGGGAGTGGTTGAAGTAGGCGCCAGTAGGCGGTTTCTGTCGGGCACAGATGGGGCACGAGTCCACATAGTTTCGGAAGTCTTGCACCATATTGGGCCACCAGTAGTGTCTTCGCAACATCTCTATGGTCCTGGCATGACCTGGATGGCCTGCCAGCTTGAAATCATGAGCCCATTTCAGAACTTGTTCACGTAATCTACGAGGAACGATGGTTTTTCCAGTAGGAACTGTAGTGGTCTGTTGCATCCGTCAGTCTCAGACGGCTTCAACCCTTGTGCCTCACCTTTTTCTCTGCTCTCTCTGCTAGCCTTGGAAAGATGGCTACCGCCACTTCTGCAAGCCACATCCTCTGGCGTCCCTGGAATGGCTATGGCAAAGCCTCATGCCATGTTTCTCCTAAGGGCCTCTTACGGTGCGCGTGCGCACACCATCCACGTCTTTATACACATCATGGTGGGAACCTCGGGGGCGTCCCCCTCAAGTGATGTCACACCATCCGTGTATTTAGCCTAGAATACCGAAATACTTTATTACTTTAACTGGGTTGGTGTTATTTAACAACTATTTTGTGTTCAAGGATAAAATTTATCATCAGGAACATGGCATCCCTATGGGATCATCGTTGGCACCGGCGGTTGCCAATTTATACGTGGCAAACTTTGAGGCTAAATTTGTATATCCATCCGAGTGGTGGGGTTACATTAACCATTGGTATAGGTTTATTGATGATGTCTTTTTTATATGGCAAGGCACAGAGGAACAACTGGGTATGTTCATCATATGGATTAACACAATGGATGAAAATTTAAAATTCACTCATGCTAGCAGTACAAAAAGTATAGCATATTTGGATGTGCTTATTGAAGTTAAGGAGGATATTATTCACACCACCATTAACAGAAAATCTACGGATAGAAATAATTTACTCCACTATGAATGTTATCATCCAGTGGGTTTTAAACGAGGACTGCCAGTTTCCCAGTTTTTCCGTATACGTCAAATTTGTTCAACATTAGCAAAATTTAAAATTCAAACTGATATCCTCAGCAAGAGGTTTATTGAGAGAGGATATCCAAAAAATGTTGTATGGAAAGCCTACAAAAGAGCCAGGTATAGTGATAGAGAAGCTTTGCTTCAATATAAACCTTCCAAAGAAGAGAAACTATTGGTGTGTATTTTGCCTCAAAGCACGTCTACAGCAGCCATTAGGATGTCCATCAGGAAACATTGGCATATAGTGGCACTTCATAACACATTTCAGGAAGAACCCCTCATTACAACTAGGAGAGGGAGGAATATCAGAGACCAAGTGGTTCACGCTCAACAGAAGAATAAAAACAGAGAAATTAGTCATTTGGGATTTTACAGTAAATGTGGGAAGTGCTCAGTATGCGACACCACAACTGAGGGGGACATTTGGATTAATCCAGTAACAGGATACAAAAGTATATAGAAAATCGTTAACAGACTGTATGACTAAATTAGTAATATATGTCATCTGTCCATGTCGAAGGTATACGTTGGACTTACGAAGAGGGCCATCAAAACTCGGATGGCGGAAAATCGGTACCGTATAAACAATGCTACAATATCAGCTCCCATCATACAGCATTGTATGGAGAAGAGTCACACCTATGATCAATTACGATGGACAGTGATTGACAGTATAGAGGACAAACAGGGTAGTCAGTCACTATTAAATTACCGCGAGCAAGCATGGATCTTTAAACTTGGTTCAGAACAACCAGCAGGACTTAACGAGCAATTGGATTGGTTCTCTCTAGTTTAAGATTTGGTGATAGGATTAGATGGTATCCAGGATGTTGTTTTAAAAACAAACTGGAAGTTGAATAGGTTACAACGCCGTCAGGAAGAGCGTTAGACGGAGGCTTGTTTAAGCACCGGGGAAATTAACAGACAAGCGAATACCTTTTTGGTTTTTGATAAAAGAAAAATGCATATGGATAAACCCTGAGGAAAATAGTATTTTTAACTATTTACCATAAACACATTAACTCAGACTAGAGACAATATCATCAACATGTGCTCAAAATGGGATTTAATCCGCTGTCTCTCGCCCTCAATGGGCCGCAGGCAGTAGTCAGCCTATGAGCAAAAAACTTTTAATCATTTATTGTCTCCCGTCTAATGTAACAATTTTATCTTTATTATCTTTTTTAATTTTTTTTATCCACTATTCTAGTTTAATTAAATTAGATATAAAATATTTGAATGACCTTTTATTGGCTAAGTATTTTTTCAAAAAAAATTTTGGGTAACAAGCCGGTTGAGATTTTTCTGATAGATGCTTTATATCTAATTTAATTAAACTTGAATAGTGGATAAAAAAATTAAAAAAAATAATAAAGATAAAATTATGTTACATTAGACGGGAGACAATAAATGATTAAAAGTTTTTTGCTCATAGGCTGACTACTGCCTGCGGCCCATTGAGGGCGAGAGACAGCGGATTAAATCCTATTTTGAGCACATGTTGATGATATTGTCTCTAGTCTGAGTTAGTATTTTTAACTATTTACCATAAACACATTATTTCCCTCTCTAAAGTTACCACTTTGTTGTGAGTGATTATTTGAGAGGAGTTTGCTTCTGTTTAGTGATTAAACCCTGAGGAAGACATTGGAAGTCGAAACTTGCGCAAGTCGGGATTATTCGAGACATTTTAAAGCTAAGTACAAATTATTCCATTTCTGACAGTTTGGAGTATTAATAGTAGTGTCTTTACACGAAGAAAACACAGACATAAGATAAAGAAAAAATAAAAATGAATAAAGGAGGAAATTTACTGATGCCTATCTCCAAAAAAGTTTTTTAAAAACAATACGTTTGAAATAAAAATATGGAGGTTGGAGGGTGTGTTGATGATTAAAACAACAAGGCACCAAGGTGTGGTTGCCAGATAATAAATATATGAAACCATCCCCGTCCTTTTAAAAAAAAATTTTTCCGGTGTAGAATCCGGTTCCAGAGCTGGATTTTGAGTAAGGTTTCAGCAAATACCTTAGATAAATATTAGAACCAAGTGGCGATTTGGTTAGGTACACATTTCAATAAAGACATGTTTGCTTTATTTATTTATATTCCACCTTTCAGCCACTTCAAAATGAATTATATTCAGGTATGGTAGGTATTTCCCCGTCTTCAGAGGGCTCACAATCTAAGTTGTGTACCCGAGGCAACAGAGGGTGAAGTGACTTGCCCAAGGTCACAAGGAGCAGCAGTGGCATTTGAATGCTTTCTTTCCTGGTTCTCAGCCAGCTGCTCTAGCCATTAGGTTACTCCTTTATTTCCAATTCCTAATTACATTATGTCTTACATAATTTTGAGGTGTGCAATGTTAGTATAACCCACCCCCACCCCCTCCCGTAGAGTGGGCACCTTTGGATGCTGCTAGGTGTCAGCCAGCTGTTTAAGAATGTGGATACTTTATTTTTCTAAATTAGCGCAAAAGTACAGTATGCGTGTGAAAAACAATTGCATGTTTGACACCTGTGCTTCTATGCAGGTGTCTGAGAGGATACAACAGTGCATTCATGTGTGCTATGTTCCTTCCCCCTTATCCCCTCTGGCCTAAGCACACCTCTGGGAATGCCTCCTCGCGGTTCATCTGAAAGTTACGCCTGAGGGAATTCTACACAAAAATGCAAAATTCTGCTTACAAAACTTAAAATTCTGCATACTTTATATTGGGCCAAAATACACATGAGAATCTTTAAGTAATTAATTTAAAATATAATACAGATAAAAGTTATTACTTAAAGATGCAGAGTTTTAAATATTTTGAGCAGAATTTCCCTAGAAGATCACTGAAGAGTATCTCTTCCACCCTCTCTTCCTGCTCCCCTGGCTAGTCTCTTTTCACTTTGCCCTCTTAGGCCGCAACTCCTCCACCTGCCATTATCTTTCCCCTCTCCTTCTAGGCTCAATCCCTTCCATCATCTCCACTCTCAGAGTTTGACCCCTCTCTCAATACTGTCCCTTACACACGCTCCCTCTATCCCTCCCTCTCACACACACACATATACAGGCTCCCTCTCTCTAGGGCACATATACACACCTTCATACAGGCTCCCTATTCTCTCTCATGTACATACACCCTCATACAGACTCCCCCCCCTCACATACATAAACTCCCGCATGCAGGCTCCCTTTCTCTCTCACACATACAGCCTCACACAGGCTACCTATGTCTCTCTCACACACACCCCTGCACACTCTCTGTCTCACCCTACCTATACATAGGCTCCCTCTCTCTCACATGGACGCAGATCCCTTCACACAGGCTCTCTTTCTTACACATACACACACCCTCATACAGGTTTCCTCTCTCACAAACAAGCATCCTCACAAACACACAATCCCTTTTTCACATACACCAGCTCCCGATCTCTCACGCATATACACACTCCTTCACAATCTCTTCACATAGGCTCCCCTCTCTCTGGCACCCATGACATGGTGTCTAGGTCCCCTGTACCTCAATCACAGAAGTCTGAAAATCAGTAACTCCTGAATCATTTTGAACCTCTGAAATGACCTGTGCTATTACTGTCATTTTACTGCTGTTTTTAGTTTCATTTCATTCCTTTTTAATTTTTTTTCCTCTTCTTTACTTTTCTCTCCCATTGAACAGCTGCAGTTGTTAGAACTGGAAAAACAACCAGCACTTTGTTAAGATAAGATTCTCTCTCTGAGTTATTGAGTGGTTCTGATCTCATAAATAATTAACTGAGCTCAATAAATGTATCATCTCTACAGAGCACTGAATTGTTAAACTTGTGTGAAATGGGGTTCTAAGTAGAAAGGGTAACCTATTAGGGGACTCCTCAAAAAAAAAAGTCTCAATCACTTAAAGCTGCCTATCAGAGCAGAACTGAGACACCCACACCTCCTCACACATGCTCTCTCACTCCCCAGGCTCACAGTCTTACACACACAGACACACACATACCTGGGCCTGCTTCTTCTTCGCTGCGAGCTGAGGCTGTCCTGCACGCAGCATGCCGGGGCCTGCTCCATCTTCGCCACAAGCGGAGGCCATCCTGCTCATGGTGAAAATGAAGCAGGCCTAGGCATACTGCAAGCAGAGGCCATCCCACTTGTGACGAAGCAGACCCTGGTGTGCCACAAGCAGAGGCTGGCCCACCGACTCTGCCAAATTCTGACCAAGATTCTGCGTAACTGCGCAGGAGGGGAATTCTGCATTAGCGCAGAATTTCCACAAGACTAGAAAGCACACGAGATGTGAATGTCTGAATAGACTGTTAATCAGAGGAAAGCAATTGTCAGACAAACCATGTTACCAAGCTAAAAAGCTTTGGAAATTCCTTTTTTTTGTGTCTGCTGTTGAGCATGAAGGAAAAAAAAAGAAACAAAAAACTTTAAACTGATTTCCTGCTTATGGTGAAAAAGTTTTAATTTAATTTTGCTTTTGGGGGGGTTTGAAGCTTCCCCTCCCCTCCCCCCCCCCCCCCATTCGCTCCTTTCCTTCTCTGAGACAGGTGCTTTCACTAGTTTTACTTGGGGGGGGGGGGGGGTCATTCTCGTTTCTATTTGAGTTAAGGTGTAGAAACCCTGCCCAACAGTAAGGACGGTTGCTGTAAGCCAGGACTGTTGCTGTAAGCCCGGCCTGTAGAGTGTGAACTTGTGGCAGAATCAGCCACTCATGGGTTACAGTGGTGTAAAGGAGTTACAGGCTCATAAGAATGATAAATACATGCCGACGTTAACCTCTTTTCTTCTAAGTTCCTATTCTGAGCTTTCTTATAAAAAATAACCTGAGGTGGGAAAATATTTAAAAAATGTGGATGGCACGCAAAAATGTTTAGGAGTCAGAGAAATTACTACATAGCCACCTTCGGGAGCTCAAGGAAAGTACAGGGGAGATAAAATTTCAAACATGGGACCTGCTTATCTATGTGTGCTAACATACGTTATTACTCAGAAGGTTCCATTAATCTCAGTGAGGCCTAGTATCTAACAAAGTGTGTTTAATGTATGTTAGTGCAAGTTGATAAATAGGTTCAGTGGTGACTTGACAATAAAATTGTTGAATGATAGATGGCATTGCAGGCTTGTTATTTGTACTTTTGTAATTCTAAACAATGCAATTAGGAAATTTTGGAATATTCAGAGTCCAATCAGCAGACTTGGGTAGGAACAGGGAGATTCTGGACTCCCTTCAAGGGGCTACCCTCAAACAAATGATGATGAAAACCACGAGGGAAGGGGCAATACTGATTCTGGCACTAACAAAAAGAGACAATGAATCTAATATCTGGGAGGTGTCCCCTTTAGCACCAGTGACTGACAGCATGGTTTGATATTCCCACCGAGGCAGTAAAGGGCCTCATCTATCTTTCTATGTAAAAAGGCTTGTGCCGGTTTATTGGTCACAGCCCTGTCTGTGGCCACCAGACGGTGCCCAGACCAGTGGAAGGTGCATTGTGCAAAGACACTATGCTTTGTCTACAAAGCACTGTTACAAACACACAGCCACATGCACACACATACAAGCAGAGATAAAACTCACACAGGCAGATGCTCCCATGCACACCCACTGGTCAATAATAACCTGTGTGTGCCTGAAAACCTGGGCAACACCAGGTAATGTTTGCTAATATGCTCTTTTTGTGAAGCTCTGTCTCTCATGCTCCTACACACAGGGTCAGACAGGAACAGGCACGCGCATAAATCCACACAAGTTTGCACAGGCTCACAAATGTGCATACACTGGCCCGCGCACACACACACACACACACACACACACACACAGGTACAGGCAGACACACATACACAAACAGCCCTCCCAAATACACAGGAACAGGACCCCCCTCCCCCGGCCAGGCAGGAAAAGCACACACACACAAAACACAGACAGTCAAACATACAGGCAGAGATACCTACACATTCACAGAGGTGCGCGCGAGCACACACACACACACACACACAGACATACACACAATCTGTTAAAGACCAGACTACTCGAGCAACGCCAGGCACTTTTCATTAGTTTTTCAAAATATGAATTCAAGAAAGCATGGGATAAATACAGGGGATCTCTAAGGGAGTGATGGAAATTGTAAAGCTAAATTCATTAGATGGATGGGCAAACTAGATGGGCCATATGGTGTTTTTCTGCTGTCATTTCTGTATACTGATTTTGGTAGAATGGGGAAGTTCCTAAATGAGGCTTTAGCAGAGTGGGAGAAAGTGGGTGACATAGAAGAACGGTGGGCTAAACGAAAAGGAGCTACAGCAAGGGTGACTGATCTTTATGTCAGGAAAGTTAATAAAAGAAACAGAAAATACATCCAGTATGGTTTTCCAAAGAGGGGGCTGAAAAAGTAAGGTCCAAAATATTAGCATTCAAAAAAAGGATCACAAAAAAACAAAAATTTAAAAAAAAAACCCCACAGGAAAGAATAACCAGTTAAGCTGAAAAAAGTAGGAAAAGAAGTCAGAATGGCCAAAAGGCAAATGGAAGAAAAGACAGCAAAAGAAGTAAAATGTAGCAACAAAACTTTCTTCAGATATGTCAGTGTAAGAAGAAGACCAGAGGTGGAATTCTAAGATTCAGAGGAGATAAGGAGCAATGAGAAAAAAAAAAAAAAGAGAGAGAGAGAGAGAGAGAGAAGGTGAAATGTAATCCCTGCTAATTTCCTTGTCTTGAGTCCTAGCAGACCAGTCTGAACTCTTGAAATATCACTCTTTGCACAAAGAGAGAAGCAGATAAATGATGGCTACACCAGACAAAGCAATAGGAGCAGCAGTCCCCGCTCCATGGCTCTATTTTCTTTCAGTGCTCTCCACTTTCCGTGTTTTGTTTTTTTGAAACGCTGAACAACGAGCAAACCCCTCAGGGTGCGTGGATGCACTTCACTAGGCTTTTTTTTTTTGTTTCCTGAACCCTTCCTTTCTCCCTCCTTATTCTGGAAGGGGGGGGGGGATCTAGCCTGGTCTGCTAGCATTCGAGGAAAGGAAATCAAGAGGTAGGATTAAATTTCACCTGCCTTTTTGTCCTGCCGAACAGTCTGAACTTTTGAAATGTGTCACAGCAGTACTATGCCAGAGCAGTATGGACTCTATAGCTGTCAGCAATTTCCTGCTAAATCTCTAGTTCTCCCTTGATTGAAGACCAACTTTGTTATGTTTTTCAAAGGAATGCAACAATGGCCAGGTCGCTGCCTTGCACATCTCCTGTGGGGAAGCTGCCCTCTTCTCTCCCTAGGTCGAAGACTATGCTCTGGTAGAATGTGTTTTCAATTCCGATGGTACCTGCTTTCCTTGTCCATGATAGATGCTTGGGATGCAGAATGCTCTCTCCTTTGGCCACCAATCAGCATAAACAACCTGTCTGATTCTGTAAAATCATTTGTGACTTTCAGGTATCTCATGAGCATCCTCCTACTATTCAGGAGAGGCAAGCTTCTCTCTCTGCATTCCTCCTTTGTGAATGCAGGGAATAATATTTCCTGATTCATATGAAATTCTGATACCACTTTTGGAAGGAAGATGGGACCAGGTGGATCATGACTCTATCCTTTTGGAACACCAGGTAGGGTCTCTCACGCTAGAGCATACAACTCCAAGATTCTTCTTGCAGGGCATATTGCTACCGAAAAAAAAACAGTTTTTAATGTTACATCCTTCACGGATGCCTCTTTCAGCGACTCAAAGAAAGCCTTCCCCAGAGCCTTCAGAACCAGATTCAGATCCCATGCTGGCACTATTTGGCATACTGGGGGGGCATACATGTCTCACTATCATCAGAAAGTGTGCCATGTCTGGATGGGATCCTACTGAGGTCCTCTCTACCTGGCCTCTAGAACAGGCCAGCACTAGTCCTTTCTCTAGTTCTTCCTGGAGAAATTCTAGAATTGCCCCTATACTTGTCTTAGAGGGTGTGATGTTTTTCCTGTTACACCATGCCTCAAAGACCTTCCATACTCTTCCATATGCTATGGAAGTGGAGCTCTTCTTTGCCTTCAACAGGGTCTCGACCACTGTGTCCGAATAGCCTCCGGCCTAGCCAGACTGTAAAACAGTAAGGAACAAAGTCTTCCATGACTGCAGGTTCCTGGTACAGGAGGTCCCCCGATTCCTTTCAATCTGATGGGACCTTCCCTTCTCAATTTTATAAGGTGCCCATACCATGGGCGCTTAGACCAATCTGGAACCATCAGAAATACCCATCCACCTTTGGCACAAAATTCTCCAGAGCACCCTTCCTATCATTGGTCAAGGGGGAAAGGCATAAAGCAACTTGTCCGTTGGCCACTTCTGCATTAGCGTATCTATGCCTTCTGAGTCTTGCAACCTGGTTCAGCTGAAAAACTTCCTGGCTTTGGAATTTCCCTAGTTGCTATTAAATTCCAGCAGGGTCTTCCCCAAGCCTGCACTATTTCCACAAATGCTTCCACTGTGAGCTCCCACTCACCAGGGTCCAGCATGTACCTGCTGAGATAATTCACCTGACGACTGTCTTTCCCTGCTATGTGCATTGCTGATAAAGCTCCCTGATGTGCTTCCACCCAATTCATTAGGGCCTTCACTTCTTTCTGCAGCTGGGGGGGGGGGGGGGAGGGGGCGCTCTGGATGCCTCCTTTGCTTGTTTACATATGCTACTGCCAAAGGGCTATCTGACAGCACCCTTACCGCTCCCCCTTTTAACCTGGGAAGAAACCTCCTGAGCACCAGTCTGGAGGGGAGGTGGGAGAACACACAAACTTTATCCTCTCCTTATATACAAAGACACAAACTCTTCTAACCTCTTTTCTCACTCCCCTCTGCCATTTCTCTCTCATTCACCCCTCCCCTCCTAGTCAGTCACCCTTCCACTCAATCCCTTCCTTTCTGCTCACTCCCCTGCCTCTGTCATTCATCCCCTCCCCTCTTCCCTTGCCTGTCAATCACCCCCTCCTTACCTCATTCACCACTCCTTCCCACCCGTCACTCACCCACTCCTTCTGTCTTTCCCTCAGTCACTCACCCCTTCCTATCACTCACTCACCCATCCTTCCCACTCATTCTCTTCCTTTGGTAATACACTCTACTTCCCCCCATTCATTCTGCACTCACCCCTTTCCTTTCCCTACACAACCCAACCCAGTGACTCACCCTTCCTACCGGCTTTGTGTCTTCTTCTTGCTGGCTGGGTGGTGGAAGCCTGCTGCAGGGCCTCTTCTTGCTGGCGGGGGAACCCTGTCAACATGTCACCCATGTGCCACAGTTCCAGCCTTCTTCTTGGTGGCAGAATTTATTTTTTTTTAGTGTATTTCATGCCTTTTCATTGTAGCTCAAGGTGAATTACATCCAGGTACACTAGGCATTGTGGGAAATCCACCAGCGTGTCATTCTTGCACCACGGGCCTCATACAATATACATTTTAGAGAGAGAGAGGCAAGCCGGAATAAAAATGGTGATGGGCCAGATTTGGCCCATGGGCTGTAGCTTGCCCATAGTTGTATTAGGAAAGCCTCTATTTCCAACATCAGCGATGGATGTGGTGGCCAAGATTCTTGTGTTGTGCCATATATGAAATTGAGCCACCTGTATATTTGTGGTAGAGATCTCCTAGACAAGAGTACTGCTATACTGATGGGGCAGAGATGAAACCTTTGTGCTGGGTATGTGAGATTCACTTTCTCCCACTGCTACCCTTCATGTCCTGGGTTGCTGTAAACAGCACAGAGGCTGCAGTACTGAGCCTCTTGAGTAAGAAAAAAGTGGGTTATACAATCAGAGCAGTCAATGATGCATCTTTATGGGAAAGGTAATAAACATAGAGAAGTGATGCAGAAAGATTATACAGGCTATCTAGTCTGCCCATCCACACCAACTACTCAGCTTTAAAATCCCTACCATGATATTTAAGCAATTATGGGGATGGCAGCATAGATGGAAATGACTCGCTCTTTTCTGGTTTGATGCACATTAGCCTTCCATTACCACATAGCTTCATGCTTTCTGAAGTTTTCTGAAGGAGATAAGTAAAGTTTTCTATGCGCTTTCATTCTGCTTTTCTCCCCGTTGATTCCTGAAGAGCAGGTAAGCATAAATATTTCAGAGTATATTTAAGAAAGTCCAAGTGATGACTGGACAGGTGTTTTTATCTTGTTGTCCCTTGTTTTGTGCTACCAAGCTATAATCATGTTACATGTGCACTATTCCAGATGTTGCCAACATCAAGAGAGTGACTTTGTATGTCTGAAACTGGACAGTGAGACGAGCATGTTTTCTGCTTTAGGATGGAGGGTCAGCCTACAAGACCATGAGAAAGGGTTTACTTGGGTTTCTGTGAGATGCGTAGTTTCTTGTGGATGGTTTTTTTAAAACATGCATTCAATGATTTTTTTTTCTATCTATTTTAGTGCTATTGTAACATATGTTGGGTAGAGTCTGTAGATTATAGAAAGGCATTACCTGAGAACAAAATCTGAACCCATTGATAGTAGTGAATGAGGTCTCGTTTCTTGTTAGGAAACGGCTCTATGGTACATCTTATCCCTGCTACGTTGATTTTGATAATACTTCATAATTTTTCAGAACTATTTGATTTGGTTTGAATAAATTCAGTAAACTACTGAAAAAAAAAATGTCATGGAAGGTTAAAGTCTGTACCATTAGGAATTACTTTAGGAAAATTAGGTATTTCGGATTCTACCAAATGGAAAAGAGTGAGTGTGTACTAAACTAGTGTTTCCCCAACTGGTGTGCCACGAGAAGAGCCAGGCACGAAAACACAGTCTTTTGTTTTTCTCCCTTCCTGGCCTGCAGGATGTCCTGTCAGCAGAGGGAGTAGGAGAGCAGCGCCTATTTGCTGTGCTGCTTCCCTCTCTGCTAGCTTTCTCTTGCAAGATACGCTGGCCTCGTGCTGTTACTATTGCAGAAGAGGAAGCAGCAGCAGTGGGTAAATGCTGCTCAGGCTTGTCCTGGCTCGGGGGGAATTAATGTGCCATAGGGTGTGGAGGAGAGGGAAGGTAAGGTGAAGATGCCAGGGAGGGGAGGGAAGGTAATGATAACAAGGGCTAGAGGAGCTGGGTGGCTGGACAATATACCAGAAGGGTAGAAGGAGAGGTAAGGGATGAAGGTCATAATGCCAGGAGATAGGGAAGATTAAGATGATGGTGGTAGCAGAGGGTGGAGGGAAGAGAAAGTGACGGTGGCAATGATGCCAAGTGGGTAGAGAGAGAAGGTGGTGATGATGCCAGGGGATAGAGGGAGGTAATGATGCCAGGGGAGAGGGAAAAGAATGTGAGGTTGCCAGGGAGTGAAGGGATAAAAAAGAAAAAGTGGCGATAATGCCAGTGGGAGGAGGTGGAAACAAGGTTATGTCCAGAGAAAGGGAAGAAGTGGTGGTGTTAATGATGCCAGAAGGGTGAAGGGAGCAGAAAGAGGTGGTGGTGATATATGGGTGGGTGGAGAGGGAATGTGGTGATGATGCCACAAAGAGGTGGAAGGAGAGGGATGGTGATTATACCGGGTTGGACGGGGGAGACAGAATCAAAGAGAAAGTAATGATGCCAGGGTGGTGGGGAAGAAGGAAGAGAGGATAAGGTGATGATGCTAGGGGGTTGAAGGAAGAGAAGGTGATGGTGTCAGTGGTGGGGTGACAGGGAAGAGAAGATGATTGTGAAGGTGGTGGTGTGCCATTATGAAATGAACCATGTGCCAAGTGTGCCACAACACAAAAAAGGTTGGGAATCGCTGTACTAGACTAGAAAAAGCACAGTTGCTTACCTATAACAGATGTTCTTCTAGGACAGCAGGGTGTTAGTCCTCACACACGGGTGACATCGGCATGGAAAATTTATGTCAAGGTTTCTGGAACTTTGACTGAGTATACTCAGCATGCCCTATTCCACACATGCGGGATCTCTCTTCAGTCTCGTAACATAGAATTATGACAACAAAAAATTGGAGAAACCCAACTCCAAGGGGTGGCAGAAGGGTTTCGTGAGGACTAATATCCTGCTGTCCTAGGAGAACACCTGTTACATGTAAGCAACTCTGCTTTCTCCTAGGACAAGTAGGGTGGCAGTCCTCACACATGGGTGAATCCCTAGCTACAGGCTGCTCCCTAACACAAAAGAGGACCAACAAGCACAAACCAGGTGCCAATGGGCACAACAACCACAGTGCTGTTAGTAACAGAGAGGGAGTCAGCCTGAACCCAAACAATGGGCCCTAGGCAGGGAGAGTTGGGTTTAACACCTCAAAGAGATTCCGAAGGACAAGCTGGCCGAGCCTACTGTCTTGTCGGCCATCCATCCACGGGAACTGCTCGCAAGTGGGCCACTGACATAGCTATGGCTCTGACAGAATGAGCCTTGACATGACCCTCCAAGTGCAGTCCCACCTAGACACAACAGAAGGAGATTCAGTCTGCTAGCCAACTGGATAGCATCTATTTGGCATTGGCAATTCCCAGCCTATTCTATGAACTATGTCTGCTCCAGATAGGCGGCTATGGGGCTGTCCATAAAGGATGTTACGTTTTTTCTTGAATTTGTCTTCCCACCTTCCCCATCACAAAGTGTCACAAATTTCTTGACACCCCCCCCCCCCCCCAAAGTAAGTATGTCACAAAATCTATGCCCTCCCCTCCCCCCCACTTGGAACAGTTTTGATAAAGAGAGAAATTACTTTTTATTTGTGTACCACATTTAAGGTATATCACAAACTCTGTGTCATCAAACTAGTATTTGACATATGAAATCATAAATCAGTTCTCTTTCCATGGGCAATTTAAGTGCTATGTAAGTGAAATAACAGGAAGAACTGTCTTTTTTTCATTTGCAGTTGTGTCAATGTGTTCTTCATTTAACCATTCTAAGTCTTCATTTTCCTGACATGCAATTATTGCCATAAGCTCCCCTTGATATTTTGCAGCAATTGATGGGTCTTATCTTTTTCAGTAAAAACAAAATCACAGGCTGCATTGTGCACAGATTGATGTTTCTTTGCCATCACAACAGAGGCAGAATATAAACCACAGGTCTTACATATTCGACTTCCAAGAGAATCATGGGTGGAAGGACAAAAAGCATCATATGAAAGCTGTGAGTATTTCTCAAACTCTACTGGAAGAACAATTTTATCCTTAAGCAACTGAGTGACAAACAGACTTGGAAAGTTTGGCTCATCTTCACCAATCGTCCCGAAACAACTTTCAGCAGATCACTTCTGAATCTTGAGCAGCAATTATCTGTACACTTGAAAATCTGCAAAAAATACTGGCTTGTACGGACATATGTGGCAAACCAATCAGAGGATTTGCCTAGCAAAGCACTGATTTCCAGTTCTGACATGTCAGGTTGAATATACTCTGACACAGTTGGGTATCCATCAAAAATTACATTTGATCATATTTCTGCAAGCACTATACCTGCATGCCCAAAGTTTAATTTCTCCAAGTCGATGTCAATTGTGTGACCTTGGGAATCTAGATGAGTTCCAAAGTAATCATGTAGTAATATTACAACCGCCAGCTCCTTTAATAGCTGTGCCATTCGTCGCTCCACCCTGTTAAACGTACTGCAACCTGGTGCATTTGTTGCAACATATATAGCGTCCAAGTTATGTTTCAAAAAGTGGTGAACTGATACATCAATGACCTTTTAGTACCTTGGATTTTCATCCGGACCTCCATCCACAATGGAAAAAAACAAACCGGTTTAACATTTTCAGTCTTTGTAATACTATCAAACTCAGGCAGCTGTAGTAGACATTCAAAGTCCAGACCATGACTATAAGCAGTTGAGCGTGAGTGTTTACCAGATTGTATGGCAACATCAGTGGGACCAACATAACCAACAGCATCTGGTCTCCCAAGAGCATTTGGTTTTATGACAATTCCAGCAACAACTGAGGGAATTTGTTTCATGTGCTCTGCAATGACAAAATCATGATCAGGCAAACGAATCCTGTAGTCAACATGCATCACCATGACAGCCTGTTTGTTTGTAGCAGTAAGTCCTATTGGTACTCGTGCTTTGTCATCCTAACTTAAAAAACAGACTTGCCTTGAACAAAGAAGTGATGACAACTTCTCAAGATGATATATTGTTTCAGTGATGAGCATGTTTATCATTCTGGGCTCTAATCAACCAAACTGGAACAGTGTTGACATGACATTTTCCTTCAATAGAGTAGCTATGTTTTGGAAGCAAGCATAAATAGACTGAGCTTCTCGAGAGCAAAAAGCCATTCTTATTCAATTCATCTGTGAATTCACTGAGAGCTTTTATGCTGCGATAAATATCTTCCTGATTTCTTGCATGAGCTGTTGAACCATAACAAGCTATATCAATTATATTTTTCAAGAGCTCTGGCTGGTTTTCCTTGAATCGTGGGCGGCCTGTCTTCTCTCTCTTCTGAAGAATATTCTTAGCATCAGGATACTGTTTACACAGTTCAGCCATTCTTAATTTTTGTTTTTCACGGCTATGCTGCTTGCGATTCTGTTCTGAGACTTTTAAATGTAGCTGTGTTTCCAGTTTTGTCTTCTTATTCTCACACTCCTTTAATTGATCTGACTGTTCAGAGGACAGAAGACCTGCCAATTTTAAATTGTATATGCCAGTCAATTCATTATTCAAGATATCAAGTTCAGTTTGTAGCTTATCTTGTGCAGATGTTTTGTAATGGGTGCTTCTAGCTGATGAAGATGCTTGAAGCTCAGGCACAACCGCTTCAGACACAGATTGGGTATCTTCATCTTTGACCTCTGTTGGCAATGCTATTGAGCTAACTTCCACTAGAGCATTTGTGTCTGTGGAAACTGTAGAAGTCTTTCTTTCCAGTTTTGCAAACACTGTTAACGTTCCTTTCTTCTTGTGAGCAATGGCCTTGTGTTTTCAAAGAAGATCTTCAACTCTAGTTTGTAAGCCTGGTTCATTTTTCATATTGTTCCAAAGCTCCACCACCTCTTTTTGGAGCACAGCCTCGGATCTGTCAGGATATGTTTCCAGAAGTGATTTGAAGAGCGACTGGAATAGCTTGTCCTTATCCATTGTATCTAAAAATTTGTAAAATTTAAAGGTAAAAGGATTGGAAATTAATGTGTTATGTCATGTATAAACAGTGAAAAAATGCTATAGATACTTAATTAGGAAAAATTTGCATTATCTCTCAAACCAAAATCAATATTAAATATATGTAAAAATGTGACATCACAGTGCCTTTAACCCCCCCCCCCCCCCTCATCCCGTCACAAGGCTCTTTGCAATCCAAACTGTGCAGTGTTCGTTCGGACAATTGACTGGTTAAGATGTAAATCCGTTATCATCTTAGGCAGGAACTTAAGATGTGTATGCAAAGACTATCCTATTATGATAAAATTTGGTATAAGGTGGATAAGTCACTAAGGCCTGGAGCTCGTGGACCCTGCGCACCAAAGTGACCGCTGCCAAAAATATGACCTTCCAAGTTAGGTACTTCAGGTCACAGGAGCACAGTGGCTCAAAAGGAGCTTTCATCAGCTGAGCTAGCACCACTTTGAGGTCTCAAGACATGGCAAAAGGCCTTAAGGGAGGCTTTAATTGAAGCAGGCCCTCCATGAAGCGTACAGCTATAGGCTGTACAAAAATGGGCGTACCATCTATACCTCAGTGGTATGCGCTAGTTGCACTAAGATGAACTCTAATGGAGTTGGTCTTCAAGCCAGCCTCTGATAGTTATAGAAGGTAGTCAAGCAGTCTTTGTGTGGGGCAGGAGAATGGATCTAGGGCCTTCTGCTCACACCACACAGAAAACCTCCTCCACTTCAGTTCAAAGGACTTTCTAGTGGAAGGGTTTCTGGAAGTCACCAGGACTGAGACGCATCCTCAGAGAGATTGAGCTGCAGAATTAACCTGTTAACATCCAGGCTGTAAGCGACAGAGCCTGGAGGTTGGGATGCAACAGCCTGCCCTGATCTTGCGTGATGAGATCTGGGGAAGTCCCCAGACTAATCGGTTTCCAGATATACAACTCCCAAAGGAGTGGAAACGATATCTGTCTCGGCCAATGCAGGGCTATGATACTCATAGTCCCTCAGTCCTCGTGAAGCTTCAAGTGAGTCTTTGTGACTAGAGGAATCTGAGGACATGCATACAGAAGACCTCTGCCCCAATGTTGGGCAAAGGTATCAGAGACTGGTTTGCCGTCTGAATTGTTCAGGGAGCAGAACTGTGTCATCTTCCTGTTGCAGGGGGAAGTGAACAAGTCCACATCTGGGTTTCACCTGAGGTGTAAGATCCAGTTCATTACCTCCTGGTCCAAAGACCACTTGTGGGGGGTCTGAAGGCATGACTCAAGTCTATCTGCTATCACATTCTCCATTCCAGCCACCTACATAGCCCTGAGTACCAGCCCATGGGACAGGCCCCAGGACCAGGATGTATGACCCTGTGCCTCCCTGCTTGTTCACATACCACATTGCAACTTGGTTGTCTGTTTGTATCAGTCAATTTTGTTGGACAGGCGATCACTAAAAGCCCATAGCATGTACCTGATTGCCCAGAGCTCCAGGAAGTTAATCTGGCACTGTGCTTTCTAGGCTCTGGGTGCTGATCCCCAAGGTGGATGCATCTGTGGTTAGGAAAATTTGGTTAGGGGGATTTTGGAAATATTCCCCATTCCAAATTCAAGAGAACCAGCTACCAGGACAAAGAGTCCTGGAGAGACAGAGTGACTCGGATGCATGCCCGGAGGCTCTACACACATGTAATGTACATAGGTAGTAATATGGACGGTTGCGGACATGTGGCCCAACAGCCTCAACATATGCCAAGCTGAAACCTACTGGCTCTGTTGAATCACCGCCACTGACGCCAAGGTGACTGGCCTGTAACATGGTAGGAAGGCTCCTGCCCGAGCCGTGTCTAGCAGGGCTCCTATGAGGTCCAACTGAGATGACGGGCTCAAATGGGACTTTGAATAGTTGATGACGAACCAAAGTGACTCCAACACCCAGATGGTCAAGCACAAGGCCCGATCGGCTTCAATCTGAGAGGTGTGCTTGACCAGCCAATCATCCAAATATGGGAGTACGTTTTCCCGGTCTGCGGAGGTGCGCCCCCACCATGGCCAGATGCTTTGTGAAAACACATGGGACCTACGCTAGCCTGAACAGCAATACTCTGTACTGGAAGTGCTGTTTGCCCACCACAAATCTGAGATACTTTCTGTGACCTGGGAAGATCTCGATGTGAGTATGTGTGTCCTTTAAATTGAGGGAGCATAGCCAGTCCCCTTTTTGCAAGAGGGGAATCAGGGAGCCCAAGGAATCAGGGAGCCCATCTTGAACTTTTCTTATTTGAGAAACTTGTTCAAGGTCCTCAGGTCTAGGATGGGACGGAGTCCCCCTGTTCTCTTTGGAATCAGGAAGTACTGGGAGTAGAATCCCTGCCCTCTTTGCCTTGGTGGGACAGGTTCAACCGCTCTGGCCATTAAGACAGCGGAGACCTGTCCGCTCATCAACACTACAAGAGGTGTCCCTCAGGGCTCTTCTCTGTCCCCTACACTATTCAACCTATACCTTCTCCCCCTTTGCCAGCTGCTTACGAATCTCAAACTCAAACACTATCTTTACGCCGACGATGTCCAAATCCTGATCCCTATAACCGAATCCCTTACAAAAACACTGAAATTCTGGGACAACTGCCTCCAAGCAATCAACGACCTTCTTACTTCCTTAAATCTTGTGCTCAACACGTCCAAGACAGAAATGCTCCTCATATCTCTCAACCACAATGATAACCTACACACAAGTCATTCCAACACCCTGGTCAATCAAGCAAGAGACCTCGGAGTTATAATTGATAACCAGCTAAATCTAAAAAAGTTTATCACCAACACAACCAAAGACTGCTTTTTCAAACTTCAGGTACTAAAAAGACTCAAACCGCTACTGTTTTTTCAAGACTTCAGATCGGTACTACAGGCCATTATATTCTCCAAATTAGACTACTGCAATTCCATTCTACTAGGCCTTCCCGCTTCCTCCACCAAACCGCTCCAGATGCTACAAAATTCGGCTGCCAGAATTTTAACAAACTCCAACAGACGAGACCACATCACACCTATCCTGAAAAACCTACATTGGCTCCCAGTAAACTTCAGAATTCTACACAAGTGTCTCACCATCATCCATAAAGCTATCTACAATAGAACTCCCATCGATTTACACAACCCTCTCATGTTACACCTCTCTTCCAGACCCATCAGAGAAGCATACAAAGGTACGCTACACCCCCCCCAGCTAAATTCACACACCTCTCATCCACTAAAGATCGAGTCTTCTCAACAGCAGCGCCAACCATTTGGAATAACATGCCCCCAGACCTTAGACAAGAACCCTGCACGCTGACATTCAGAAAGAAACTCAAGACTTGGCTATTTCTACAAGCCTTCCCTGATCTATGACATCCCCTGCTGCTACAACTCACCATGGTCCACCAAATGATGTTCCCCACCCCCAACATGGTTTCCGACGTTATATTAATCAGTCCTGATTGTTATGAACAAACACCATTCAGTCAGGAACCATATGATATGCTACAGCCATAAGTATAGGATACCGTGTATATATTTGATAACATTCAATCCGGAGTACAAGCGTATATTGTAGTCCTAAGCAGATGTCCAGATATTATTTATTTTGAGACTAATAATTATTTATTTCTATGTCAGCCATTCCTCTGGCTTTTCCTCCTCCCAGTTCAAGTATCCCTGTTTTATTGTAACTTTCTCTCTTCGCCTATGGTTCACTGTTAATTTTTAATGTTAATGCCTACTGTTTATGTTATTGCACCGCTGTTTATTGTAAACAGATACGATATGATTGGTATCATGAGTGTCGGTATAAAAAAGCCCTAAATAAATAAACAGAACCTCCTGATGTGCTACTGGCTCCCTAAACAGGAACAGGTGGCAGTTAGGCAGGACACCCAATAGGTTTAATTGGTACCCTTGACAGTCAGTCAATGGACAGAACCCACTGGTCCGAGGTTATACTAGGCCACTGATTTGCAAAAAACCATAGCCTACCCCCGACTGGGGGGGTCCAGCATCTCGGGTACAGGTGGCTGGCTCATGCTCTCTATGATCCAGTCAAAACCCTGTCCCAGGATTTGGCTGAGGAGCTGGCTAGGATGGCCACGGGAGTTCAAGCTCTGTGAACTGGAACAAGGGGCCGAAGGATAGTACTTCCTCTGGTGGTGGAAAGACTTCCTCTAACTCGCAGACCTCCTGGCTGAGGAGGCACGTCTGACGTGCTGGTGAACAAGCTGCTGAAGAATCTCACACCAATCCTGCAACTGGGAGATTCTCTCATGTGCACGGCAAGTTAGCGAGTCTTTCCTCTATCTCCGGTCGGAGATCAGAGGCCTGCAGCCATGCATTTCTGCAGGTGCCAATTCCTGCTGCAAAGACTCTCTATGGCGTCTTCAAAACATCGTAGGTTGAACGAACCTCATGTTTTCCACACTCCAGACCCTGACGCGTCATCGATAAGAAGGGGTCTTGCTGCTGTTGAGGCAGTCATTCGGCAACCTCTTGCACCTGCTTCCAGAGGTTGCGTGAGTATTGGCAAATGTTGAGCTGGTAAGAGGCAATGCAGGCAAATGCATCCATCGCTCTATGATCCTTACCTGGGGTCACTGAGGTGTGGGTTCGAGCTCGCTTGGCCTTCTTAGAGTAGATTCAATCACTACTGATTGATGCGACGGCTGACGCCTCTCAAATCCAGTAGCCTGTTGGACAAGGTAAACCCCATCCGCCTTCCTGCTGATGGGAGGTACTGTGAGGGGGTGCTCCCAGATCCTCAACTGCAACTTCTGAAAGATGTCGTGCACTGGGACCGCCATTAACTCTTTAGGAGCCTCCACGAACCGGAGGATTTCCAGCATCTATGTCTGGCATCCTCCTCTGTCATTAACTGAAAAGGGATGGCTACTGCCATCGCCCGTACAAAACCTGGGAAGGTCAAGTCCTCCAGAGGAGACCTCCTTCGTTCAACTGGAGGAGACGGTTCTGAAGGAAGACCCTCCGAGTCCTGGGAAGATTCTGTGGTGTTGTTCCCCCAGGGGTAATACGGGGTCTCACCCTCACTATAGTCCTCAGGGAATGGTGTCCTGCCTTCATTGAGAGGCATAAGCATTGGTAGTGCCGGCAAAACTGGATTGCGGGGGGGGGGTGCTGTAGGCCTCGATGGAGCTTCCTCCTTGGAGGAACCGGCAATGACCGCTATATCGGTCAAGGGAACCATCATTACCCCACTGGGCATTGATGTCCTCCCGGGAACCGGTGCTAACTAGGTCAGTAACACACAGATAAGCACGTTAAGCCATTACAGCAACAGTTCCAGCAGAGCGCGTGCTGGCACAGACACAATTGGTGCCACTCGTTCGATGCCCTGCAACACCCACTGCACTGCCAGTAGACCCTGCACTCTAGCTCCTCCTTGAAAGTTGCTGATGCCAAAACCAACTGAGGTAGGAGTGGCGGCCAAATCTTCCTTGGATCCCAGAGGTGGATCGGCGATGACACCAGGACTGATGGAGACCATCGCGGACCTTGGCTTGAGAGACGATGGGCACTCCTTGCCACGGGGTCGCTTCTGGGGCAACTTGGCATGAGCCAGCGCCTTCCTGAGCCCAGCATCGTGCATCGAAGGTGACCAGTGCCAATACTTTCTTGGCTTCCCTCAGTGCTCGGCCTGGTCTTTCTGCAGTGCCAAGGTCGATGATGAAGAACCCGATGTCCTCGATCGGGAAGAGACCGATAGATCAGTTGATGAAACAGACATCCCCGCCGATGCTGATGGCTTGGTATCCATCGGTCCGGCTCCCGGGTCGATCGGTGTAGATATCGCAGATGCTGATGGCTCGGATTTCCTCGACCCGAAGAGTTTCTCCATCTTGTCAAGCCAAGTGCGCATCCCTTAGGGGTCATCTGAGTGCACATGCGGCAACCCCAGACTGTGCGATGCCCCCAGGCAGATGACACACACCTCGTGGAGGTCCATGATGGCCATGGTCCACGGACACTGGGGGCACCGATGTAAACCGGATGAGGCCATGATGAATGAAAAGAAAGAGGAAAAAAACAAGAGATGATGACAGCAGGTGGTCACCGAAGCACCACCGTCATGGGGGGGACGGGACGGAAGTGAAATTAAACTTACTGAACTGCTGAAAACCCTGACTGGGGAGACTAGAGGGAACCAAGAAGGACCTGCATTCGATGAAGTCATGAGAAAACCCAAAAAGGCCGGTGGAAAAGTTTCCAAAGGCAATTTTTTAAGGAAAAGTCACAGGTTCACGCAACTGCAAGGCAAAAGCTCCTCGTAGAAAAAAAAGAGACTGAAGAGGGACTGTGCTTGGACGCGTGGGATAGGGCTTGCTGGGCTATAAGTTTTCCGTACCCAGGCTCCATCCGATGATGTCACCCATGCGTGAGAACTACCATCCTGCTTGTCCTAAGAAAATGTTGAGATCCTATCTGCTTGGTGATTTTTTTCCCCAATAAAATCACATTTTCAGCCTCCGTGTTTATGATTTGGCTACCATGGCCCCTAATCATGGCTCCATCCAAAGCCCCTTTGATCCCTTCACACCCCAATAGCCCCGCCAATATCATTTGCATCCTACACCCGCTCCTATCTGCTCACGCCACTTGCATCCATGGTGATCCCCTCGTGCACGCTCCACACCCAATCAAATCTCCTCACTTTCACAATGGCACTCTCTCCCATCCCCCAGTTACTTTCTTCTTTCACTCCCCCCACCTCCATGAACCCTCAGTCCACCCAGCCCCGAGATCTTCTCACTCACCATCCCTCATTTATTTTCTCCTGACATTCTCTCCCATCTACTCACTTTCTCCCTTCACACCCTCTCCTTTTACCATGATCCCTTCACTCACACTCTCTTCCACTCACCCCACATCCCCTACTCTTCCCCCGCTTGACCCGCTCACTCTCCCGGGTTTACTTCCCTTCCCCCCACTCCCCTTATTGCAGGTATCCCTTTTGCACTCGCCACCACCATCTCCTTACTCACCTTTAGTCAATCCCTCAATCTTTTGATCACTCCCCTTTCATCCCCTTGAGCAAAGCCCCACTCTCTTCCTTCTCTCCCTCCCCCCGATGCGTTCACTCACGCTCTTTCCCCATAATCCCCACTCATTCCCCTTCACTCTCCCAATCATTGGCGTCAGTGAAACGGCGCATACCTCTCTGCTCCCTTCCCGGAAGAGAAGCCTCATTGGTAGCAGCTGGAAGAGTGCATGACAGTCCTTCCGGCACCACGATCCTCCCCTCCTTCACCCTCCGTACCAGATACGTTCCTCCTCCTCCTCCGCGGCCGGCGATCGGAAGCACGTGGCGAAAGCTCGCCAGTCGGGCTCTGGCCACGGAGAAGGAGGCGGGCTTTTCTTCTCTTTCCCAGCATGGAGGGTGAGAGTGGAGATCGCGGAGACGGCGGCAGCAGCGGCGGGCGGGGGAGGGACGGAATGTGTTGTCCCAGCTGCCACCAATGAGGCTTCTCTTCCAGGGTGGGAGGAGAGGATCCCACTGACGCCAGTGAAGAATGAATGAATGAGTGACTGGCAGCGAGGAGCGTGCATGGCAGTCCAATTAAGGGGCACATACTTTTTAAGACCAGTTTTTCGTCCTCTGAAGTGCTCCACGCTTCCAGGCCATGTGTTGTCTGTTTTGGGAGGGGGGATGTAGATTTATCACACTTTTACTCCAGTTTAAAGCCAGTGCCAAGATTGTTCTAAACTTAATGAAAATATGCCCATGTTTTTAGTTGGAAAATATTGGTGCCTAACTGGAGTAGTTTCTGCACAGGATTCAAGTGCCTAAAATGTGTTTGTTTTTGTTTTAGATCGAGGGAAAGAAACTGAAATGGAATATGTGTTTACTCCATTAGAATGCCTGCTTTCAACAGGTAAGTTGCTTTTTAACTAAGCTTTGAGAGCTTGATAACTGGCTGTGTAGAAATAAAGATCAATAAACAAGTTATCTTTTTTAAGTTTAGCTCATGCCCAGTTAAATTATGGGTAGCATTAACACACACTCACACTCTATCTCAAGGAACATCATTCTGCTGTAACTTAATGAAAGGAGCAGTTGGCTACAAGTGTATTATAGTCCATTAAAAAGCTAGCCTCTATAATTTGTTGATCTTTATTTCTACATATCGAAGTGGATATACAGTGACACTATTCAGGATAGGAACTGTCTGGATATCTGCAGTGTTAAAATAGCTATGCCATCTATGTATAGCAACATTTATATTTTACCACAAATGGGAGAGCATGCTGACTACAATAAGGAAGAAGAAGGCACGGTGACTTTTCTGGAATATATTCTATTTCAGGAAAGAAATGTTTTTGGTTGATTTTGAGGCAGGAAAAATGGTTTGCATGATGTGGTAGTTCCACACTTTCTCCTCCTGCTGCTGCATGAATGTAAAGTGCTACCCTTTCTAATTAGTTATCAGGACATGGGAAGGAAAGATGGAGGAAAAGGGAGATGAAAGGACTTTTTGGACACTGTGCCTGTAGGAAAACATCTTTATAGATTAATAAGGCCCAAAGAGTCCACGGGACCATTCATTGTTTTTCAGGCAATGCAACTGAAAACTTTTTTTTCCCTTGCCAAAGTAGGACCTCTTTAGAAAAATTGACTCTGGTAGCTGATCTTCATAATTTAAGATTTTGCCCTTCTATTTGTGTTAGGTTTCAACTTTGCCATAGGGAGGAGGCACTGCTGATGGACAGTATTGCCCAGACCTCTAATCTCAAACTGTTCCTTTTTTCTTTGATACTAACTGTGAATGTCTGGTAGCCAGTTCTAACTTCTTACATTGCATATTTTGTATGTTGCTACAGGCCACTGGCTTCTAACCATCAGTACCAATTTTTCCCCCTTTTATCAATAAAATTAGCAAATGTTTTAGAATGTCAGCGAATTCTGGGTCAGATGTAAGAAAGGGTTCCCCCCTCATTTTATGTCTGTTGTATAAATGCTTTTGTATCTGGCCTAGTTGAGAATTAAGAATGAATTGTACTTGTGACAATGACAGACCATATGTCATGATCGGATGGAGAAGTAACTGTAACCCATTTCTGATCCCGAAACGGATGGGCTCATCTCTGCTTGAAATTATTTTTTTTCCACTGACCTGCATAGTTTTTAAAGCATACCAAGATGTACTGATTTTCAAAAATAGCTCTGCTTTCAAAGTTTAATTCTAATCTCAGTAGGCAGGTCAAAATCATGATCACATGTCTTGTTTTCATTAGCTATTATATTGTAATTAATATTAAAGATTATTTTATTTACATAATGCCAGTGTACATAGTAACATAGTAACGATGGCAGAAAAAGACCAAATGATCCATTCAGTCTGCCCAGCAAGCTTCTTATGGTAGTAACTGCCGCTCCGTGCAGGTTACCCCCAAGCCTTTATCTCCTCTGCAGCCTATGCTATGCCCCCTCCCAATACCCCTGTTCATTGTATTTCCTTTCCTCCTTTTTAGTTCCAATGTAAACCGGCATGATGTTTGCATACTAATGCCGGTATATAAAAACCTTAAATAAATAAATAAAAAATAAATAATAGTAAAAATCAAAACCAAGCAATTGTCAAAACCACAACAAAATCACTGCTAGCAACATTTTGACAGAGTGAGCAGTCTTGCCGATAATTCATACAATGCTGCTGCTTGAACGTGCTTTGCTTTTGGACTTGGCTGTAGAAACAGTCCTGTGCTTTATCCATAATGTCTGTGACCAGTAACTTAGACCATAAAAGTCAGGGCCCAGCATTGTTGCCTGAATCCAATTCCCTTTTCTCCCCCCTTGCTGTCTAAGCGGAGAGCGATGCTGCAGTTGCATCAAAATCATGTATGCTAATTGGTTAAAGGTAGTAATTCCCATATCTTTTGTTGAGGTAGTAGCTGCTGCTCCATGTTGGTTACCCCACCATGCACCCTTTTCTTAATTTCCAACTCTAGTCTTTAGGGGGATCCACAGTGTTTCCCATGCCTCTTTGAATTTGTTTACTGCTTTTGTCTTCACCACCTCTTCCAGGAGAGCATTTCAGGCATCCACCACCCTCTCCATGAAGAAATATTTCCTGATGCTGGTTCTAAGTCATTTCCTCCCCCACCCTTGAAGTTTCATATCATGACCCCTAGTTTCACGGTTTACTTTCCCCCGGAAAAGATTTGAGAAACATGCATCATTAAAACCATTCAGGTATCTGCAGGTCTGTATCATATCTCCCCTGCACCTCCTTTCTTCAAGGGTACAAGACATTATATGACAGGTGGCTAACTCCCGTCCTTGAGCCAAATGCAAGCCTGGTTTTCAGGTTATGCACAATCGGGTAGATTTTAAAAGGTTATGCGCGTAACCCTTTAAAACCCCTCCCTGGGCGCTGAGCCTATTTTGCATAGGCTCGGCGGTGCGCGCAAGCCCCGGGACTTACGCACGTCCCGGGGCTTTGCTAGGGGTCGTGTCAGGGGGGGGGGGGGGCGGCTTGACTTTTGGGGCGTTCCAGGGGGCGTGGTTTTGGCCCGGGGGTGTTTCGGGGGCATGGCAGAGGCCTCCGAAATCGCTCCCGGGCTTGGGAATCACGCGGCGGCGGGCCAACCGGCGCGCACGAGTTACGCCTGCCTTGGGCAGACGTAACTTTCGTGATAAAGGTGGGGGGGGTGTAGATAGGGCTGGGGGGGTGGGTTAGGTAGGGGAAGGGAGGGGAAGGTGGGGGGAGGCCGAAGGAAAGTTCTCTCCGAGGCCGCTCTGATTTCGGAGCGGCCTCGGAGGGGACGGGCAGCGTGCACCCCCTTACGCGCGCCAACCCCGGAGTTTATAAGATACGCGCAGCTACGCGCGTATCTTATAAAATCCGGCGTACTTTTGTTTGCGCGGGCGTACTTTTCTAAAATCTACCTCAATATGTATGTATATCAGAGATTTGCAGACACTGCCTCCATTGTATGCAAGTCTTATCTCATGCATATTCATTGTAGATGTCCTGAAAAACTGGCTTGTTTGTGGCTCTCGAGGACCGGAGTTGGCCACCTCTGCTGAATCAGATAAACTATGAGGTAGTAAGGTTTTTTCCTAAAAGAGCTTTCAGTCTGCATTTGGTTCGTAGGCAAGCAGATACTGGGATTATAGGCTTGCTACTTCATTTCTGCCTGCAGAAAGGTACACATCCCTGTACTGCTGTCTTGGATTTATTAGGCTATATGTCATTTCATGCCACGGTTTTCGTTAGCTTTTATTTAACAACTCAACCAAGATCTTAAAATATCAGTATTTTACTGCAGATGTTTTAGCATACAAGAGATATTTAAGCTTCTGGCTAGATGACCGTGTAATCAATTATAGAATATGGCAAACCTTGAAAACAAGCATAAGTTGAAGAGAAGTTTTGAGCGCTTTCTCCCTTAAAAGAGGTATTTTGTGTCCTTTAAACTCCATTCCCTGTAGAAATATAGCTCAGTTGTTTTACTGCCAACATTACAGTTTTAACACCATGTACTGTACAAAAGAGAAACACCAACTAAATTTTATTGTGTGTGATTAAGCAAAGGTATCAGGTTCTGGCATTCATTTTGTGCAGTTATTACTCACTGAATGATATAATGTGAAATCTCAGTTAACAGTATTGTTGAAGATGCAATATATAATGCATTATTCAACAATAATATATCATTTTTAAAAGGACTTAAATAATGTGCATACTTTTTTTTTTTTTTTAGCATATTTCAGTAGCAACATTTTTATTTCTGGTTGCATGAAGTATTATAGCCCAAACCAGAAGTCCTGGAGTGGCTTATTACACTTAAAAAGTGGAAAGAAAAATAACATTATTTTCTAAGGGCTCGATTCACTTCCAAAAGTTTGGGCCTCCACAAGGTGAATAGCAGCTGAAATTTTTTTTACTGTTGTAAATGAGAGATTTGGCAGCCGTTTTGGTGTATTTTGAAAACCAAATATTTGGAGTGCATTGGAGGTGGAGCCTGGCTTTTCTCTTCATTATTAAGTTTTCTTTAGCCTGTGATCTGGGTCATGGAAGGTTATTTACTCACCTACATATGCAGCCTTTATTCGCCTCCTTGAGGTATCTACTCGTTTTAAAGTAGTAGTAAGTTCAGGAGCAGTCCCATTTGCCTATGTAGTTGCAATTCTTTTTCCTTATGGAAGGTTAAATGGAATTTAGTTTTTATTTTACTTCGATGGAAAATGATGGGCGCATGGTGGTCCGCATCATTTATTTATTACAAATGTGTTTGCTGCCAAATACTAATGACCTAAGTCCATTTGAATGAAATCAGAAGAAAGTGTCAGGAAAGAGCAGTTAAAAAAAAAAAAGAAAAAAAAAGTCCCGTTATGGAGCTGTTCTTTGCATTTTATTTTATTTTTTTTTATTGAGCTTAAATTTCACAAAATAAATATCAAATACTTAAAAATTGTATTTTAGGTGTCTAATTTGAATTGGACAGCAACAGCAGTGAAATGTGCAATACAGCTACAATTTCACCCCTTTAACTCTCCCCCCCACCCTTCCCTCTCCATATATATCGCTTGTCACATTCATAAAGTGTGTACGTTTTAGGAACAGTTCTAATTTACATTATCTATATCTTTGGAAGAGATGCGGTGGTAACCAGTCTCACATTTAGTCTCGTACCCTTTACTCGGTAGCATCATTTGTAACAAGCCGAGGTGGTTTCAGAAAACATTCTGTAATTCTTTCTGATAAAGTCATCGTACAAGGCTTGCCAGAAAGGCCGCCCAGTAATGTGAGAGAGTTCCCCTAGCAGAGAGTCCCTCTTTCGCCTTGACGAAACTGTACAAGTTGATAGCTCCTCTTCCAACCAATAAGTTGTGATACTTATTCTTGTAGGCACCAAAAAGTGCACACACAACTTTACTTGGTCACTGTTGCAAAATTCAGAAAGTTTATTATTCAATATGGTAACTCCTTGTATTAACACCACAGAATTCTGCCATAAATTTTAACTGCAATCCCCGACACGGACCCGTGTTTCGCCTGTCCGACTGCTTCGGGGGGAATTTTTAACAATATCTGTGTTACAATCAGTTATACATGTTGTCAGGAGCTTATTCTTGGCAATAATCGTTTTTTGTCCCTTATTTTTCATTCAGTAAAAGTTCTCCCCCCCCCCCCCCCATTCTGTGAGTCCTGTAGGTGTATAACTGGGTTTAGTGATATGTGAGCTTCGTTGATGGGTCCGCATGCTAGAATAATGGTGTACATATTGGGGGGGGGAGGTGGGAAGGTAGTGTTAATGAGTGCGTTGGGAAACTTGCCAAGTAGGTAGGGACTGTCAAATCTGCTTTTCAAGAGGCAAGTGTCACATTGTGTTGGAGAGGTTGCTGGACTGTCTCTTTAAAAGCAGTGAGGAAGCCCTCTTTACTATCCTAATGCCCACACAATTAAAAAAAAATGTTTAAATCTTCTAGGGTGGGGGATGGTGTGTGTGTGTGTGTGTGTGGGGGGGGGGGTGGGGGGCGGGTTTGGAGGGTAGTGGTGACTCAACATCTTTTAGGGGAAAAGTCTGTAGGTCCTGCCCATAAATTTCCAGAATTTTCTAAAAGTGACAGTTTAAACTGATATTGACCCTAATTTTAGGCTGATTAAGAAGCTGCTCCCAAGCTACAGATGAGCATTGCAAGGCTTTCCAGCCAGTGCAGCCCAAAGTGCATGCTGTGTTTTCAAGTCCCACCTTCTCACCTCACAAGCAGCCAAAGTGCCTGCTCTCTGGGGCTGTGAATGCATTTCAAGCAATCCTTGTCCACCAGCAGCACTTCCCAGCAGAGTCCCTGGTCCTGCGCAAAAGCAGAAGGGCAGTGCTGCTGAGCACGGGAGCCCCAGGTAAGCATGCTGCTGAAGGAGGAAGAAGGCTGGAGCCACCCAGTAAGGATGGATGCTGTTGCTGGGGATGAGGGGAAGAGAGGGACATGGTAGGCAGCACACTAGGGTGGAGCAGTGGTTCTCAACCTTTTTTCTTCTGGGACACACTAACGGATAATGCTTACATGCATGACGCACTGGACACTTGACCATCATGGGCTAAATATAAATGGGCATCCGCAGGAACTCGCACCCCTCCCGGGTCCCCAAACAATGGATGCAGAGGAGATTTCCCTATGCAACTCACCATATAAAAAATATAACTCTGATTCTGGTGCTATGTCAGTAACAGAAACACAAACTCCCTTAGTACCAGGTGCAATGTAAATATACAAAATCTGGAAAAAAAACAAACAAACCACTCAGCATGTGTGGCAAATCTTTCATACCACTGCAACACTAATTCCAAGAACTCAGACAGCAATATCCCTAACTGTGAAAAGGCAACTGCACCACCAGTGCTTATCCTATTAAGAATGAGAACGCAACAAATAAGACTGATACAAATCCCTACATACTAGTAAAATACCTCACCTCATTCATACATTCAGATCTGATCTTCACCAAATACAGAATAAAAGACCACAAATTATAAATGTGGAGACAAACTGGAATGGAAACCTCAAAAAGCCATTCTGCATGCAGTGCAAAACTGGACAACTAGAAACAGAAATATATTTCCCTGTACGTACCTGGATCAGTCCAGACAGTGGGTTGAGCCTCCTTTCCAGCAGATGGAGACAGAGAAAAACTCGAAGGGTATCCTATATCTGGACAGTGCTTCTCCCTCGTCCTTTCAGTATTTCTCTGTCTCCAGCAGGTGCAGATAGCAGAACCTGCAGTTCCCATTCTTTTTCCCAGTTTCTTAGTTTGAGGAAGTTCTTTTTTTCCTTCTTTCTATGGGGCGGATTTTAAAAGCCCTGCTCGCGTATATCCGCCCGGATTTACGCGAGCAGGGCCTTGCGCACCGGTGCGCCTATGTTCCATAGGCCTACCGGCGCGCGCAGAGCCCCGGGACTCGCGTAAGTCCCGGGGTTTTTCGAGGGGGGCGTGTCGGATCGGCGCGGCGTTTCAGGGGCGGGCCCGGGGGCGTGGTTTCGGCCCGGGGCGGTCTGGGGCGTGGCCGCGCCCTCCGGAACCGCCCCCAGGTCGCGTCTCGGCACGCGGGGATTTACTTCTCCCTCCGGGAGGCGTAAATCCCCCGACAAAGGTAGGGGGGGGTCTAGATAGGGCCGGGGGGGTGGGTTAGATAGAGGAAGGGAGGGGAAGGTGAGGGGAGGGCGAAAGCGAGTTCCCTCCGAGGCCGGAGGGAATGGCGGCAGGCTGCGCGGCTCGGCGCGCGCCGGCTACACGACATCGGCAGCCTTGCGCGCGCTGATCCCGGATTTTAGCTGATACGCGCGACTACGCGCGTATCTACTAAAATCAAGCGTACTTTTGTTTGCGCCAGGTGCGCTAACAAAAGTACGCGAAGGCGCACTTTCTTAAAATCTACCCCTATATTTCTAAGGGATCAAGCAAGTATCTGAAAATTTCAATCAGTTTTCTAATATATATTTATATAAATAAAAATGTAAATGTCCGTTTGTGCAAAATCTTAAATCTCCGAAACTTCTTCACCGATTGCTTTGAAATTTTGACACAACGTTGCATTCGAATACGCGCGTGTTTTTATGTACCTATATTATATAGATGTCACACCTGTGACAGGTAAAAACATGCTTTTTGGGAAAAACAGCGCCATCTGTTGGACGTAACAGCAACACACGCTATCTACAATATAAATGGGCTCTGACAGACGGACCGCAAATGCGCAGTAGAGAGCAGCTCTACCGCGCATGTGCGGACCATAAAGCTCTGTGCTACGTGCTGGGTGTCACAGAGGGGGGTAGAAAAGGGCAGACGAGTCGCCGCTCCGAGAAACGGCTCAGCCCATTCCTCCGCCGCTGGGGAAGGGGGGAGGGAGTAGGGACTGTCGGACAGTTACACACAGGAGGAGGAAAAGGTAAAAGAGTCACCGAGCCAGTCCGTCCACCGCCGGGGAAGGGGGGGAGGGAGTTGGGACGGCCGGAGCCAGACTGAGCCACGGTAACGCATGGCCGGGTACAGCTAGTATGTGTGTGTATGTATATATATGTATATATATATTTATGTATATATATACACAGTTTGTTCATCAGGAGAATTCTGTCTCCTCGCTCTTACTTGGGCCTGGGGGGAGGGGTTCCCCTTGATTTCTTCAGCCTAGGACCCTTTCCTGGGGACCTGTTGCCTGGCTCCAGGGTGATACTGGTGGTCCAGTCCCTCCCCCGCTGATACCCCTGAGAAGTTACATGCCTCGGGTCTATTACTAACAGAGAAGTCAAAATTCCACTGTTCCTTTAAGCACAAAAAAAAAAAAAAGTAACAGACTTTATTCTGAGTAACTTGGACAAGGGCCAGCAGCCTTTGGGGGAAGGAGCGGAGAGCAGAGCGTTTTTGCTCCCTTTCTGCTCGCACAGAAGGGCTTTGCCGTTTTCAGCGGCAGTTCCTCCCCACCCCCCACCCCCCCAACTCGTTCTTACGATGCCATGATCTCCATTTTGTGTGGCATTCGGGGAGCCTGCCTCGCGGCTCTCCCATGAGGGAATTTGTGCTAATTGTTTGCCCGGTGGGGAGGGGCCCTCTTTGGCGCTGGAGAAATCTGCTATCTGCTGCTAGGCCGGCCCCGTCCCTGCAAACCGCGGGAATGACGTCCATTTTGTCTGCAGATCTCGCAGCTAATTCTTTGCCGGACGGGGGAAGGGATTCAGTTTTTCATCAATTCCTCCGGATTTAAGCCCCGTGGATCTTTCGGATGTGGTCCCTGACCCCCAGCACGATGTCCCACTCCCCCAATGTCAGGGAAAACCCCTAAGCATTTTTCTACGGATTTTGTCCTTTTATTACACAAGGCTTACGTCACTAGTTTACTGCAGCAGGAGGAACCCCCCCACCTGTAAAGGTTCCTACAGGCCCTCTACCTGCAAAGATGCCTAGGGTATTTACAGAACAGGGACCCAAACTCCCTGATTCTCAGGGGACGAATCGGGTTTGGACCATACAGGGGGTACCAGACCCTCCAGATCCTGCTACTCTGCAACCTCAGCTTCCAGACTCCGATCCAGATGCAGATTCTCTAAATCAGAATCCACCGGTCGAAGGGGACAACCCATGGGTTTTACGTTTGTTCCAGCTGGAGGAGCTAGACCCGCTCATATCTTTTGTTTTAGCCGAGCTGGGCATAGATGTCCCTCTGGAGGAAACTGCAAGTGCCCTGGTTTCCAGTAACGTAGACCCTGTCCTGGCTGGACTGAGAGCCCCCCCAGATACCTTTCCGCTTCATCCTATGCTAATGCAGTTATTATTCCGAGAATGGGAAGCTCCTGAATCCGGCTTACGGGTGGGCAGAGCAATGGACAAGCTATATCCCCTCCAAGACTAATGTCTTGAGATGCTCAAGGTCCCTAAAGTGGATGCTTTGATTGCCGGCTTTGAAGGATCTTCAGGATCGTAAGTTGGAAGTGCATCTCAAAAATTTTTTTTAAGTTTTGGCGTTCGGTGTTCGGGCGACAGTCTATAGCAGTCTCATGCAGCGGGCAAGTCTTAGGTGGGTTCAACAACTACTCAGCACCCAGGCCCTCCCGTCTGCAGAGGCGGAACAGGCAGAACGTCTGGAAGCTGCGATTGTATATGGTGCGGATGCCCTCTACGATCTCTTCAGGGTGCTGGCTAGATCCATGGTATCAGGTGTCTCCTCTGGCTGCGAAATTGGGCAGCGGACACCTCTTCCAAATCGCAATTGGGCACTCTCTTCAGGGAGGACCTTGAACAGCTTATCAAGTCTCTAGGGGACAACAAGGTTCATAAGCTTTCTGAGGACCGCCCTAAACCTTCCAGACCCATTTTTCCTTCGCGTTCTCATTTCAGGGGGCAGCGCAGGTTCAGCAGGTCGCGGGGGGCTCCACAAAGAAACCCCTCCACAAGATCACAATCATGGTCTCATTCCTTTTGTGGACGCTGACCATTCTGAGATGGAAACATCCAAGGATCCGCCCCAAAGTCCTCCCAATGAGATGCGGCCAGTCCATTCCTCCGTTACCAACCTGGGAGGCCGACTCTCCCTTTTTCACGAGGAATGGGTCAAAATTTCTTTGGATCGGTGGGTCTTCAAGGTAATAGAATGAGGCTATGCTTTAGAGTTTGCTCGGTTTCTTTCAGATCGCTATCTGATCTCTCCTTGCGGATCTCTGCGGAAGCAGCATGTGGTGCACCAAACTCTGGACAGGCTGCAGCAACTCGGAGCTATTGTGTCTGTCCCTCCCAAGGAGCAAAGGTTAGGCCAGTATTCCATTTACTTCATGGTCCCCAAAAAGGACGGCTCCTTTTGACCGATTCTGGACCTCAAGAGAGTCAACAAAGCGCTCAAGATTCCCCATTTTTGGATGGAGACCCTGCGATCGCTCATAGTGGCGGTTCGATCAGGTGAATTCCTAGCTTTGCTGGTTTTGACGGAGGCGTATCTTCATATCCCGATCTGCTCGGAACATCAGAGGTACCTATGCTTCAACATCCTATGGTATCATTACCAGTTTTGGGCACTTCCATTTGGACTAGCCACTGCCCCCCGCACATTTACCAAGGTAATGGTGGTGGTGGCGGCGGCCTCCCTCCGACGGGAGGGTGTACTGGTACATCATTACCTGGACGACTGGCTCGTTCGGGCGAAATCAGAAGCTCTCTGCACGGTGGCAGTCAACAAGGTTTTGTTGCTCCTCGGCTCCCTTGGTTGGATAGTCAGTTTCTCCAAGAGCAGCCTCAAGCCGTCTCAAGTCCTGGAATTCTTAGCAGCTCATTTTGACACACGTGTGGGGAAGGTCTTCCTGAGAGCCGGGCGCTCAAGCTCATAGTCCAAGTTCGACATCTATTATTTCTCTCCGTGCCCACAGCCTGGGACTACCTACAGGTCCTGGGTTCTATTGCTTCAACTATAGATTTGGTTCCATGGGCCTTCGCACATATGCGTCCTTTACAGAAAGCCTTACTGTCCCGCTGGAAGCTGGTCTCTGAGGAATTTGACGCCTTTACTGCTCTTGGATTTTGCCATCTCCAGTCTTCAATGGTGGCTGTCGCTCGACAACCTGCTAAACGGTGTACACCTAGAAACCCCTCAGTGGATCATTGTGATGACAGACGCCAGCCTCACTGGCTGGGGAGCAGTTTGCCAGTCTCAGTCTACATAAGGACAGTGGTCCCCAGTCCAATCACAATGGCATATCAATCGCCTGGAAGCCCGAGCTGTTCGCCTGACACTGAAGACATTCCTGCCCTTGATCCATCACCAAGCAGTTCGGGTTCTCTCCGACAATGCCACCACAGTAGCCTACATCAATCGCCAGGGTGGAACCAGAAGTTGCCTGGTATCCCTGGAAGCAAGCAAGTTGTTCTCCTAGGCGGAATGCCATCTGACTTGGTTGGCAGCCTCCCACATTGCGGGAAAGGAGAATGTTCATGTCGATTTCTTGATTTGCCAACACCTAGACCCCGGAGAGTGGGAATTGTCCTAAGAGGCAATAGCTCTTCTCATTCGCAAGTGGGGGACTCCTCACTTAGACCTAATGGCCACTCTGCGGAATGCCAAAGCTCCCAGATTCTTCAGTCGCAGAAGGGAGCACGGCTCGGAAGGGGTGGATGCTCTGGTGCTACCCTGGCCTCACGACATACTCCTCTACGTGTTCCCACCCTGGCCTCTGGTGGGAAAAATACTCAGAAGAATACAAATTCACAAGGGGCCGGTCATTCTCATGGCAACAGAATGGCCCCGAAGACCATAGATCGTGGACCTGGTAAACCTCGCGACAGACGGTCCTCTTCGCCTCGGTCACCTCCCAAACCTCCTATGGCAAGGTCCAGTATTTTTCGATCAGGCGGATCGCTTTTGTCTAGCGGCCTGGCTTTTGAGCGGCAGAGACTGAGGAAAACAGGTTATAGAGAGGAGGTTATTTCCACTCTGTTGCACGCGCATAAGACTTCTACCTCTCTCGCTTACACACGGGTTTGGAGAGTGTTTGAGACTATGTGTGCAGATTCCGGAATCATGGCATGCAAGGCCCCGGTTTTACATGTCCTCTCTTTTTTACAGAATGGCCTCTCCAAAGGTTTGTCTTTAAATTCTTTCTGGGTACAAGTCTTGGCTCTTGGTTCTCTCTTAGGGCAAGTCGATGGTTATGCTTTGGCGGCCCACCCGGATGTCATTCGGTTCCTCAAAGGGGCAAAGCATTTTAACCTGCCTGTCTGGGCTACATATCCGTCATGGAGCCTCAATCTGGTGCTTCGGGTCCTCTGTGAGGCGCCCTTCGAACCACTTAAACGAGCTACGCTCAAAGACCTGACTCTTAAGACAGTTTTTCTAGTCTCTATTTGCTCAGTCAGAAGAGTGTCCGAGCTCCAAACCTTGTCTTGCAGGGAGCATGCCTTCTTTTTTTCTGATTCAGATGTTTCACTCAAGACTGTACCATCCTTGTTACCCAAGGTGGTTTCCTCTTTTGATTTAAATCAGTCGGTGGAACTCCCTGCCTTTTCTACAGAGGACATTGAGACCACTCATGCCAGAGACATAAGGCGCTTTGATGTGAAACGAGTCCTGCTGAGATACTTAGAAGTCACAAATGAGTTCCGGATCTCAAATCATCTTTTTTGTTGCTGTGTTTGTGGCATAATGTGGACTCCTGGTCGGTGTGGTGATGACTCCTCCCATGGGGAGGGGTCCCGTGGGGAACCACAGCGATAGGCTAGACTCAGAAAGCAGAAACTGAAGGTGGAAAAGCCTTTATTATACTGCTTGTTGATAGATGGTACTTGCTTAGGAATGTTATAGCACTGAAGTCCTGCAATATCCACTATACTCATACAGTCTCTGATGGAGCAGATCTCACCCAAGGTGGAGCAAGGTTGGTAGTGTTCCACTGAACGGGATAACCCGAACCTGCAGGGTGGTAGTGGAGAACTGGAGCGTAGAGGTACTCACAGATGAAGTAGTGCTGAGGTCTTGGTAACAGGATAAAGGAAGGGACACAAAGTCCGTGGTGCAGGATATTCTGTGCCAGCAAGGCCCTCGAGGAGTGAGTACCTATAGCACTGAGGAATTCTGTAGAGAGAGAATAAAACCCCCGAGAGCGGTTGTCTAGTTAGAGAGAGAAACCCCGAAGGGTAGATGGAAGCGAGAGGCCCCCGAGGAATGGGTGCCTAGAGCTTCTTAATAGAGTGAGGCAACCCCGGAGGGTAATGGAGAATTCAAGCATGCAGCTTAGAATCAGGCAGAGAAGCAAAGCAAAGTCCTTGCTAACTCGCTAGTATGGAGTGGAGAGAAGGCTTAAGTATCCAGAGGTACTGATGTCATGCGGTGGGGACATCCCCGAGGTTCCTGCCATGACATGTAGATAAGCATAGGCAATGTGCGCGCGCACGCCTAGGGAGGCCACAGGAAGAAGCATGGCAGACAGGGATGCCCATGCTGCGCTGGAGATGCCGCAGGACTCTGCACTCAGCACTGGAGACAACCAACTTCCCTAAGGACGTGGAGACAGGCAAAAGAGAGGTGAGGCAGAGCGGTTGCAGCCACCTGTGACCGACGGACACATTTGTCTTGTGGAGCAGACCCAATAGGAAAAACAAAAGCTTCTAAGGCTACCATCACTTGCTGGCTAAAGGAGGCGATTGCTTCGGCTTACATTTGTCGGAGCCGGCCGGTCCCGGAAAGTTTAAAAGCCCATTCACTCCGGTCGCAGGCTACTTCTTGGGCGGAAAGCCAGTTGGTCTCCCCACAAGAGATATGCAGAACAGCTACTTGGAAATCTCTTCATACTTTTGCTCGTCATTATCACCTCGATGTGCAGGCACCAGTTTTTGGTTCCTTTGGCAGACAGGTGCTTCGAGCGGGGCTATCTTGGTCCCACCCTACTTAGGGAAGCTTTGTTACATCCCACTGTCTGGACTGATCCGGGTACATACAGGGAAAGGAAAATTGGTTATTACCTGCTAATTTTCGTTCCTGTAGTACCACGGATCAGTCCAGATGCCCGCCCTTAGTGGAGGGAATCTGACTCTTTATTTTCAACAATCACTCGAAGTTTTATCGTTCAAAGATATGACCGACCTGACAAGGCACCGGAAGTATCTACTAAAGATATAAGAGCGATTACTTTGCATTTCTTCACATTTCCATTTACAATTTGGATGTTAAATATTGTTGTTTGCTTGATCTTATTCTAGTTGAGGTTACATTTTTCTGCTTTGATAACGTTTATACTGAAGGGATGCAGGGGGAGCACTGTCCTGATATAGGATACTCTTTGAGTTTTTCTCTGTCTCCATCTGCTGGAAAGGAGGCTTAATCCACTGTCTGGACTGATCCGTGGTACTACATGAATGAAAATTAGCAGGTAAGAAACAATTTTCCTTTCTTCCTACACTAAACAAAGTACAAAGAGAGAAGAAATGAACATTCCCAAAGCTGATATATTATGTCTTTTGCTTCCCATCACTTTCCCTCCATACCTCCATCATCCTTCACCTCCCAATTACTCCCTTTCAATCATCTGCTTACACTCACATTCTTGTCCAGCATTCCAAATCCCCCATATCCTCTTCCCTGTGCTCTCTCTTTCCTCTGCTTGACTATCCCAACCCTTGTTTCCCACCCCTTTCTGCTCAGCAGCTCCCACATTCCCTCTCCCTTCCACTCTATCTGCTCAGCATCCCCAACTTCCTTTCCCCCATCCTCCACAGGGTGATGAGATCAGCAGCAGCATCACTCCCAGACTCAGAAGTGTAAGATAAATTTGTTTCCCATTGGGCCCAGAGCAGCAGGAGTTGGCAATGTCTTGCTCCGATCTGAATGAAAGAGGAAACAGCCTCCCACTGGGCTAGAAAGGGGAGAAGGAAGTAAGAGTAGCCTCCTGTCAAGCTCATTATAAGAGAAGTTGACTAACTCCCACCAGGGCTAATAAGGAGACAGCAGCCTCCTGCTGGCCCTGCGACACACCTCCTGGGTCCTCGTGACACACACCAGCAGCGAAAAGGAAACCCCACCCCGACCGAGGCCACCACAGGAGCCCATTCCTGTGGCAGCGAAAAAATAAGGCCCGTGGAAGTAAAGTCATGGCGGAACTGGAGCCCATCCCTGCAGTGAAGAAAGAAGAAGCTTTTGGTGAGAGCTGGTGTGTCTGTGTGTGAATGGGTGCCTGGGTGAGAACTGGTGTGTCTGTGTGTGAATGGGTGCCTGGGTGAGAGCTGGTTTGAATGGGTGCGAGAGCATTTGTGTGTGATTGAGAGCATGTATATAAGAGACCATGAGTGTGATTGAGAGAAAGACTGGTCAGGGAGGTGATGTGTTTCCGTGTGAGAGAGAGAGACTGGTCAGGAAGATGACTGGTGTGAGAGAGACCAAGACTGGTCGTGGGGTCTAAGTGTGTGTGTGTGTGTGTGTGTGAGTGACTGACTGGTTGTGGGCGCTAAGGAAGAGGACTGTGAGGACAGAGCTTCAGCAGCCCTTGCTGCTTCTGGTGAGTGCTATTGGCCTGGAAGGGAAAGGAGTAGGAGAGTTGCTGGAAAGGATAAGTAAAGGTGGCTTTTTAAAGTTATTTTTCTTGATTGACTGCCATTTTAATTATTGGATATTATGCGATGTCTGCTGTTTTGAAATATTTTCTTGATATTTGGACATGTTTTAATAATTTTTATGAGTTTTTAATTGTTGGATATTATTCTGTTCAGCAGCTGTTTTGTAACATTTTTAGAATAGCTTTACAATTATTTCTGTGTGGGGCTCTATGGCAGCTTGACTTATTCTGTTTTCCCAATTGGAAATGTATTAGTGTTTAGGGCCTGGTTTAATAGTTGTATTTCTTAGATAGGATTGTTACTGTTTGAGTGTGTTCCATAATACAGGTTTAACTTTGTGCGGGTTAGTTTGTGTGCATTATTGCAAATCCTGAGAGTCTGTTAGATGCTATATTTCTCTTTCCATTTCTCCAAGTTCGCTCTGCATGCAGAGTGGCTTTTTTGGTTTTCCATTCCAGTTTCTGTCTCCTTATTTATAATTTGTACTTGGTGAAGGGTGTGTGACTGAAGTGAGATATTTTACTAGCATGTAGGTATTTGTATCAATCTTATTTGTTATGTTTTCTCAATAGGATATGCATTAGTGGTAAATTACTGTCTTTTCATAAGGAAGGCTATTGTGCCTGGTAGTAAAAGGAGTTTGTTTTGCTTTTACTGGGTTGTCGTCAGAACCAGAATATCTTTTTTGTATGGCGAGTTGTACAGGGTAATGCCCTAGATCTGCTCTGCACTCATTGCTGGGGGTTGAGGGGATTCCTGTGGATGCAGAGGGTTTGTTTACATTTAGCCCCGTGATGGTCACATGTTCACTGTGTCACGCATGTGAGAACCATCTGTCAGGTGTGTCTCGGCCAAAAAAAGGTTGAGAACCACTCGCTTAGAATATAGTCTGGGAGGAAGTGGAGGGTAGAGAAACAAGTTTTGACTTGCAGAACGGGTTGCCTCAGCAATTAGAGAAACTGCAGAGCTTCTTCCCAATATCCGGGTTCTGGAGACCATGGAAAAGAGTTATCTCCTAGAATTCTCCATGTGGCTTAGGGACTTTATCCAAATTCTCATAGAAGCGGGAAGAATGCAACATTGTTGGAATGTGGGCCACTGTACCTATCCCTTTGACAGAAAGTTATATATAGGGGTTTATTCCAACTGCTTTCTAGTCCCAAAACAGTCTGCAACTCTGGATCTATTCTGGACCTAAAAAAATGAACAGGACGGAATGCCTTTATTTATTTTTTTTCAAGAAGGTAGACCAGGAATCTTCTGTGCTGTACCGGCTGCCTCCAGCCCCGCTACCCCCGACAGCCCCTTTATCTGGGCCCAGCACTTTGGCGCGTAACGGGGGTTACTTGTGTGGCTGGGCCCCTTTGAAGATGTGCGCGGCATGCGAAACCCCTGTTTTTACACCCACAGGGGAATTAAAATTCGTCCGTTAGGGAATAGCCACTGCTATTACTGGTATCAGTATCCTGAGATCTCCTTAGTGTTTGAGTACTTGCCAGGTACTTGTAGCCTGAATTGGCCACTGTTGGAAAGAGGATGCTGGGCTTGATGGTCCCTCAGTCTGTCCCAGTATGGCATGTTCTTATGTTATTATATCTTCCCATTGTTCATGTGGTAGTGTATATTTTTTTGCAGGATCCTGATCTTACTCATAGTCACTGTTAGAGGCTTCTTCACCTCACTTATACGAGCTTCCGTTTCCTCCTGTTGATCTGTTCTTTAACTTCCAATACCAATTTTTGTTTGTTTTACAATAATCTTTTCACTTTAGAATATAAAGTAACTGTTTAGTTGATAAAATATTTCATCACTTCACAAGCTGTTAATGCCTTCACTTGGGCCTCCTTATCAGATTGCAGGTTTTCAGATAAGGTTTTCTTCCTATTTCTTTTGGACATTGTTGATTGTTCAGCTTTAAAGGGCTGGAATACATCACTTTTACCATTATTTAAGGCTAGAAAAAATGAGTTAGGAATGGATTATTATTAAAACAGGATATAAGCGAATTGCAGGAGGCTTCACTGCCACATGTTCAACTTGTCCAGTGTAACACATCTCAAATTATGCATTGTAAGTGAATAATCCTTATTGTTTGAATCCTATCCCGCAAATGTAGAAGCTGTTGCTTAAAATGTATGATGCATAGACATCTATTTTTTAGCTTCAAGTTCTTTCTCAATGCTGACACTGAAGTACGACCATAGTCATTGTACATGTTCCATCCATTCCAATTGTGCATCATATCATCTGGGGAAGATAATGTATACTAAAAGGGACAATAGTGTGTGCAGAAATTAAAATGAGGGTGATCACGTAAAAAGCAGTTCATAGCTGGGTTTATTCCTGAAACCATACATAAAACCCATGTACATGGCATTTCCAAAATAAGCACCTCCTCTGGCCATCAGGTTTTTTTTTTAATATAAGATGTATTATTTAAGTCTCTAAACCAAGTGAATATTTTTCAGTCTTTAATTTTTATAAGTCCTGAATTTGGGTGAATCAAGCCCTAGAACATGTTCAGTTTTCTGATACATCTCATGTTATTCTAAAAGGTCTCAATGTTTTCATTTAAACCAATGAATGGCATGTCATCTTTTCTTTAAGATTTGTTGTTGCCCTGCTGTTAATATCACTTGAGTTTGTTTTTGTAGTTCCTTAACTTTTGCCTTTGATTCATTTGGTTTGTCTTCATTTCATTTTAATTAATTC